>NC_135497.1:541831178-542131178 GCF_052857255.1 Amblyomma americanum | reverse complement strand
GCCATCTGCTGTTGTGCTATTAACCTAAACCAGTCAAGTCCCAACAGAAATCGACTGTCTGACCCGTGTACATGATCATGATTACCAGAAGTTAAACAAACTATGCACAAAATGTTTAACCAATTGATCACTCCTCGTGCGCACATCTATATATAGAGCTGCACATTTCAGTTCGTTTTATATTGCCCTGAATCTTTGCTCCGTTTGATTGTTTGCATTGAAAACCGCCGGAACACGGCTTTATCGTTTTGTTTTGTAATGCTAGATGCAACCAGGCTTATCTCCATTGATCGTGGCCACGTGCATATGCTTCCACGTTTTTCCAGATTGTTGTAGTTGTTGGCTCTTTATCTCGAAGGTTCCTTGCCATCTTTAAATTGAGCGCGCCCAAGAACTCCATGCATTCAGTTCGATGACCGCCCAGCGTGCTTGTGACTATTGCCGCCGCCGAGCCATTCATTTCTTAGTGGGCGGGAGTCAGCCCCTTAAACAGCTTCTTTTGGAAGCCTTTTCGTTGTCTTCCTGACCGCTGGAGTGTCGTCACCACAACGTGACAGTTTGCATCAGCCTTGGAACACTGAAATATATATATATATATATATATATATATATATATATATATATATATATATATATATATATATATATATATATATATATATATATATATATATATACAGTATAGAAAGATAAACGTATTTGGTTGCTAGAAGCAAAAATTCAAAGTCGAAAACGCTTCATAGATTTATTTTGAGTTGACGTTTCGGACAGAACCTGTCCTTTCTCAAGACTCAAGGACAGGCTCTGTCCGAAACGTCGACTCAAAATAAATCTATGAAGCGTTATATATATATATATATATATATATATATATATATATATATATATATATATATATATATATATATATATATATATATATATATATATAGTTTGGTTTATGGGGGTTTAACGTCGCAAAGCGACCCAGGCTATGAGGGACGCCGTAGTGAAGGGCTCCGGAGATTTCGGCCACCTGGGGTTCTTTAACGTGCACTGACATCGCACAGTACACGGGCCTCTAGAATTTCGCCTCCATCGAAATTCGACCGCCGCGGCCGGGATCGAACCCGCGTCTTTCGGGCCGGCAGCCGAGCGCCGTAACCACTCAGCCACCGCGGCGGCGTTATATATATATATATATATATATATATATATATATATATATATATATATATATATATTATGTAAATGAGCATAAATAATTAAATAATTAAACTCGAAGTATTGCCCCCGCACACTCAAAAAAAAGTTTCGAAGTCCTTGGCGGGTATTTGCGGGAATTAATTCATGAAGTGGAAGTCGTTCCTGCATGCAATGCGTGGCCACCGCCATCTTCGAAATGAATCAAACGCAATCCTCGGCGAGTAGCGTTAATAAGTTGCGCTAATTGTATTAATTTTGTACCTTTAAAGTGCCTCGGAGACTCCTACGAGAAATGTGCAGAGTGGCCGCAGCAGCGGACTGCTGCGTTTTCAGTTCACACAGAAAAAAAGTCTTGTTCCCTTATTTCGCGTTTCATTTGAACAGGTAGCACAGGTTCCCGCTGAGCAAAACCCAGCTCGCTGCATAAATGGTTCCAAGTGAGGGGGCAAACTGAATTTAATCCTAGCAGGCACCAGACCAGACACTGTTCTCGGCTCACTTCGAGTCGAGCGCCTTCGGATGTTTCGGATCTCAAATGAACTGTGTGAGTAGCTGCAGTGCACAACTACAAAACCCAGAAAACATCAGTGAAAACTACAGTAGTGAAAGCGAAACCGAACAACCAAAAAAATTCAATTCGTAGCATAGTCAACAAGTCACTATAGATGTCAATGCAGTTTACTGACTTCCCAACACGCTTCGGGCGTCCATGGTGGATCAAGTGAAAAGCCGCCAGCTTTCCCTCTGTGGTTTACTAAGGAACTCTATGGGTGTTTCATTATCGATGACAATATGCCGGGGCC
This sequence comes from Amblyomma americanum, assembly GCF_052857255.1. NCBI lineage: Eukaryota > Metazoa > Arthropoda > Arachnida > Ixodida > Ixodidae > Amblyomma > Amblyomma americanum. The sequence goes on along the minus strand of NC_135497.1, from coordinate 542,129,190 downwards.
AACGTTTTTAGATAAGGTAGATAACGGCGGTTGAAAAACAGCAGCGGAGGGCCAGGGGGCAGAGCTGATCCACTGATCTCTACTAGGTGGCTGGATGCCGCATTCCCGCTTTCCAAATTGGGCCAAAGTGAATCCACCGGAAGTTCAGAGGCATGTCCCGGAAGTTCGTTGTCTGCTGTGTATTTCAATGCAAAAAGTCGCGTCTTTCGCCCTTCTGTTCTCAGTTTTTCGCGTTGTTTTCGTGTAACTTCTGTAATATCAAGAGAGAGAAGGAGGAGGAGGGAAAGGCAGGGATGTTAACCAGAAATGGGTTCTGGTTGGCTACCTTGCACTAGGGAAGAGGAATTAGGGGACTAAAGGGAGGAAGAGAGAAGGGGAAAAAGGCATAACACACACGCACGCACAACGTTGTCACAATTGGTCACTCAATCCAGTCGCTCTCAAGTAGGCAAAGAGTGTCTTGTATGCATTGAGGGCTGTCGACTGCTGTGGTCATGGACCGATGATCTTTGGTCTGTTAATGGACGAGGATCGAAGCGGTCCATGGCACAACAAAGTGTATGTCTTGCACTCGCAAATGCAGGGCACTCACAGAGAAGATGAGCGATGGTCTCCTCACAACCACAGCTTTCACAGGCAGGACTGTCGTTCATCCCCATCCGGAAAGCATAGTGGTTGGTAGAAGCAACACCGATCCACAAACGGCATAACAATGTTGCTTCGCGACGTGATAAGTTATGTGGAAGACGAAGGCGCAGTACAGGGTCCAGTGCCTTGAGGCTGAAGTTGCAAAACTCTCCCGTGTTCTACGCTGAAAGTGTGAGCTCCAGCGCCAAAGGGCGAAGCCCACACGCAGCGTAAGGTCTTGATATTGGGATCCTCACTGCAAGTCCGTCGTTGTGAGCAGAACGCGCAGCCGCATCGGCCTGGTGATTACCGATAATACCACAGTGTCCTGGTAGCCACTGAAAAATGATGTCATGACCTTTGGATACGGTGCCGTGGTACAGTAGACGGATCTCAGCAACAAGTTGTTCCTGCGAACCGCGGCGTAGCGCAGCTTGCAGGGCTTGAAGGGCTGCTTTAGAGTAGGTGAAAACTGTCCAGTCATGTGGAGGTTCTTGACTGATGAACTCTACCGCAGCGCGTAAGGCTGCGAGTTAAGCACCAGTTGAAGATGTTGGATAGGTCGTCTTCACTTTTATGAAGATGAATCCGGCCGGTATCACCACCGACCCAGCAGAACTGGTCCAGTGAACTGATCCATCTGTGTAAACATGTATGCGGAGACTGTGGTAAGAATGCAGGTGATTCAATATCAGTTGTTTGAGAGCGGGCAGTGATACACCAAAGCAGTGATAAGCAAGCTCAACGCGCGAAATGTCTGCATGGCTTGAGGAACCCAGTAATTTCAGAGAAACCGAAAAAAACAGGCATGCAGGTCTCCCCATGCCGCGGCAAAGGGGTACGCGCATTAAACACTATTTTCTGACCTGGCTCTTGTCTTACGAGCGTAATTATGGTAAGTAGTTAAATGACGATCAATCTAGGCCATCTTAAAAACAAATTTTCGTGTAGCAAAGAAAAGGCAATGACGCGGAAATCCAGACACTCGAACTGCCGCTGTCTCAGTTTCGGGTTGGTTGGCGGACATTGTCTCTTCTCATCGCCGGCAGCTGATGTTTATCGGTTTAGGGTGTCATTTACCTTCCAGGCGTGCTTTTAATCTAACTCAATAGCACAGCCATGTTTCATCTACACAGCGCGAGAGAAACGACTGACGAGAAAGAGGAGTGCTGCAGCGCATATGCGACAAGCGCTGTTAGAAGTCAACTGCACCAAGCATCACGAATAACAGCCCATTCAGGCATAATTTGCTACAGTACCAAACTGTAATTGATACACTAGCTCCGTCGAAAATGCAGTACCGATATACATTTTGGACGAACTAATGTGAACCACCAGAACACTGACGGCACCCCACCAGATTGTGGCCTCGCCCCCACTCCGATTCAGTCTAAACATAATTCGGTAAAATGGTCACTGCAAAGTCGACAGCCCAATGAAGGTTTCCGCTTATTCTTTCTTAAAATTATACCCTATTGATGATTAGCTTGGGCTTAGAGCGGGACAACATGCATCACAACAAAGAGCAGAGTTGCCGACGCAAGCGCAGCGGGACGACACAGAGCTAAGCACTCGAGGCTCCGTACGTACTGTGTGTAGCGACATTCTGTCGTCTGCTAGTGTCGTCCCATAGCGATGCAATGGACCCTTATTTTTGAAACGTCTTTCCCGAGGACTTTGCTGCTCTCCTCATGCAGTTGACGGCTCAACAGGTAGGGATTGTCATGAAAAGACGAGAACGTCGAAAAGACAAGGTGCTAAGTGAAAAACGAAAACTGGAAAAACTGTGCTGAGGTCCGATTTCATGCACTGACAAAGGCTGACTTCCGGGACATGCAGCCCAACTTCCGGTAGCTTCACTTTCGGGCGCCCGACGCGGCATCTAGCCCCCTAGTGGAGATCAGTGAGCTGACCCAAATGGTTGCCGCCTAGGTGGTGGCGCTGCGGTCGCTTAGGAATGGGCGCGTCGTCTGCTACTTCCAGCTTGAGGAGCGTCAGCAGACGATGACTCGCGTGCGTACCTATACGAAATACGTGTTTATAAGGAACACAAACCTAGCTTTCGCCTTCATATCTTTTGTATTAATGAAACAAGACGGCTTAGTAGCATTTATATGCATAACCTTAGCCTGGCCTGTTGAAGACGCGTTGGCAAACAGCTTATCACATGCGTATTAGATACAAATTTAAGAAGTAAAGCTACCGTGCTCGCAGTATAGATCACTTTACTGATCAAAACTGCCTTAACCACCACGACGATTATATTTTCATCTCGGCGCATTAAAACAAAGACAAAAGAAAGAAAAAGCATTTAATGTCTTTTTAATCTTTTGCCAGGTTTTCTTTTTAGACACTCAACTTTTAGTGATCTAATTAATAGAGAAAAGTTTTCAGGTTTTCGCATTGCTTTTTTTCTGGCAGATGCAACAACTTCGGAAACGCTCAGCTCCTTGCAAGCATATTTAGTAGCAAAGTGCATGCATCAGATTCTGTATTCAAAGAGGTGACATCATGAAGTAGATGGCAGTTTGCACTCAGGCCGATGCTGCGGAATTTAATAGGAGTGTGAATAAGTTCTCAAAACTTCAAACAGTTATTCTTAATATTCCTTTACAGACCTGTAAAATGAAGCTAAGAATTTTTTTTAATACGGCGACTCTGCTGCAATCGGTTCTGCGAGGTGAGCGCTATGGGGCCCTCACGTTTCTAAGTTTAGTGCTGCAAATGCGACCTCTGTCGCAGCTTAAGAGGAGCTCGAAGCGAAATTAAGAGCTGTTGCACTTCACATCGAGAGTATGACAAGGAAGGTCAGCGTCAACGGTCAACAGAGATGCGGCCCGCGCATTGCCGACGAGTATACTTGCCATTCTACTTTGCACAACCGCATATTACACATGCGAGGAACTCAAACTACGAGGGGGTAAGCGGCACGTCATGTTTCTCTGATTTTGCCGCGTGGAACCGCGGAAATAAGGGCTTTAAGTTTCGGCCGAGATCTACGGCTAAAAGCTCAACCCTGAGCATCTGGGCCTATCGTACTTCAGGCGTAGAGCGCACGAGAACTTTTCATAGACGAGGAGGCTATAGTTTCGGATTCTGGTGCGCAGACGCGGGTGCGTATGCGCTCCAGCTATTTTTCCAATTTTGACCGACTTTTCATCTTCCGCTGAATTTTATTGTGTCTCCCAAAGTTCATGAAGGTGCCCGGCACCTGCCCGGCACCTCCCCGGCCCATTTCCGGGACCGGCACTTCGTTTTTGAGACCTACATGGACGCTTGTTTCCACCGAGCCCCGCGCCAGCTTCGCTAGGCCTACCACCGCTGGCGATAGGCTCCGCTTCGCACCCGGGCCCAGTGCTTCGCCAAGCATGGACGTCGTCACCGTGGAGGGGCAGGATCTATCCCCTGAAGACTATATACCCACGGACTGGACCTACGTAGCCCACTGCTATGAACGCGGCTCCGCCGCTTCATCATCTTCGAAACGCACTCCCAAGCCACCGCTGACGGCGTCGCTTTCCGCGTCCCAACAGCCACCTCTCTCCTCGTCAAGTAAGCTGCCTCGCCGCGCTCCGTCACTGCCACGCCTCCCTCTTGAAGACTTTAAAGTCATCATTCGCCCTCACGGGGGCCTCAGTCTACGTGCCTGGGGCGAGAACGCTCTTCACAGAGCAATCACCTCAAGCCTTGATTTGACCTACTCCGACACCGCAGAGGACCGCCTTCGGGTGAATTTCGTTCACAACACCCTTACCTTTAGCACCCCGAACCGGAACCGCGCCATCACTTATACGAAGCCCACGGCAATCATCCTGGGTCCGACAAGCTACCCAGTTGCCACCTATTTGGCCCCACCAGGCGCATACGCCCGAGGTAGCATTCACCACCAATACGTGGATGACACGCAGGAGGAAATCATGGAGTAGCTGATACCCCAGAATCCAGAACACTGCATTCTCTACGCCCGCCGTTTACGCAAGACCCAATCTATTGTTATCACTTTCGCAGAGACCAAGGTCCCCTTCCAAGTCTCCTAAGCCGGCAGTGCTGTGCGCTGCTACATCTTCAAGAACAAGGTGGAAGTCTGCCTTAACTGTCGCAAAACGGGACACCTAGAGGATGTTTCCCCGTCTCCCAAGCTCTCCAAGACTCCTCAATGTGGAGCTCGCGACCCTTACCAGGCCCATGAATTTACCCCCACTTGTGTAGTTTGTTCTGGTTCTCACCAGACTGGTTCCTCCAAGTGTAAACGCCGCTGCAAAGTGCCTCCTGTCGTACTGCAACGCCAGCTACACGCTGCGAACAAAGACAGTGCCTCCAGCTCTCATCGTTCCCGATCCCACACCCGTCGCCAAGGGGCCAAAAATGGATTCCGACCGCTCCTCCTCCTCTTACCGGCGCTGCAGCCGGAGTCGCTCACGGTCCTTCCCACCCCTGGACTCCAGGTTGCCTCCTAGCCGAGAGTCCTCCACGAAAAATCAGTTGAGCTGGGCAGTCGCGGCTTCCCCCTCTCAGCAGTCTCAGTCTCGCGATTTGGAGCAGCAAGCCCTGCGCGACGAGATAACAGCCCTTAAAGCTAGCAACTATAGACTAAAACAAGAAAACGCTTCTTTAAAGCGTCCACCCTTTGCACCCGATCCACCATCTCAAACAAATCCTACTCTACCCCTTCAACCTGTTCCCACCACCTCGCCTCAGCCGCCCGCATCTGCTCCACAGCAACAAAAAAATATTACCTCAAGTACTCCCTCTAAGCGGAAATCTACCTTTCGCTCAGAACGATACGTTAATTTTGCCGACCTCGCGGAATTTGAGGCTCGCCTAGCAGACAAATTAGAGGCCCAAATTGATGCTAAGCTCGAAGCGAAATTTGCTTACTTCTCCCGATAAATCCAAAAGCGAATGCACCAGTTCCAACAACAAATACAACAGCAAATCCAGCAACTTAACACCTTCATGCAACAATCCTAAACAAGTGTCAGAGGTCTTGAAGCTAGGGTAGGCGCATCGGCCGCCCTCCTCACAACAGGGGTTAAACCATACGATCGCTTTCCTCCCACTCCAGCCCCCAAACCTACCTTAGCTTCAACCACACTTCACCATGGCGCCCCGCCACCTACTTAACGTGTTTCAATAGAACTGCAGGGGGTTTCGCCGCAAGAGAGGCAACCTGCAGCAGTACGTCAAAACTTCGGAGATCCCCCTGATATCATCGCCCTCCAGGAAACTCATGGCCCAGTGAAACTACCTGGCTACAAACTATACTCCCCCCTAGATGTCTTCGCTGCCGACACCGCTATTTTGATTCAACTCAACCTGCCGGCAGTCCAACACTCCTTAGACGATGGTGGCGTAGACAGTATCTTGCTCGAACTCCTCCCTCGTAAAAGGGGCGACCAAAGCCTCTTCATTCTTAACCTTTATAGCTCCCCAAAAAACAGAAGACGCGACCTCACCCCTCTTCTTTCCCGTGTCAACAAGCTCGTGCACCATTCAGGTCTCCTCATTGTAGGAGATTTCAATGCCCACCACCCTGCTTGGGGTTACCGCGCAGCCAAACTGGGCTTCACCCTTGTTACTGACCCCCACTCTATCACCCGCGTAGGAAACAGCGTATCTGTTGACACTTCACCTGATCTAACATTCTGCAAAAACGTGCGGAACGATCGGTGACTCAACACTAGAAATACCCATGGCAGTGACCACTCTATCCTCGCGACCGGCCTCAGCACGTCCCCGTACCGTCGGAAAGGTCGCCCGAGCCTAATCACAGATTGGGACAAGTTTGGTTTACTACGTGCTCAGAACGCCCCTACCCGGATTAATAACCTGACGAGTGGATCTCCAATCTCCAGGCAGATGTCTCTGTTACTACTCAGGAATAACCTGCCACGAATAATCAATACAGTACAGACAGCCGTCTCCTCCACCTATGGCAGGCCCGCGAAAGCATGCAAAACCGCTGGAAAACACAACGCCATAATAGAACGCTTCGGCGTCGAATAGCTCAGATAGACAGATTGAGGCGCACACTCTCTCATTGGCTGCCCAGCAATATGGTCAAGTTTGTGACAAAATGCGTGGCCAGCTCGAGCTAAGCCGCACCTGGCACCTTCTCCGATACCTTTTAGACCCGGACGGTTGCAAAACATCCCAACGAGACATCATTTCCCGCATAGTCCATCAAAACCCCGGCTCAGACCAGAATCTTCTCGATGAACTTCGTGTCCGGTACCTCAATACTACTTCCCCGAACCCTCCCCCCTTCCCCTACATGGGTGGTGCCAACCCTACCCTCGATGCGGAGATTTCAGAGGCTGAGGTAAGATTCGCTCTCACTCAGCTCCGCCCTAACTCTGCCCCGAGACCGGGCGGCATTTCCAACAAAACTCTCCGTAATTTAGATGACCCGTCCATTGAGGCCCTCACTGCCTTTATGAATGTTTGCTGGAGAGAGAGCGAAATTCCTGCAGCATGAAAACATGCACGCGTGACTTACATACCGAAGCCAGGCAAACGACTAGCTCTCGAACACGTCCGCCCCATCTCCCTCACTTCCTGTGATGGGAAACTGATGGAGCACATTATTCTCAACCGTTTTAATCATTATGTTGAAGATAATGATCTCCTACCTCGCACCATGGCTTCCGCTCAAATCTCTCTACGCAAGACATTATGCTCTAGCTCTCTCGAGAGATACTGCGCCCCTCTACCAGAGCGGGTACAAAGGCTATTCTAGAGCTTGATTTAACTAAAGCATATGACAATGTCTCTCACGGAGCTATTCTCGCTAACGTCTCCCTACTAAATCCTGCATGGTCACCGTATACCTACGAGTATATACGCACCTTCCTCTCTGGTCGTACAGCTCTAATTTGCTTTGGCTCTCTCCTCTCTGACCCTATAACCTTAGGTAGCAATGGCACCCCCCAAGAATCTGTTATCTCTCCCTTTCTTTTCAATGTCACCTTGCTCACGCTACCTTCAAAATTAGACGCCATCCCCAGGCTATTCCATACCTTATACGCAGACGACATCACCCTCAGGGTTTCAACAGGCAACAATGCTGAGGTTAAATCCGCACTTCAACAAGCGGTGGATGTCATTGAGCGCCATGTAGCCGGAGCCAGCCTCTCGTGCTCACCTCAGAAGTCTGAGCTGCTGCTCATTCGAGGTCAACCCGGCCTCCACAGCCATCCTCCCATCTGCATTACTGCGAGCGGCCAACCCATACGTGAAGTATCCACCATTATGGTATTCGGGCTTCTCATCCAGAGCAATCGGAGAAACACCGACACTCTGGCTAAACTCACAGTTTCTGTCACGCAGACCGTTCGTCTAGGTCGTCGCATTGCAAATAGACATAAAGGCATGCGAGAGGCTGACATCCGACGTCTTGCTCAGGCGGTTGTTATCAGTCGCCTCACATATACCCTCCCTTACCTCTACCTTAGCTGCCAGGAACGGGACCGCGTTGACTGCCTTATTAGACAGGCATGCAAGGCGGCTCTCCATCTCCCCCACCGGACCCCCACGTATAAACTACTGGCATTAGCGGCCTACAACACTGTGACGGAGCTCTCAGAAGCTCATCTCACAACTCAGTACGAGCGTCTCACCCACACCTCCGCGGGACGTCACATACTCGACAAGCTTGGAATGAGCTTCGAAACGACCGTCGCCGACAAGGCCCAGCTTCCGTCCCATATCCTCAGCAACCTTCTCGTTACCCTTCTCCCGAAAAGCATGCACCCAGAGTATCATGTCGCTCGCCGCAAGGACAGGGCTAAGTCTCCACATAAAAAGTATTTAACAGATCAGACAGCGGTCTACGTTGACTCCGCCGAACACTATTATGGCGATGCTTTTTCGCTCGCGGTTGTAAACAACTGTGGACGGCCGTTGGTTGCGTGCTCCATTCCCGTCAGATCGTCTGAAGAGGCCGAGGAGGCGGCCATAGCCTTGGCCATGGTCTCCACCTCTGCAGAAACTATCTTCAACGACTATAAATCTGCGATTCGTAATTTCGCCAAAGACCGGGTCTCCCCCGTCCCCCTATCTCTCCTCCACTCCACCAAGGACCAAATCCGCCCAATCCAATTGATCTGTGTCCCTGCGCACTCATCCCATCCGGGGAGCGAGGCGGCGCACAATCATACCCGAGGATTCGTCGACCGGGATGTGCTTTCGCCCGTCCTGCGGACGGCGAGAGATTATATGGTTATATTTCATGGCATAACCATGCACTACCGTTTAGGTAGACTTCTATATCCCCCCGCACATATTTCTCTCACAAAACCCCAAGAGGTTGCGTGGAGGCAACTCCAAACGAACACCTTCCCCAACCCCGCGGTATATGCCCGCATATACCCTGGGGTCTACTCTCCCACCTGTCAACTACGTGGCCAACATGCCACTCTATCCCACATACTCTGGGCTTGCCCTCAGGACTCCCCTCCGTGAGGTTTGCAGCTCTCGAATCCAGACCAGTGGGAGGCCGCATTGCTCAGTTTTGACTTGTACACACAGATCCAGGTTCTGACAAGAACCCTAGAAGTCGCTGAACGCCACGGGCTCATGGCCACTTGATGGGGCTATAACTTTACACCAGCTGCTTCCTTGGTCGACGAAAATAGTTTATCCTCCTCCTCCTGCATAGACGAGCGCGTTGAAGCAGCCGCTCCCGGTGCAGACGATGCGAGGCGCTAGCCAGCGTACACCAGTCATGTAGCAATCTGCCCACGTGAACAAGCGCAGGCAAAGGGCTTAGGGGCAGCAACGCAAATACCAACAAAACCAAGGCCTACTGAACTAGAGACCTGCACACTTGGAGGGGTCCTAGGGGACTCCATACGCCAACTTTAGTTAACTTTTTGGCTGTTGAGGGAGCTCAATTGACCTGATCATCATCATCGTCTGTTTTTCAAAATGATTTCTCTCCTCTCACTGCCTTCCTGTGCATTTGTCCTGTCTTATTATTTGAAAACCTACTAATGAACGATGCAAATATGACATTTCTTCAAATCCTAGTGGTGAATAATTTTTTCGCGCGCATGCATGCGTGAGACTTTCTGGAATCTTTGCTAAGACAAAGGATGAATAACTAATACTCATAACGTAGACAAATGACAAATATATTAGATCCTTAAAGTAAAATAACCGACACCAACTTGCTCAGCAGGTTAATTGTAGCGCCACGCCGCCCGTAGCTGCCCTTCCCTAGCGGCAAAAAGCATGAACTAGAAGGTGCGCGCTGGAGCAGTGCCAAGTGTGCAGGTCACTAGTGCAGTAGGTCTTGAACAAAACCAAGACCTACTGAACTAGAGACCTGCACATTTGGCACTGCTCCAGCGCGCGCCTTCTAGATCATTCCTTTTGCCGCTAGAGAACGGCAGCTACGGGCGGCTTGGCGCTACAATTAACTTGTTGAGCAAGATGACGTCAGTTATTTTACTTCAAGGATGCAATAAATTTGTCATTTGTCTACGTTGTGAGTATTCATCATTCATTCATTGCCTAGCAAAGATTCCAGAAAGTCTCACTCCTGGCAGGCGCGCAAACAAAATATTCACCGCTAGGATTTGAAGAAATGTCTTATTTGCATTGTTCATTACGTAGTCCCATAGGATCCCGCCTAATGTGCAGGTCTCTAGTTCGATCTTAAACAAAACTTGGTACTGACAAAACCAAAGAGATGGCGCCCGCGTCTCTTCGAAAGCGGCAACGAAAGTGGGGCCACATCCCGGGGACAACTTTTCCAACTCTCCTAATCTGAAATCGTTGACCAAAGCTTGCAAAATTTTTCCTTTCTTTTTATTATTATTTTATTGAACTCCTTCATCATCTCTTTCCTCTAAGGCTACCAAGCCCAGTGCTGCCCACGCCAGTTCCCGACAAATGCACTGTTGCCCAGCTGTTGGCATGACAACACGCGTCCCGGTGGACGCCTTAGCCGCGCCGTAAATATAACTTCTGATCTTTATGGCATTGTACCTTCGGCTTGAAACATAGTGAGGCGTCTTTATAACTGTAGATATCATGCGATAGTTTTACTCAATACGTTACTTCGGTGCGGAGGGATAGCAGTTTTCACCCAAGTGCTTCCTGAAATTGAGTTGCACTGAGTTGCTTATAGCAGGTCCAGTTTGTCTTTCAGGATGGTTCCGCTTACTTGGCGTACTGGCTTCGACAAGGTAAGACACATTTGATCTGTTTTTGAAAGCATTGCACTTTACTCATTGTGCGATCGCGGCTCTTGTGCAGCATCTTTGATTTGCTGCTGAAACATGCATTCAGCCTTAAATGGCCATCAAAACCCTCGTGGCAGCAATGAGCGACTCAACAGGATGTCCCTGTGGAAAATTCTTAAAGAATTGTAATTGTCTGATAGTTCTCTGTATCAGTTGCTTAAGCATTGTGTTTATCTAACAAAATGATGATCAGTTTTATTGGATCAGTGAATGAAGAAAGGAAGAAAAAGGTCCTTTAGTGAAGGGCTCCCAGCAGCATGCCCTCCTGATCTGCATTTCACACCGAGGGCACGCTGCCTTTCACACCAAGATTTCGGAAAGGTCGTTTGCTGGCCATAGATGTAACCAGTGGTAATTGTTGGCCGTTGTGTAACTCAAGTGCACAAATTTTTGTAATGCGCCTTGTTAGCTGTTGTAGCAAAGCGCAGTTGCCTCTTTCTTTTAATCGCAAGTGAGATCAGAAAGCTGTAGGGCAAGCTTGGTAGCATGGAGTTCTATGGTGTGTACCGATCTTTGCCGTAGTTTTTTTTCTCAGGATTTTAAGAAAGCTAAGAATTTCGAAAATAAGCTATGCAACTTTTCTTTTGCAAAAATAAGTGTTGTGGTTTCCAACAGCTGATGAAGAGCAGGTTTTGTTAATCTGCAGTGGAGAATTAGCATTGATAATCAGTCTGAGTATGGCTAATGTTTTTCAGTGGTCGTCCTTGAGGAACTCACTCTGTGGCGGTGCACCCTTTATTTGGTCTGCTGAGAGCACAATTCCCTATCGCCGCAGACACCAGAACTGCAGCTACAGAAAATCTAGGCACGCAGCTTCCTGTATATTGTAAAGTTATGAATCTTACTGCACTGTTTGCTCCAAAATTGAAGAGTAGTGCTCGACGCAGGAAATGAAGCGGCATGCAGTCCTCGTTGCAGAGGCAGCACTGAGCTAAGAGAAATACAGACGATGGAAATTTTCTCTGCGTAACTGTGGGCACCTGATCAGAGCTTACACAAAGCCACCTGTCGTTACGACGGTTAGTTTTTTGGTCTTCGTCCTAGCTGTTTTCATCTGGAAGAGAAAAACAAACGGAACTTTCCCTGCACCTAAGGCTTCTACAGTTTGCCGAGCAAGTGCTTGTACCGGCCAGAGTTTAGTCTGACATGAATTACCCTCCCCTCACGGCCTTGCAGTGAACCTCAAGTTCTTGTGCTCAATGAGCCTTAAAGTCGACTCTGTGACTTGGAGCTCCTTTGTAATGGCCCCCATCGACTTTCCTACTCATTACTCACTATGACTTTCTGCCGCAGGAGAAATTCCCGCGTTCAAGCAACATCTGACCATTGACTATGCTTTCTTTTTTTGCCACAGATGCCACATCGCCGTCGGAGCAGATCAGTTGTTTTCACACTTTGTAAAGAAACGACTGGCACGTTCAGAACGGTGTCACTTTCCAAGTCGCTGTGGTTTGCATCCAGAGCGAAGAGAACTGCGTGGCGTATCGTTTCCTGCGGCAGCCTGTACGCCTCCATCTTGGAATGAGCTGTGCAGTATGAATGATAAGGTGTCAATATAAAAGAAGCTGAATGCCTATATACATGTGGTGAGACTTCTGGTGTCTATGGCAATAGGAAATAGCATTCTCAAATACCTTGCATGCCCGGTAGTCAGATTTCTCCAGAGCACTGAGGATTTCGTGTGGTAACTTCCAGAAAGCCCAAACCAGGCATGTCTGTTACGAGCCCTTTTTCAAACCTTTTGCAGATAACTGGGATCACAGCATCCCAGTTACTTTTAGGAGAGATGGTACAGTTGTTAATACTGCATAAATAAGGTAGATTTCATAGAAAACTTCTGCCTTTTGTGTATTCTTTGTTTTCAGTGCTTGCCAAAGTAAGCAATGCTTAGTAGCCGGATGCTACTTTGAAAATAGTAGTCACAAATGACGGAATGTGTGGTACAATTAACCGTGGAACTTTTGAATTAAGTTGAGTCACTCGCCACAAAGTTGCATAAAAAAGATAAGACTATAGCAGTACCCCTTGAGAATACCAATAACTGCACTTGGTGAAATCAATTCCTTGCTGGTTACAATTGGCTCGTCCCTTTCACATGTAGGAGTATTTTGATGGGGATGGGAGGAACTTCCAAAACTGGAAAGAAGCATAGCATGTTCGGTTCGGATAGAAAATTAGGGAAGTCATGCTGTCATGCCGAGCATGCACTTCATAGACAGAAGCCATGCACAAGGTCACACTCTTCCTCACGCTGTTTTGCAAATGGTGAGGCCATTTACAAAAAAGCCAGTGAGGCAGTTTGCAATCATCACTGAAATGGATATGTTCCATTCTGTCTGTAGGATTAGATGCCCTCTTGCTTTGGCCTTTCTTAATCAGATCTTGCGTATCCTGAGATAGCTTTCCGGTACCCTGTCGAACCGTCCTACCACCTACTTCTGCGGCGCACTCCTGTCAGATTATCGTTAACTGCATGAATATTAAGATATTATCCCTCAGTTAAAGTTGAACATCTGTTGTGTAGCGATATTCAGAATTCATCTATTTTCCCTCTTACCACTGACTCGTTAATGTACTTCCTCTTCACTAGCTTCTTACGTTCCCTCTGGAAGTCTAAGCTCATTCGAAAGCTTACCGTTCTGTGGTCGCTACAGCGCATCTTTCTGAGGACGCCCATTTCCTGAACGATACCAGGTTGAGCGCATAGAATGAAGTCGATTTAATTTTTCGTCTCACCATTTGGCCTCTTCCAGGTCCAGTTCCTGTTCTCTCATTTGCGGAAGAAGGTATTCATCATTGGTAAATTGCTTCTATCTGCGACCTCTACTAATAACTCTCCCCGGCTATTCTTAGAACCTATCCCACAGTTGCCTGCAGCCTGGTCACCAGCCTGCTTCTTGCCCACCTACGCATTGAAGTCACCCATCAGTACAGTGTACTGTGATTTGACTTTGTTCATTGCAGATTCCACGTCTTCATAGACGCTTTCAACGGTCTGGTCATCATGGCTGGATGTTGGCACGTAGGCCTGCACCACCTTCAGCTTGTACCTCCTGTTGAGCCTAATTACGATAGCTGCCCCCCTCTCGTTAATATTATAGAACTCCTCTACGTTGCTAGCTATACCCTGATTAAGGAGGAATCCCTCACCTTGTTCTAGTCTATCCATTAATCCGCGATAGAACAGTATGTGCCCGTCCTTTAGTACTGTATATGCTTCACTTGTCCTCCTAACTTCAGTAAGTCCTATGACATGTCTTTTAATGCGTGGTAGTTCCTCGAACAGCACCCCTAGGCTGGCCTCACTAGATAAGATTCTAGCGTGAGGCGTTGCCAGGTTCAGAATCCAATGGCGGCCTTTCCGAAGCCAGAGATTCCCACCACCCACCGCTGTGTCGCAGGTGTGACCGCCCCCTCGGTCAGTTTCTCTTAGCCACTGAGGACATGAGGCCCTAGGGTTAATTGGTTTGTCCATAGAAGGTTGTGGCCAAGTAATACACCACGGCGGCCAAATCCTGTTCTGGTGCGGAAGTGCTTTGTCGGTTCTGGTCACCGAGATCTGGCCGCACCCCAGGCCTGGTTTTGCAGTTCCATTGACACGCGGAGCTTTTTTTCCAAACACGCAGGAAAATTGCGCGCCACCGGGATTTGAGCCCCGGGCCTCTTGCACGCAGGCGGGTGCTCTATCTCAATGCCATCGGTGCATAATTTTGAAGACAGTAGTGACCTGAATAATGCTCCTGGAGCTCCACGATTACCAGACATCCACCTCACTGCCCCTCAACTGTGCAGAGAAGCAGTACGCATTCGTAAAGCATCTTTTTAATCGTAATGTATCTTTTTGTAATGATTTGTTATTACGGATGACTCATTTTTGGACACTTTTTCTTGGAAACCAAAGTATTGATATTAATGAGGCATTACTGTGCATGTTTTTATGAAGTTCCCCAGCATTTGCATAGGTATGTCAACCGTTCCTCATGTTTGAAAACTGTGAGCAGTGGCTTTGACTTGTTTCATTTTCTGTCTTTCTGTGCATTTTTATTGTTATATATCTGAGAAGGTACCAGTGCCAAAGAGTCTTGAAGGATTGTGGTGTGTTGTATGGTATTTAATTAAAAGATGCTTTATGTTGGCTTCATGAGCTGTACCTCATACCTGATACCTCGATTCGTCTGCTACAGTTTCTGTCCCTGTTTTTCTTCACATATCTATTGCTGCATATCTGGAAAGGTACTCATTTTTATTCATGTATATTATTTTTGTATAATGTATCCTTAGCCTGCTTTTTACTTTTACCTTTGATATTCTGTGACCCCATACTTTAATGACTAAACAGTGCTGCGAGAATCTAAGAAAAGACTTTGATAAGCAGGTGTACAAGTCAGTTTGTACATTTAGTGATTACGGTATCTGCACTGTTCGAGCTATGAAACTGAGATGCCGAGCCTTTTTGTGTGCATACGTTTGTGCATGTATGAGAGATGCTTGCATATTTTTTTTCTTGAGAGAAATTTTGTTGCAAAATTTTACACAGCGAAGCCTGCAAAGCTTAGTTGCTTGAGAGAGTCATCTGCAGGGCTAATTGTTTTGTTAGCCAGATCAGCACAAAATGTCTTTGATGATGTACCCAATTTTAAGGTCGTTAACTGGCTGAGCTGGATTTTTAGACAATTTCTGACTGGTAGCAGTAGGTTTGTGGAGGTTTAGCTGGTCATAAATGCGAATGAATTATTGAGTTTAGCCGTGTTGCAGTTAACCTGGTCACAGCACAGCTTTCTTGTTTTCAGAAAAAAATAAAGTAAAGCTGTAAAGAGCCAGGCAAGTCTTTTATTTAAATGTATAGAGTGGAACTGCGTAACTGCATCGGTTGGTAGCCTTGAGCATTTAAAAGCTAAGCCACGCAAAGCACACAGGTGCTGTCCTGTTGTGCCTCATGTACAAACAGCCATGTCAATCTGGCCCCACTTGCATGGCTGGAATCTGAATGTGTGAGCAATTGGCTCACATGCATAGCTTAAGGATGCTAACATTTCTTTTGTCCTTGCTGCAGCTTGGGGCAAAGTAGAACATCCCTCTTCATGGTGATGCCTTCCTCGGAGGCTTTCTGGTTCCCTTCTTGTATGAAGTTGGGCTCCCTCTGCCTGCTTTCAACTTCCGCCTTCATGGCGACGCAAGCATCTCGGCTGACACACACACACACACAACGTGAAAAGGTAGGCAAGTTATTTCTGAGGATCTCTCTGTACATGATGCTGGGATGAATTCGGCACAAAAACTAGATGAGGGATGCAACAAGACACAGGATATTCACGTGTGCCTTCTTCGTCCGGTCTGGTATTTGTTCCGAATTCACCCCGTCATTCCGCTCCAAGTAGCCGGAAAGAATGCAAAAATTGAAGATTGGTTTTTGGGGAAAAGAAGTAGCGCAGTATCTGTTTCACATCTTGGCGGGACACCTGAACCATGGGGTAAGGGAAGGGATAAAGGAGAGAGTGAAAGAAGAAAGAGGTGCATTAGTGACAGGCTACCAGCAGCACGCCCTCCTGATCTGCATTTCATACCGAGGGCATGCTGCTTTTCACACCAAGATTTCAAAAAGGTCGCGTGCTGGGCAGAGATAAAACCAGTGGCATGTTGTTGGCACTTGTGTAACTCACGTGAACAAATTTTTGCAATGCGCCTTGTTAGCTGTTGTAGCAAAGTGTAGTTGCCTCTTTCTTTTAGGCGCAAGTGAGATCAGAATGCGGTAGGGCAAGCTTGGTAGCATGGCGTTCTATGGTGTGTACACATCTTGGCCATAGTTTTTTTTTTTCTCAGGATTTAAAGAAAGCTAAAAATTTCAAAAATAAGCTATGCAACTTTTGTTTTGCAAACTTAATTGTTGTGGTGGTTTCCAACAGCTAATGAAGAGCAGGTTTTGTTAACCTGCAGTGGAGAATTAGCATTGATAATCAGTCTGAGTATGGCTAATGTTTTCCAGTGGTCGTCCTTGAGGAACTCACTCTGTGGCGGTGCACCCTTTATTTGGTCCGCTGGACACACTGAGTGCACGAGGTATTTGAGAGCACGATTCCCTATCGCCGCAGACACCAGCACTTCAGCTACAGCAAATCTAGGCACGCAGCTTCCTGTATATTGTCAAGTTATGAATCTTACTGCACTGTTTGCTCCAAAATGGAAGAGTAGTGCTCGACGCAAGAAATGAAGCGGCATGCAGTCCTCGTCGCAGTGGCAGCACTGAGCTAAGAGAATTACAGACGATGAAAATTTTGTGTGCGTCACTGTGGGAACATGATCAGAGCTTACACAAAGCCACCTGTCGTTACGACGGTTAGTTTTTTGGTCTTCGTCCAAGCTGTTTTCATCTGGAAGAGAAAAAAAACGGAACTTTCCATGCACCTAAGGCTTCTTCAGTTTGCCTAGCAAGTGCTTGTACCGGCCAGAGTTTAGTCTCACATGAATTGCCCTCTCCTCATGGCCTTGCAGTGAACCTCAAGTCCTTGTGCTCAACGAGCCTTAAAGTCGACTCTCTGACTTGGATCTCCTTTGTAATGGCCCCCATCGACTTTCCTGGCTCATCACTCACTAGGAATTTCTGCCGCAGGAGAAATTCCTGCGTTCAAGCAACCTCTGACCAATGACTATGCCTTCTTTTTTTGCCACAGATCCCACATCGCCGTCGGAGCAGATCAGTTGCTTCCACACTTTGTAAAAAAAAAAGACTGTCACGTTCAGAAAGGTGTCAGTTTCAAGTCGCTGTGGTTTGCGTCCAGAGCGAAGACAACTGCGTCGCGTTTCGTTTCCTGCGTCAACCTGTACGCTTCCATCTTGGAATGAGCAGTGCAGTATCAATGATAAGGTGTCAATATAGAGGAAGCTGAATGCCTAGATATATGTGGTGAGACTTCTGGTGTCTGTGGCAATAGGGAATAGCATTCTCAAATACATTGCATGCCCTGTAGTCAGATTTCTCAAGGGCACTGATGATTTCGTGTGATAACTTCCGGAAAGCCCAGACAAGGCATGTCTGTTTCCAGCCCTTTTTCAAACCTTTTGCAGATAACCGGGATCACAGCATCCCAGTGATATTTAGGAGAAATGGTACAGTTTGTTAATACTGGATAAATTAAGGTAGATTTAATAGAAAAGTTCTTGCCTTGTAAAGACGAAATCTGTAGTACAATTAACCGTGAAACTTTTGAATTAAGTTGATTCACTCGCCACAAAGTTGCATAAAAAGGAAAAGACTCTAGCAGTGCCCCTTGAGAATACCAGTAACTGCACTTGGAGGAATGAATTCCTTGCTGGTTAGAATTGGTTCGTCCTTTTCACATGCAGCAGTATTTTAATGGGGATGGGAGGAACTTCCAAAACTGGAAAGAAGCGTGACAAGTTCGGTTCGGATAGAAAATTAGTGAAGTGGTGCTCTCTTCACGTGCCACCCAGTCAGCCTGTGCGAAGCTGTTGTGCAGAGCATGCACTTCAGAGGCAGATGCCATACCCAAGGTCACACTGTTCCTAACGGTGTTTTGCAAATGGTGACGCTATTTACAAAAAGAGCCAGTGAGGCAGATTGCAATCGTTACTGAAATGGTTATGTGCTGGCTTCGTTGTCCTTCCGCAATAAGCTCACTAAATTGCGAAATGCCGGCTCCTGTGGTGTGCCTTCCGGTTAGCAAAAGGATTGTGGTGAAAATCGTTGGCGCCAGAATATATATTGCCCTCACCGTAACAACCACCAGCATGAAGCTGTGGGCATGGTGTCTGTACAACAGTGGTTTTATTTCTGAGTAGCCTGAGCTGAAGTCTGCAGTGAATCTGCTTCCCGAAGCCATTAAAAATCACCATTAGTGATTTCTTTTTCAGGTGCTTCTTTGGAACTTCGAAATGCCAGTGTAGTAATTGCACCATGAATTGTACTCATTGTCAAGAGTAACGTTGCAGTAAAAGCTAGAAAATGATGGCTGTTGCATAGGGCTCATTGTCTGATGCCACCATTTCCTGCATGTGCTCATGCTTGTGATGCTGTACGGCTACACCCCCTAGGGCTCGTCGATGGCTATGTACCGGAGCCGCAAGAACCACCACTGCCAGTTCTTGGAGCCACTGGATGGCCATTTGTTGTCTATGCCTGGTAAGTGTTGCTTTGTCTGTTGTGACAGGATGAGAACGAAATGCGCACTGCAAGGCAAGCTTGCTCGGGGTGAAGGGGCTGTGGTTTTATGTAGTTATTTGTTGCAGCAGTCTGGACCGGTCAGGTACAATCTTGTACCTGTCTCTTATTTGTCAGGAGGCAGCCTGCCACAGGATTAAGCCTACATGTACAAAACATATGGGGGTGGCTGGCACAATGTGGGGAACTGCACAATATTGGGGATCATTTTCTTGTGAATACTACTCGATAGCAAGCTAGAAAAGTCTGAAAACTTAGTGCACTGTCTGCATTAGGACATCAAGCAGTTCAGAGACAATGTAGAGGTGATACTGTCAGGTGACTTTATCATACAGCTCAGATGGCATTAAGGCAAGGGATCATGCTGATGCATTGAACAGCACTCGTTTTATTCTTAATTTCTGTATTTTGGTATTGCAGAAGCCCTGGCACCCAGTGAGACTGCTAAAATGTTAATGGTTTGGTTTGTGGTTTTCTTTGGTGGTTTAATGTCAAAAAGTGACTCTGGTCTTGAGGAGCGCCATAGTGGACGGATGTGGGCAATTTTTGCCACCTCGCATTCTTTAACATACACTACTGGCATCACAGAGCACACGGCCCTGTAGCCTTTTGCTTCCATCACAATGTGACCACTACGGCCGAAATCAAACCCGCGTCTTTTCTGTGAGCATCTGAGCCGGTATCCACTGAGCTACTCTGGCGGCCGATAAATTGTCAATGTGTAAGTGTTTCACACTGTTGCAAAAATTCTCATATTAGGCTGATTGTGTCAAAATGAGGCACCACTTGTGTCAGTGCATACGAGGTAGCAAGCTTAACGGCCGCCGCCTTAGTGATTGGTTGTCTGGAAAGCTTGCAATCCGTTCCTTTATATTTGGTGTATGAAAGCAAAGAGCTGTGCTTCTGAGTTTCACGCCTTTTTTGTGGAGGAAAACCAAACTGAAAAGGACGATGGGAACTGAATGAGAAAAACAGAAAACACAAATAATGTTATGATGAGTGTAAAGCTCTCTTTTAGAGATGAATAGTGCCGTGGAAGCGAGAGGTGGTGAGAAGACAGCAAAAAAAGAAATGCAGTGAACCAACAGAAGGGAAGGAAAATGAAAGGACTAGGAATTAGAAATTAAAAGGGTGCGGAAGTGCTTTTCAACTCTACTCGTACATACCGAAAGGATTAGCTATTATAGAATCGGGGCACTCTACTGTCTTCGCTGCTTGGTATGCAGTGTCTATACGCTGAAGGTCGGATCCATGCCATTGAAAGCCTGAATGACTGTTGCATGTCTTGGAAGCTGCTCCGGCAGACAGCCGTGGCATGCGATTCTCTTTGACAAGGGTGCACGGGGCGCACTACTATCTGCTAGGATTCTGTCTCTTCACCGGCAAGTGAAATAGCTCCTGATCTTTTCACCTGCTTTTGTTTATAATTATAAGAGTGGAATTGCCTTTGTTTTCATGTCGTCGCCGCTGCAGATCGTTTTTGCAACTGGGATTTGCAGTTGCTTGAGGAGCCCTCTGGACCATTTCGATTCGCATTGTAAAACTGTCACAGGGTCCTTTTGCAGTGGTGCACCAAAAAATGGGCTGTGTGCGATATGACAGAGTACCCCTGCACGGCAAACTTAGTGATCCATCCACTTGTGGTCGCCTTAGCATTAGTGACTGTTTACCTCGTGGAACAAGCTTTTGTTTGTAAGCTAACCATTCAACAACAGTGCAAATACATTAGACCTGAATACAAATGCCACAACCTTTCCTTCTTTTTTATGTGGTGCCTTCTTTGTGAGAGAAGTGCTTACGAGAAGCTTGGTTTATCAGAGGTCAGAGTTAAGCATGCTGTCTAGCTCCCATGTCTGGTACGTGCATGAAGGAAGCACGCGCAATCCTGTAGCCAAACATTCCGAAGATTCAGACTACAGAATGAACTTTGACGAAACCAGCATCCTCAGAACCGAAAGAAATTACAAAAGAGGCTCCTACTCGAATCTTGGCACATTCAAACTACCCCAAACAACATCAACCGCCAAATATCTAGGGACATGGCTCCGCAGCTGAAAGAAAAAAAAGTCGCCATTATCGTCCTCCTCAAATTCCTACAACATGACTCAAAGCTTTAGCCCCTCACCCTCCACCCCCCTCATTGCGCTTTTCCCATCACCGCTTTCGTTCTTTCGACCTCCTACTCCTCTCCCCGCTGCACCCCAGCACCCCCCTCGAGGTGACTGCACCCCTGTTACCCCTGAAAACGGAGCCAAGCCAGCTCTGAAACGTTTGGTTTTTAAAAATAAACGTGTTTGGATTGAGATGGGTCAAAGTTTAGTATAAGTCTTCAAATCCAAACAGACAGGCACATCTGTCAAAATGTTTAGTTTTCATGAAGGTAGTAGCACGCGTCCTGTTTGCTGATATACTTGCATCGTCAAACAGGGTGGTGAGTGAAAAGGGCATGCCGTGTGTCTCCTCACAGGCAGGGGAATACCTGAAGACCAAGGTGATCCATGTTCCGGTTGACTCCCAATACAATGAACACTCATGTGGGAAAATGAACGCGGCCATCGATGACTCACAGCACCATCATGGTATGTGGCTTCATTGAATGGGGCTAGTTTGACTCGTATAGGAGGTATTCAGGTGACGTCACAGGCACCATGTCTTGGTACAGCACTGTCACATATATTAAGGAGCCTAAATTAAATTTAAAAGGAAAAAAGTGTGAAGAAGACGACGTGAATTAACCGAAAAATAAAGAAGAGGAAGAAGAAGCATTCGGTGAGGTGGAGAGAGATGATTGGTGGAGAAGCATTCGGTGAGGTGCACAGAGATGATTGGTGGAGAAGAGAAGAAGATGACAAGGCTTACATGGACTAACACCGAGGCTATAAAAAGGCGAGTGAGAGCGAGTCACTGGGGGAACAGCAGAGAAGCGGAGGCTCCGGTAGGTCAGGGTCACATCGGCTGAAAGAGAGCGACGCCGGCTACTGCTCCGGTGTGCTCGCGTTATACGACATCGCATCGTGGACTTCCTGCCGTGCCTGAGTCCGTTCCGGGGAGTCAACGGAGGACGCTACCACCTGCTACGGCCAGGGGTATCTCCAGCGCTGTTGCCACCATCCGGGTAGTGCCCCCAAAGCCAACAACACCGGCATCACCTCCACGGGCGCTTGGACCTGGAGCTTGTACGACGCAGCCAGCGACGCCAGCCCAAGCGCGTCGAACGCCGCCAGCGAAGCCAGCCCAAGCACGGCGAACGCCGCCTCGACGCCGCCTACTGGATCCATACAACGCCACAGCCCCACCGAACCAACTGTGAGCAGGAACGCCGACCGCTAATAGTAGAACACTAGTAGTAGACGCTAGTAGCAGTGTGCATGGGTCGTGTGTATTTATAGTCTTCGTGTTTTGTGTTAGTTTTGTTAGTTTTGTGTTCTAGTGTGTGTGTGCCACGTAGGGTTTATTAAATCTGCGTTTGTGTGGGTACACCCGTCGCCTAGTTCATTCTTTCAGTCCGAGTGTTCTCCGGAGAGATCCGTGACAAAGTGGCGAGCCCGTGCCAGGATACATTTCCTTTTTTCTTTTGTCTCGGATCTTTCCGATCTCTCGACGGCAGAAAGGATGGATTTGGCAAGAATGTTAGAACTGGCGCTCAAGCTAGGGTTAAGCGAGGAAGAGGCGATGCATATCTGTGAGGAGGGGGAAAGAGGCAGAGAGAGGAAAGTGCGCAAGCACGCGCAGACGCTCGTGAAGCGGACGAGCGCGAGGCGAAAAGAGCTCGCGAGGCGGAAGAGCGCGAAGAGAAAAGAGCTCGCGAGGCAGAAGAACTGGAGAAAAGAAGGATAGAACGGGAGAAGGAGTTTATTTTGTAGAAACAGGCGCATGTTGCGGGAGGATATGAGGAGATCACGGATAATGATCAGCGTTCCTTAGCGGGTACAGAATCTCCTAGACCGGCCAGAGTTTGCCCAAGGAAGCTGATGGCTCCTTTTGATGACAAGAGAGATTATTTGGATGCATATCTGCAACGATTCGAGCCGATAGCTTTGGGGAATGGCTGGGAGCGCAGTGAATGGGCCACGGCATTAAGCATGTGTTTAGTCGGAGAGGCGCTGAATGTGTTTGGAAGGATGCCTGCGGCTGATTCCATGGACTACGAGAAAGTCAAAAAGGCACTCCTCCAAAGATTCAGGCTTACGGCAGAGGGTTTTCGTAAGAAGTTTCGCACCGCGAAACCTGAGGATTCGGAAACCGCTAAGCAGTTTTCCTGCAGGCTATCCAACTATTTTTATAGGTGGCTTGATATGTCAAACACAGAAAAGAGTTTTGAAGGTGTGCGTAACAAGCTGGTCACAGAGCAATTTTTAGCGTGTTGCAGCTCAAAGCTGGCGGTATTCCTGAAAGAAAGTTGTGTTCGCTGGAAGAGTTCGCAGTCACTGCAGACCAATTCCTCGAGGCTCAAGGGTTAAGAAATTTGAGTAAGGCAAAGGAGGAAACCGAACAGACCTTAGAGCCAGATGCGGCAAGACCAAGATCATATGGCGGTGCATCTAAAGCGCCAGTAAGGTGTCTTCTGTGCGGCAAGGTGGGACACCGTGCAGCTGACTGTCGGACTAGTAGCGCTGCCCAGAAAACACAGGTTGTGTGTTAAGCTTGTAAGAGGAGGGGTCATACTCTGGATGAGTGCCGATACAGAACTCAGGACCAAGCTGCATGCGTTGCCGACTCTAGGGTAGAACTTGTCACGTCACCCGAAGTTCCCCAGTTGAAAGGAGAGCAAACGCCGCTGGAAAATGAGGCAGTGAGTGGAACACCCAAGTCGAAAGCAGCAATGCCAGTGGTGGTTGGGCAAAAAGGAGACTGTCCTATATTGGTGCTTAGAGACAGCGGAGCCAACACAGTCTTGGTTCGTAGAAGCCTGGTGAAGGACGGGGATCTTACAGGGGAAGCGTCGGCCGTCACTATTGTAGATAGCACAGTGAGGTACCTTCCTGAAGCAAAGATTCTAGTGTCCACGTCACATTATACTGGACAGGTAGTGGCAAAGTGCGTAGACCAACCCATTTACGATCTCATCTTGGGAAACATTACGGGTGCAAGAAGTGTCGAAGACCCCGATCCCGAGTGGAGGATGCTCGACGTTGAAGAACATCCAAAGGAGGAAAGGCCCGCGACAGCTCAGACTGTTGCAGTCAGTTTCTCGTCGGCAGTGGAGACAAGAGCTCAAGCGACAGCCCGAGCAACGCAGCGTCCGCTCTGTACTCCTGTTGCGATGTGCCTGAGCGTAACACCGGGCGAAAATGCAATTAGGCAAAAAGAAGACCCGAGCCTGAAGACCTGCTTCGAAAGAGTCGGGGAAAAGTGGAAAGAAAGAAGAGTCGCACGTCCTGCGAATATCAATTGGTAACTGGTCTTCTGCACAGGGAATGCATATTTAGTTCAGGAAGGCGTGTGCAACAGCTGGTGTTACCGAGAGACATGCGAAAGACCGTGCTACGCTTAGGACATGACGCCATTAAGGCCGGACACCAGGGTGTTCAAAAAACGGTGTCTAGGATCACCGAGGAGTTCTTTTGGCCGTGTGTTCAGAGTGACGTTAAGCGCTTTGTTCGCTCATGTGATGTGTACCAGCGCACAGTTCCGAAGGGAAGAGTTGGTCCCGTACCTCTGGGCAAGATTCCAGCCATCGACCTACCGTTTCAGCGAGTGGCTATTGACATTGTGGGGCCAATCTCTCCAGTATCAGCCAAAGGCAATAGATATGTGTTTACTCTGGTTGACGTGGCCACTCGTTATCCTGACGCTATTCCACTGAGAACTATTGACAGTATTCAAGTGGCGGAGGGTCTCGTGGAAATGTTTTCGCGTTATGGGTTCCCGACGGAAGTTTTGAGTGACCGGGGCTCGAACTTCACATCGGAGCTAATGAAGGAGGTTAACCGCCTTTTGTCAGTAAGGAATTTACTGACAACACCTTACCATCCCATGTGTAACGGGCTTGTAGAGCGGTTCAACGGCACCCTAAAAAATATGATCAAGAAAATGTGCCAGGAGAGACCAACTGATTGGGATGGATATCTCCCAGCTCTTTTGTTCGCTTACCGCGAAGTACCGCAAACGAGTCTTGGTTTCTCGCCTTTCGAGATGTTGTATGGGAGAACCGTTAGAAGTCTACTTGCAATACTCAAGGAGCTGTGGGCTAATAAAGAGATTGCATCAGATCTTAAGACAACATACACGTATGTGTTTGAGTTGCGGGATAGGTTGAAGGAACATGCAGGCTTGCACATCAAAGCCTGGAAAAGGCGCGTGAACGCCACAAGGGATGTTATGAAAAGAAAGCCATTCACAGAAATCTGAATCCGGGCGACAGGGTTCTTTTGTTGCTACCCAAGGATCATGATAAGTTAATGATGCAATGGAAAGGCCCGTACCTTGTGACACAGAAGAAAAAGGATATCGATTATGAGGTATTGATAGATGGCATTAAGAGGGTTTTTCATGTAAATATGTTGAAGAAATATGGAGAGGTCCCATACGGCGGAACGCCCCCAGGGCAGCGTGTTCGGTAGTGGCGGAGGAGACAGGTGAAGCTGCCGAGGTGACCGCGTTTAGTGGGAAGAAAAACGCAGGAGAGGATGAGGTACTGAAGAAGGCCAATTTGAATGCAGACAGAGGATTACAGCTCTACTCCAAATAAAGGGGGAGACGTTTTGGGATGGGCCAAGCAAAACTGAGGTCATATGTTACAAATTAGACTTGTATACAGATAGAGCTTACTGAACAGCTCTAGGTATATCTGTGATGTATCTTGTTGTTGTTGTTGCGTTAATGTATGTCTGGGATTTATCTTGTTGTTGTTGTTGCTGTTGTTGGTGTTACGTGGTCATACAAGGGAGTGTGTTGTGGACACGAACATGTTTATTAAGGACCCTGTACGGACAACGGCAGTGGTGTGTTAGTGTTCTGAAAACGCAATTTGGTGTGCTGTGTGAGTGGTGTGCGTTTGGTGTGGGCGGGACATCGGCGGTGTGGTGTGTGCTGGGTCCAGAATCGCCACGGAAGATAGTCGGTTGGCTGGACGGCTTGGAGATGAGGGGGTGACGTGAGCAGTTTTTCATGGAAAAACTTTTGAGAGAGGGGGCCCTTGTCACATATATTAAGGAGTCTAAATTAAATTTTAAAGGAAAAAAATTTTGATGAAGACGACGTGAATTAACCGAAGAATAAAGAAGAGGAAGAAGAAGCATTCGGTGAGGTGGAGAGAGTTGATTGGTGGAGAAGAGAAGACGACGACAGGGCTTACGTGGACTAACACCGAGGCTATAAAAGGGCGAGTGACAGCGAGGCACTGGGGGGAACAGCAGAGAAGCGGAGGCTCCGGCAGGTCAGGGTCACATCGGCTGGAAGAGAGCGACGCCGGCTACTGCTCCGGTGTGCTCCCGTTCTACGACATCGCATCGTGGACTTCCTGCCGTGCCTGAGCCCGTTCCGGGG
The DNA here is from genome assembly GCF_052857255.1 of Amblyomma americanum. Lineage (NCBI taxonomy): Eukaryota > Metazoa > Arthropoda > Arachnida > Ixodida > Ixodidae > Amblyomma > Amblyomma americanum. The sequence goes on along the minus strand of NC_135497.1, from coordinate 542,102,649 downwards.
AGTCAACGGAGGACGATACCACCTGCTACGGCCAGGGGTATCTCCAGCGTTGTTGCCACCCATCCGGGTAGTGCCCCCAAAGCCAACAACACCGGCATCACCTCCATGGGCGCTTGGACCTGGAGCTTGTACGACGCAGCCAGCGACGCCAGCCCAAGCGCGTCGAACGCCGCCAGCGACGCCAGCCCAAGCACGGCGAACGCCGCCTCGACGCCGCCTACTGGATCCATACAACGCCGCAGCCCCACCGAACCAACCGTGAGCACGAACGCCGACCGCTAATAGTAGAACACTAGTAGTAGACGCTAGTAGCAGTGTTCCCGGGTCGTGTGTATATATAGTCTTCGTGTTTTGTGTTAGTTTTTTTAGTTTTGTGTTCTAGTGTGTGTGTGCCACGCAGGGTGTATTAAATGTGCGTTTGTGTGGGGGTACACCCTTCGCCTAGTCCATTCTTTCAGTCCAAGTGTTCTCCGGAGAGATCCGTGACAAGCACGCAGTTTCAGCATTCCAAGCCTGAGTAGGTGTGGTAGTAAGCCGAATAGATATGCCTCTGGCCTTTTGCCATGCTGCACGCGCAAAAAATAGCAGCCACTGTGATGTTGATGCATACGTTCTGTAGCATACCAATTCCATTCCATTCCTATGTTTCCCAGCCTTTGTCGCTGGCCGAGCCTGCCTCATGGCCACAACACCCTTCAGATCACTGTGGTCTAGACAGTAACGAAGTGCAAACTTTTTCCGTGGTGTTACTTCAGCAAGCGACAAAGGGTAGAAAATACAGAAATGGAACAGAATCAGTCTCAAGACCGTCAATATATACCAGCCTTGGTGTGGAACCGCTTGAACAAGGCATCGAGGAGATGGTGCAACATCACACTGCATCTTCTCCCCTTGTCTTGTGCCGGTTCTCGGCAAGGTTAAAGTACTATCGGGTGCCAGAGTCTCTAGGACACATAAGCAAGAATGAAAGCACATGGCTGCACTATAGGTCGCTGTGAAGACCACAGTTATGGAGGTGAAGGTTGGACTTGCCTTTCCTTATGTCCAGTACTCGAAGCAAGTAATCAGTGGCACCTGTCACACTTGTGCACCTTTATAGCTCAGAGACAATCAATGATCAGAGTGATCAATGGGTGTGTCGTGACATTTGTCAGGTGTGCTTGTTCCATGGAATTACTCTCACTGCTCATCTAAAGCAGAACGTAAAAGCGCAAGAAACAAGGACGTAGAATAAGACTGACAACACGAGCGCTCGTGTTGTCTGTCTTATTCTACGTCCTTGTTTCTTGCGCTTTTACGTTCAGCATGGAAAACCAACTCGCCCAAACACGGCCTTTATTCAACTCAAGGGTGGCAGTAAACGACAGAGGAAACTAATGGGTCTTTTGAGACAGTCAATCGGTCTTCGAAGCCCAGCACCTTCTACTTGTGGTGGAATGTATAACGAAAAGCTCAGTAGCCTTACTGTGAATGTGCACTCCAGATACAGAGCAGGGCTGTCGGTCGTTCACCTCTTTTGAAACAAGCAAATGTGTTTTAGATGTTAACAAAATGTGTACAGCACGAGGTTGGAGCTTCTAAGAGCAACAGCAGAGGCCTAACATGTGCTGTTGAAAACGATTTCAGAAAATAAAGTGGTAGTACCTGCCTGCCCAATGAAAAAAGAAATACAAGTGGAGGAAAAAGTGAACGTTACTAAGACAACCACCAACATTACTAGAACAAGTCTAGTTTTCTTCTACCAACGTTGGCTACCGCTGCAGCCATTTCTTTCCTTCCTCCATGGTTATCCTTTCTTTCTGTCCCCTCACCTCTTACATTTCATTTCTTCATTCTGTCTGCTATCCTTTATTTCCACTGCCTCAGCTGAGGTCACAGAGTTAGTAAACCCTACAGGGAAAGCTGGCGGCTTTTCACTTCATCCACCATGGATGCCCGAGGCATGCTGGGAAGAGAGCAAACTGGATTGACTTTTAGTCGCTTGTTGAACGTGTACGGAATGGATTTTTTGTGCGGTTTCGCTTTAGCTACTCTAGTTTTCACTGATGTTTTTTGAGCTTTGTGATTGTGCACTGCGGCTACTCACGCAGTTCATCTGAGATCCGAAACACCCGAAGCCGCTTGACTCGAAGTGTGCTGAGTACAGTGTCTGGTGCCTGCTAGAATTAAATTCCGTGTGCACCCTCACTGAGAGCCATTTATGCAGCATACTAGGGTTTGCTCAGCGGGAACCTGTGCTACCTTAGGGACCAGCGGTTATCTTGCCTTCGCATTACATGCCCTGCCCAATCCCATTTCTTCCTCTTGATTTTGACTAGGGTGTCATTAAACCGCGTTTGTTCCCTCACCCACTCTGGATGCTTCCGGTCTTTAACGTTACACCTATCATTTTTCTTTCCATGGTTCGCTGCATTGTGCTTAACTGAAGCTGAACCCTGTTCGTTAGCCTCCATGTTTCTGGCGCGTAGCTCACTAACGGTAAAATACGGCGCTTGTACACTTTTCTTTTGAGGAATATTGGTAAATTGTCATTCATGATCAGAGAGAACCTGCCATATGTGCTCCGCCCCATTCTTATTCTTCTAATTATTTCTCTCTCATGATCTGGATCAGCTGACACTGTCTGCCCTAAGTAGATGCATTTCTTCTCCACTTCCAGCACCTCACTGCCATTTGTGAACTGCTGTTCTCCAGCTAGACTGTTGAACATTACTTTGGTTTTCTGCATATTAATTTTTAGGCCCCCCGTTCTGCTCTACCTGTTTAACTCATTGATCATGACTTGCAGTTCAACTTCCCAGTTACTAAGCAAGGTCATGTCATCAGCATATCGCAGATTATTTAGGTATTCTTCATTAACTCTTATCCCCAAGTGTTCGCAATTCATGCGTCGGAATACCTCCTGTAAACAGGCTTCGGGTAGCATTGCCGAGATCCGAGATCATGTCTCCTTGCCTGACGCCCTTTTTTGGCAATTTATTGCAGAGTAGTTGGAAGACTATGGTAGCTTTGCAGTTGCTGTACATATGTACCTTCCAGTATATTGACATAAGGCTCTTCTACAACCTGATTCTGCAATGCCTGTATGACTCCTAAGGTTTCCAATGAGTCAAATGCTTTTTCGTAATCAAAGAAGGCTATGTATAGGGGTTGGATATATTCTGCGCATTTCTCTGTCACCTGATCGATAGTGCGAATAAGATCTATTGTGGAATATTCTTTACGAAAGCCTGCCTGATCATTTGTTTAATTAAAGTATAAAGTTGCCCTGGCTCTATTAGCGATTACCTTAGCAAATACCTTGTACGCAACGGACAGCAAGCTGATCGGTTTTTGTTTTTTCATATCCTTGGCATCTTCTTTCTTATGAATTCAGATAATGTTAGCGTTCTCCCAAGCGTCTGGTACGGTCGAGGTCATAAGGCACTGCATATACAGGGCGGCTAGTTTCCCTAGCACAATCTCCCCTCCGTCGTTCAACAGATCTGCTGTTACCGGAGCCTCACCAGCCAATTTTCCCCTTTGCATTGCTCCTAAGGCTTCATCCCTTCCTCTTACGTTGCTGGTGGAATGACGCATTGTTGTGCGCTACTGACTCTGTAATTATTATTCTAATTGCATTGGGTACTGTAGTGATTAAAGGCACCAAAAGCGCGCGCGCGCTTTTGGTGCCTTTAAATTACAATGATCAATTACCAGCTTGCCCAACAAGAAGTTCTCTTATTGCAATTCAGATGATTTTACAGTGCATACTTAAAGAGCTAAAGAAAGTGTGGTGGTAGGCTAAAAAAAATTAATTTAACAGTTCATGGAAAGGACCACAGTTTACGGCAGGCAGTGGTGTGCAGGTGTTTAGCGTCCCAAAGCTGCACGTGGGCTTTGAGAAGACCAGTCTTTTGTTGGGCTAGTGATGCCGTGGTGGTGGGCTTGGGAATAATTTTAACTGTCTAGGGTCCTTTAACATGCACTGACACTGTACAACATGTAAGCCAAGCAGTCACTCTGAATCTAGACCATGAGAAAGAAATTACCACGAGAGTAAGGACAGATGAGAGTATGTATATTGGTGACAATATATCCTACCACTTATGCTAAACAAAAATACACACACTTTAGGATTGAATAGAAGAGGTTTGAGGGCTCTTTTTTGCAATTGCTATCTTCAGGTAATACTTTGTTTTGTTACATTTTGTTTTGCTACACTTTATGTTTTTTCTTTCTTTCTGTTCTTGTACTTCATTTCAGCAAATTGATTGTACAATGCTTTGCCACGTTCTTGAAATGTTTTTTTACATATCATGTTTGACTTATGTTGTTTGCCTGCTATAGACCTCTCACATGTTTGCAAATGAACGAGGTGGCGCTGCAGTCGCTAGCGGGCTCGTGGTAGGAAAAATGCCAGGGAGCGGGTTTTCAAGGCTTGTAAGCGCTTTTTCAGTTTCTGCGAATCACAGCAATGGTTGATGTTTTCAACTTAGTATACTATTTCTCGAAGTACACGAGCTCGCGTTGACCACGTGCGGCGTATTCAGAGAAATAGTTCGCCACTGTGTATTGTATATAGGTTTAGTAGTAAACAGAAACCGTTTCTGGCCATTGATTTCTACGCTAGGCATTGAATAAAATAGGAAGTTTTTGACACTCTGCTCTAGCCAGAATGATCTTACTTCGGAACCATAGTGAGAGGAAGTGCTGGCTTTGTTTATAACAAACAGAAAGTGCGCTCACCGTCTGCTGGCATACGTAGGTACGTGTCACGCTGTGCGAAAAGTGGGGACAGCGTCGTGTCTCCATTGCCCTTCGCCTCACTTAAGCGTTGTTTTTAGCCTCAAGGTCACGCACCAGCGAGGCCGACTTCTCTCTCCCCTTGTTAAAATGACCGATTTGGTGAATTTTTTTTTTATTTCTGGAGTTATTTTCTTTCTTAGCCCTGCGTTCTTCTGTTTCGTGATGAAAAATTATAGCAAAATATTCAGCGGAAACTTATAAATTACGCTTTCTAGATGCGTGGTCGTCGAAAATTTTGAAGTAATTTCTTTGATTTATTTGAGTTAGTGCCGCATTTCTTTGACCAAAGCGCCAGCGAAGGGGCCAAAAAAGAGGGAATAAACGTTAAGGTTCGTTTTCTGACATTTCACATTTTCTGCGATTGGCGTCACTCACACCTTCGTAATTTCGTAACGCATGGAAATAGATTGATTCTATTAGTCGCAAGCGATTCCTGAGACATTGAGAAGTGTAATAAATCTGTCGAATTTTTTTCCTACACGTGCAGTACTATGTTTGTTATTTTTGTAAGAAACGTTTTCATGTAACTATACAAGCATAAGTGCATGATCATCTAAAAAAGAACTAATAGAGTTATCATACAGAACAAGGCTTTGTGAACATGCTGTAATAAAAAAATTTGCGCAATTTCTACTCAATTATTTAAGACCTTGGGGTGACTCGACGAGGGTGTTAATTATAATTACCCAAGAACTGCACCAGGTATAGCTAAAAATAAAACGCATTGCTGAAATTAGCATAGCAATTTCATATTTATAAGAAATTTAGTTACATATCGCATGCATAAATAACCAAAACACCTTTCATTGCCGCATCCCCTCTCAATCTCGTCACGTGTCTGTTAGTAGCACGCCTGTGGCTGCTTCTTTACAAACAAGCTTTCGCGATCATGAACTACATCATGACACAAGACACACGTATGATGCAATGAAAAAGCATGTGGCTTTTAGCACACTTAAGGTATGCTATTCTAAGCACGCCAACGTGACCGCCCAAGAACTTACCAGAATTTTTTCTACTCGAATCAAATAATTACGTCGGTCACATTAAAAAACACTTTCAAGTAAATATTAAATGCCATTAAACGTGCCATTAAAAAACGCTGTGCTATTAACAAAAGAAGGCATTCCTTGGGGGTGAGTGCACCCCCCCCCCCCCGTGCACACCAGCTCAAGGTTATAAATGCATGCGCAGCTACATATGTGCTTTGTTTCCTTGCGCAGTTATAAGCGCACTATGCTGATGTTAGCCAGTTTCCTAAAGCGTTATTTATCGGCAAGAAACCTATCGAGGCTAATTTAAATTTTTTTATGCTACTACGCGGATCCAACGGTGACGCAGCTGGTCAATACATGCTGTTTCTGCAGTGTGCAGGCATGATGCAGCTGCTTGTAGCTGCGGCAGGCACGGGCAGGCGGAACCTGTTTTGCCTGCCATGCGAAAGTCGCTGCTGACATCAGCGCCACCGCATTTTCCTGACGTCGCAGGGTGAAGGAGGTCTATAACTTCAGTGCCCAGAATCTTGTATAAAACTACTGTTGATAATTAGAGCTAGCATGTCTGTTTTAAATATAATATGATGTTACTGATACTGCTATGTAAACGGTCTTCTTGGCCTTTGTCAAGCTACATGAGCAGCTTTTAGCCAAGGAGACCCTCCAGGCTCTTTCTGGAAAATAAACATTGAATTGAATTGAATATTTGGAAGGCAGTGAGCGGATAATGTAGTGTACAACTGCTTGCTGACCCTTGCAAGAAAACATTAGTCTAAAGGCAGAAAGTTAACAGCTGCACCCTGCCATTACTTGTCTGAGAGGATGAAAATGGGCATTCAAGAAAAGATCTGAAAATAACTGGGACAATGCAGAGGCATTGTGGAAAGTTAATTTATGGGGAAAGCTTGACAGAGAGCAGTGTGGATTAAAGTACAATATTAAGTTAATGATAAACTGCAAATTAAAAAAAACTTTGGAAAAAAATGTGGATTAGGGTGGGACATATAATCCACAGAATAGAGAACTATTAGTTCCTTCAGCTAACATATTAGATTTCAAGTTAACTAAACTAGCACTTGGGACAACCTAAACTCATATGCAGATGTTAGGAAATAGGCTGGGATTGTTGGCTGTGGCTGCTGCTTGGCGCAGGGATATTTGCAGATCACTGGGAGGGCCCTTTGTTCTTTACAGTACCTAATGCAGGCAATCGTGACGAAATCTAAAAGAGTGCGGTGAGGGGCTATTTGGTATGACATTATGGGAACAATGAATAGCTGCGCAAAAATGATGGAAAAAAGAAGGCGCTTGTGTCGTGTGGTTCTTCTCACTTGTCCCGTCCTTTTTGCGCAGTTATTCATTGAAATCATTATGAATCGAAAACTCGATTTCCAAAGTATTTCAACTGCAGTGCACACTGCACTGCAGGTGAGATATACTGAGTGGGAAGCCTCTTTCCCTGCTTGAATTCACGCCAGAGTTGCATTGTGGAAAGAGTGAAAAGACACAGATGGAAGGAACACCGGACTAGCAGTCATTCACCTGGTCTTCGTCTTTTTGCACCTCTTGTCATAATGAACTATTTCCACTTATCACCAAGTTCTTACTTCCAGCAGAAAGGAGAACGTCATAGGTTCTTGGGACTATAGCAGTTACATTACAACTGAATAAAGCCACTTCTGCTTCGTTGAGACAATGGATTTCGTAAAACTTAAAAAAAGTGTAGCATTTCTCATCAGCAGGTGTTTGTGCAGAGGAAAGTAAGTCATAATGCCATTGATGGGCAATGGGATTTGCGGTTGCTTATTTCGTTGAGATGTTACTATTGGTTTAACTTTTCCTTTGTATGTGGTGATCATCATCATCATCAGTTTGACTGCGCCCACTGCAGGGCAAAGGCCTCTCCCATGTCTCTCCAAAGAGCCCTGTCATTTGCCAGCTGCGGCTACCTTATCCTTGAAAACTTCTTAACCTCATCCTAACTTTATGCCGCCCCTGCTACGCTTGCCTTCTTTCGCAGTCTGGTCCCTTACCCTTAAAGGGTTACAGACAAAATTCAAAATGCCAAGAAATGACAAGATTTGTTTTATAGGCATAAGGAGATGCCTTGTAGCAGGTTTCAGTCACAGGCATTCAGTGGAACATACTTTAAGTGTATTTTCAGTTTTCAGTGTTGTATGAGCAGCTGCTTGGCATTTCCGCCCGAATAGTGTGTGTAAGAGTGCACCTGCGCCAATTATTGTAATGTCATTGAACCCAGTGGTTGTTCGCAGGAACAACTAGAGCTTGCCGGCAACGCCGATGTCACCAGAATGTGGTAGCCCAGGCTGCCAGGTCAAGGTGCACTCCAGAGCTGGCCGCGACTGAGACCGAACGTGCCAGTACAAAACCGTTTGTAATTAGTTATTCGCGCTTCGCAGTGGTTTTTTGGCTCATTTTCACGTTTGCTAGCCTCTTTCAAAGCAAAAAAAAATGGACACCCAAAAACTTTGCGTCTGTGCCCCTTTAACGACAAACAGCTTTTTTGCCTTCATATTACATGGCCTTCTTTGTCAGTAGGAAGGGCGCAAAGGCTGTTGTCCTTTAGAAACGAGATGACCCTTCTCACCGTAACGGAGGTACTTGTGGGCCTCCACTTGGTGAGCACTTCCAAACCCTCGACATTACACCATTCTTTCTCTGACGAGGGTGCACGGCTGGACACATGTTTCACGAATGACAGGAGCTCTGGCGCACTCTTCTTCGGTTGCACTGCGTACTTGGGTCCGAGCTTGAGGGTTCGTTGCACAAATTCCGGGACCTCGACGTTCCCGAACATGTGGACCTTTGCACTCTGGACCGGTTGCCTGCTCTTTTTAACTGCACGCAGGTTCCGCAAGCTGTTTGTCCAAAGTTTCTCGGCTGTCCAATCTATGAGGTTGCAGTACTCTCTCCACTGCCGACGTCTGTCCCAAGGCTTTGTGTGCTGCTGGATAACTTGAGCGTGGAGAGCATCTCTGTGAAGTCTGCCTTGCCTTTGCCACTCTGATCGTAAGATCTTGCATACCCGGTTCGCGTGGTGGATAGACGGAGGAACGGTACCAAACAAAGCCTGGACGTCTTCTGGCAACACCTTTGCTCGGATGCAGTAAGCCAATGTGCGGACCCGGCAAACGGTGATGGCGATCAATGTTACTAGCAGGGTAGGATGAAGAAAGACCGGAGGACAAGGGCCCGTTGAACTAGAAATATAACTTAACAAGGTGATGGTTCGGGCTAGTGGGTATGCGTTATGATCCATAGCGCAGCAACAAAACAGGGGACAAACACAAGCGCTAACTTCCACTACAGCTTTATTTGGTGCACACAGAATTTATACAAGAAGTAAAGAATGATACCAGTCAGATTAGACAAGATACTTTGTGAACAAAGCTTAAAAATCACATGCAATACATTTCATCGGTTCGCATACTGCTCCGAGGCTAAAAATGCCATATCTTTCTTTGTCAGCGACAATGACGGACTGCTGACGCAGCTTTCAGGTCCAGCTCTTTCGATTGCGGCAGCCTCGATAATTTCCCTTGTTAATCTATCGGCATTTCTGCCTATCACCTTGCATTCTTTAAAACCAGGCTTGCATTTATGAACACGCCAGTGCCGTGCCAAATTGCTGGAACCGACATCCCTAACTTCCCTATGGTGCTCGCTTAACCGCTCATTAAGACATCTGCCTGACTGCCCAATGTACTCCTTGCCGCATGAAAGCGGGATACTGTAGACTATTTCTTCAGTACACTGCCCGAAAGGGTTTCTATGCCGAATCGTGCAACTATTCTGAAGCCTGCTGTCGGGACAGGTGGCCTTGCAAATGCGGGACAATTTTTCTGGTGCAGACATATACACCTTCACTCCCACTTTTTGTGCTACCTTCTTGAGGGAGTGTGACAGCTTGTGGATATATGGCACCACCACTACCTTGTTGCCCCCTTCGCCATCAGTTCCAGTCTTCTTGGCCTTTTCGTGATGATGCGAGCTCTCAGCAACCGACACTAATAAGTGTCTGGGGAATCCTGCTGCTCGGAGGCGGTCCACCGTCTTATAAAAACTACTTTTCATCAAGCATACGCAGGACTTGCTAACTGCATTTGAAAAGCACGTCTTCACGACCCCTCGCTTGACCAGCCTCGTATGCGCAGACGAAAAGGGTAATAGGGGCTTCTCAGCTCTGGGCTCATACCTGCCCTAAGTAGATGTATTCTCTTACCACTTCCAGTGTCTTGCTACCAATCAAACTGCTGTTCCCTTCCGAGACTGTTTAATATTTCTTAATTTCCTACGGATTAATTTTTAGGCCCACCATTCTGCTTTGCATGTCCAAGTCATTCACATGTATTGCATGTGATTTTTAAGCTTTGTTCACAAAGTATCTTGTCTAATCTGACTAGTATCATTCTTTACTTCTTGCATAAATTCTGTGTGCACCAAATAAAGCTGTAGTGGAAGTTAGCGCTTGTGTTTGTCCCGTTTTGTTGCTGCGCTATGGATCATAACTTATACCCCTGTCAGACGGCATTCCTCGAAGGCCTTTCCAGCAAAGGCACCTTTTTCACCAAAGGAGCGAAAGCTTAAAGGAACAGTGACGCAGATACACGGTGCAGCCCAAAGGTGAGACAGTCGTTCAGGCTTAGCACTCGCTGCTGTGCTCGAGGCGGCTGAAGTGAGTTTTTTAAAATAAAGTGGGGTATTCTATTCATTTGTTGAGCTCAGACAATTTTTTTATGCTGATAACTTCCTTAAAAGTACTGCAAGAGCTACTCTCATGATCAGCAGCAGGTATTGTGTGTTGCCTTGGCCACCAGGGGCACTCGGTGTTGCTGCAACACTTTCACTGTCTTGAAATCTGTGCATAAAATATAAACACCCGCACTAAAAGCAAAGCCAGACACACCTTTCGTATTTTAAAAAATATTTTCAAACATTGTTAGCTGTATCTATTTTTTTTATTGCTTTTACTTTTGGCGTTGGATGGCACTGCAATCGTAAGTTCTCTAAGGCCGCGCCTTTGGGCTCCAAAGGTCTCTGATGAGTGCCTTCGCCTCCAAAGCCCTTAGCGGCAAAGGCGCAACATTTGTGCCGTGTAGCTGCACACCTTACGCCTTTGGATATAAGTACCTGATTCTTAAAGGCCTTGCGGTGCCCGAGTGACAGGGGTATCAGTCTTCTAGTTACTGCACTCTTGTGGTCCAGATCTGCAATCAGTATACCTTCCCTAAGTAGATGTATTCTCTTACCACTTCCAGTGTCTTGCTAACAATCAAATTGCTGTTCCCTTCCGAGACTGTTTAATATTGCTTAATTTCCTACGGATTAATTTTTAGGCCCACCATTCTGCTTTGCATGTCCAAGTCATTCACATGCTTTGCAATTCATCACCTGATCAGTGATTCAGCGAGGCAATATTAAGCCTGCAAATTGCAGATTACTGAAGTATTCTCCACTAACTCTCATCCCCAACTTTTCCCAACTATTCCAGGTTTCTGAATGCCTCTTGTAAACATGCGGTGAACAGCATTGGAGAGATCGTGTCTGCCTACCTTACACCCTTCCTTATTGGAATTTTATTGCTTGCAGAAAAGGAAGCATACAAGTGAAATCATGAGGTACGTGCTGGCATACAAGAAGTTTGAAGATGTCTGTGAACACTGTTATCCCTCCTGCATCTATTAAAGATTCAGTACGGTAAATAACTGGGCCAGTTGGTACATATTCCTAAAGGAAAAAAACCAGCGGAAGGACGCAGACACAGAGCGCGTCGTCCTGTGTCCCTCTCTGTGTCTGCGTCCTTCCGCTGTTTTTTTTATTTATTTAGATCTATTAACGATCTCTATAAAACAACGCCGCCTTGCGTGATCGACAATGAACCCGCAATGCGACTCGTGCACGCACGTTGAAACCAGCCATTTGAAATTACGCGCCTTTGCAAAGGCGACACTGGCGAAACTCAACGAACGGCATTTTCTTTTTCAACAAGAAAGGCACTTAAAAACAAATTAAACTTCATGCTTGTGATCTTGTGCACTGTTAATCTTTCTTTAATTGAAAAGCCTAGTTTCGCTTGTATCAAAATTTTAGCAGTGGCGCTGCGTGCGTTTTTCTCTTCCCCCCCCCCCCCCCCCCCCCCCATTTTTTTGCGCAGGCTCGGGGTTTCGGCGCGTTAAATGAAATATGGTGTAAATGATGTTTGTCGTGTTATTATTTTTCCCGATTACTGTCCTTTTTATGCTCCGCTGTGCCTTTCGTATGCTTTTACCGGGTGCTGTTGATACTAGCGAACCATAAAATTACTATGTTCAGTAAGTCATCCCTGCAGTGCCTTTGAACTTTCCCATGCAATGAGCATCATTTCGGTAAGTGCAGAAACACAACTGGCAATTTTGCCAGTTTCGCGGAAGGCGGTGTTTGTTAACTGTTGGTTTCTCGAATCTCAACCTACTTGAGTGCCATTCTGGCAAGTACGGTGCATGTGCTAGAAGGTACCGTACTTGCCGCTCGCGTTTCGTCCGCAAATCGCTATGCGAAATAAGCAGGAACGATTCGTGCCGGAACAGTGAACTTCGCCTAACTTAGCGGCCGAAAAAATATTTTCTGGGTGCATATGAGCTTGTCTGCGCGAAGCTTTGCCAGAGATGCTTTGACTTCAATTTAGCGCGAACATGATGCACGCGGCTTTCAGTGGCAATTCAGGATCATCGAAACCACAGTCAGGTTTGCACTTGCAGCTAACTTCGGACACAACCTTTTGTGTTCGTATTGCAAGTTTACTGCTCGGTAGCACTCATTTATGCGTAGTCAACCTATGGTAATAGCTTGCCGACTAATTGAAAGTGTATGTTTGAAATCTGCTGGCCGCATCTTTTCTTTGTGGAGTGGAATACTAGTTGGAGTAGGAACGAAGCTTTTGCACAAATGGGAAGCTTTGCTCAAGTGGTGCACTGTAGAGAAAAAAAGGAAAGCATGATTATTTGTTACCTGATGGAGTAACATACTCGTTAACCTGATCTTTGTAAATGCACTGCACTTTTGGTGTAATAGCTATCAGTTGATTCTTTCCTTGTGTATCCTTTTAAAACCGACTAACTGAGCAGAGCCACATAAAAAAATGAGTGCTGTCTCCTATTTTCTAAGTTTTTTGGGAAAGCACTGAAACAGACTTACTGAAAGAGATGGCGTGGGGTCTTCCTCTGTTCTTGCTCAAGTATTAAGGCAGTAAATTTCGTTGGATTGTCAACTTGATTTTAGCTTAATTCACTTGCTTAAGAATATTGTGAATAGCCATTTGGCTTCCCTGTGCTTGTCCCTCTGCCTGTTGAAAGCCATGTTGGTGGACGAGAACTTGGAGGAAGCCTCTTCGTCTATCTAATCCGCTGATTGCTGCCTGCCTCGTAGAAATTCTTAATTCCGCCTTCTGATAACAACTATGGCTAGCGGGCCTGAGAAACACTGGTGTGAAGGCTTGGAACAGTCTTGCCCAGGCTGTTCGCCTACATTTTATAAATTAAACACAACAGCACAGAAGAAATATTTTTGCGCAGGTTTCTTAATCATGGGGGTTTAACGTCCCAAAGCGACTCAGGCTATGGGAGACGCCGTAGTGAAGGGCTCCGGAAATTTCGACCACCTGGGGTTCTTTAACGTGCACTGACATCGCACTGTACACGGGACTTTAGAATTTCACCCCCGTCGAAATTCGACCACCGCAGTCGGGATCGAACCCGCGTCTTTCGGGCCGGCAGCCGAGCGCCGTAACCACTCAGCCACCGCGGCGGCTTCTGTAAGGAACGTTCAGGATTTACGCAATGCATTCAACTTGTGCAGCAGTATGTGCATGAAGTCAGTTAAAGTACCGTTGTTTTTGAGTGTACAAAATAAATTTCTATCTTTTGCATGTTGGCTTTTATTGTCCAGAATGTATTAATTGCTGCTAGGAAAGGCTGCAGTTTAGAAGAGGCTTCTGAATGCTTCTTTGCTGCTTTATGTGCCTGGTTATTACTGTCTGGCATGCTAAACATTGCAGCCGTGTGCAAAATATGAGAACATATTTGCTTATTACCAGAAAAAAAACGGGAAAAAAATGTGCTTCATTTCGCCAAAGTGTCTAATTCTGTACACCAGTGTGATACGTCGCTCCTCTGCTTCTTAATATAAAACCGCACTGAACCAAGCTAAGGAGTCAATTTTCAATCACACTGCCATTGATGCTAAAAAATAACCAACAATTTCAGACCATTGTTAACGAAACCGATAACTACAAATTAGTCCAAAAACGCCAGGTGGCCAGCTAATTCCCAAATAAATGTATGCAGCTGTTCTTAACGACGTTGAAGGCTGCTTTTACAAACAATTTAAATATCACATATCATTGTCACCGTGTTAATCCTTGTTACCCACCCTGTAATTTCTTTCTTATGGCCCCCGTTATTATAGATCCTGCTGGGGTCGGAAAAATCGAGATGTCACCACCATGCGGTGTGGACAACATCAACTCTAAACTTCTAAAAAATATTAAAGCTTACAGTAGTATCATTCTTTTCTAAACTATTTGAGGAATCTCTTGAGCCTGCTTGTGTCCCTTAAGATTGGAAGGTGAGTAAGGTGGTTTCATTGCACAAGTCTGGAGACAAACATTCTTCTAATAACTGCTGGCTCATTTCATTTACTAATATCCCCTGTAAGATCATCCGCTATCTCCTTGCAAGCTTTTTAGAGTCAAATTCCTTTCTCATTCGTTGCCAGCAAGGGTTTCATACAATATTTTCATGCAAGACACAGCTTCTTTGTGGTACACACGATGGGCATTTTATCTTGGCCAGGGTTCTCTGGCAGACTTCATATTCTTCGATTTCTCAAAAGCCTTTGACGACGTTTCGCAACAATTACTTTTTTTCAAATTCAGTTATCTCAATCTGGACACTAAAGTTATTTTCTGGCTCCAGTCTTTCCTCACTAATCGTTCTCAATTTGTGACTGGAGATCAAGCTACCTCCTGTTCCTCTTCTGTGGGCTCAGGCATTTCCCGGGGTTCAGTTCTTGGGCCCTTAATTTTGTCGTTTATGTAAATGGCTGCTAACAGCGTTGTTTCTCTGTCCTTTCGCTGTTGACTGCGTTATTTACCGTGAAATTAACAGCGACTCTTACGCTTCTGTTCTTCAATCTGATAGTAACCAAGTTTTTAAATCCTAGATGTAGCACATGGAACTTAACATGAATAAGTGTAAACACATATGTTTCTCAAGGTGGCATTGTAGCAGACACTTACAATCATATTACACCCCTGTAAACTGTCTTTGTACAAATACCTCAGTGTGCACGTAACTTCTCACTTCTCTGAGAAATTGCATATTGCATTTACGGCTAACAATGCTAACCGTGTGTTATGGTATCTACATCGGAATGTTGCCTTTCCTCTAGTTATGTAAAATCGCTTCTTTATAAAACATTTGTTCGATCTAACTTGGAATATCCACCTTCAGTCTGGGACAGATCACTATCATATGAATTTCTACAAAACCAAGTGTTGCGATTCATACTTTCCAGCTATCACCATAGCTGCAGTGCTACCACTATGAAGACTACCTTGTTATTGCCACTGCTATCATACCACAGAAAAATTTCTCACTTATATCTGTTTCACAAGGTCTACTATACCAATCCTCTCCATATGAACAGCGGCCACGGAGGCTCAGTATTTACGGCACTCGGCTGCTGAACCGAAAGACGCGGGTTCGATCTTGCCCGTGGTGATCGAATTTCGATAGAGGCGAAATTCTGGAGGCCCGTGTACTGTGTGATGTCACTGTACGATAAGAACCCCAGGTGATAAAAATTTCCGGAGCCCTTCACCACAGCGCCTCTCATAGCCTGGTTCGCTTTGGGACGTTTAACCCCATTAACTGTAAACCATCCCAAGAGCTGGCTGCAAGTTACCCTACCCGTTTCAAACAGCAGCGATCATCTCCACAAAATATCGTATTTACTCAAGTCTCGGCCGACCCCGATTCTAAGCCACCCCCTTATGTCCGAAGCCAACAAAAAAAACATATATTACCTCGAATGTAGGCCGAACAAAGAATGCGAGGACAGCGTTCACAAAATGCAGACAGCATTTATTGAATCTGAACGTGCAGAGCTCATTCAACGTCGTCGCTGCTAGACTCGTAGCTATGTTCCTTGTCACTGTCACCTTCAAGCAGTGCACTATCTTGGGTACCGTCAACCGCATTAGATATGCTGCACTTTTTAAAGGCGCGCATGATCAAAGTACCTGGGATGTCGTCCCACGCTGCGGCTACCCAGCCCGCCAGCTGCGATAGCGATACGTGTTTGATGCGGCCCGTTGCCGTTAGCATGTGGTCTTTGTCAGGCAACCAGTCCGTGTAATATTTCTGCAGACGATCCTTGAAAGGTTTGTTGATGCAGACATCAAGTGGCTGCAACTGGCCTGTCATGCCGCCGGGTATGACAGCGAGGTACGTGTTCGCTTGGGCGAGCGCAGCTTTCACGTCGGTCAAGTGCCCACGGTAAGAGTCGACGGCAAGGAGCGAGTTCTTTGTCAAAAGGGCTCCTGGACACCGTCGCCACGCAATCTTAACCCACTCTTCCACCATCGCACCCGTCAGCCACCAGTTCTAATTTGCCTGCACAATGACATTTCTTGGGAAAGTTTCTCGAACAGGCAGTGTCATCCTTTTAAATATCATATAAGGAAGGAGTTCATGTTCATCAGCTGTGCAGCACAGCATCACAGTTGCACGCTGCTTCTCGTAGCCTGCAGAGCGCACCTTCAACTCCTTGGCACCCTTTTCATTCACGGTGTACGCCACTGGCATATCAAAATACACAGCCGTCTGGTCGGCATTGCTAATTTGCCCAATAATGTAGCCTGCCGCTTCTCTCTTTCGCAGCACGTAGCGCTGAAAAACTATCAGCTTCACTTCGAAATCACTTGGCAGCTTCTGAGAAATTGAAGTGCGACGTCGAGGCTGAAGCCCTTCGCTTCATGAATTTCTGAAGCCTGCCCCGGCTGGCTTTGAAATTCTTTGGCGTTAGGCTTCCTTCCCTCAAAAGTTCGCTAGCTTTCGCTTGGAGCACTTCTGTTGTCACTGGAAGGGCAGCTGCTCTCTGCGTTCGAACAAAGTCGGCCAGAACTGTCTACACTTCGTGGTGACCAAGATCTACTGAACTGGAGACCTGCACACTTGGCGGGGTCCTATCGGTCTGCGTGCTCCAACTTTCGTTAACTTTTTGGCCGTTGAGGGCGCTCGGTTGACCTGTTTGTTCGTCATGATCATCATCATCATCTGCTTTTCACAAATCATTGCTCTCCTCTCACTGCCTCCCTGTGCATTTGTCCTGTCTTATTATTTTGAAACCTAGTAATGAACGATGCAAATATTACATTTCTTTAAATCCCAGCGGTGAATATTCCGTTTTCGCGCATGAGAGTTTCTGGCATCTTTGCTAATGCAATGAATTAATGATGAGTACTCAAAACGTAGACAAATCACAAAACTATTACATCCTTGAAGTAAAATAACCGACGCGATCTTGTTCAACAAGTTAATTGTAGCGCCACGCCGCCCGTAGCTGCCCTTCCCAAGCGGCAAAAGGCATGAACTAGAAGGTGCGTGCTGGAGCAGTGCCAGGTGTGCAGGTCTCTAGTTCAGTAGGTCTTGGTCACTGCCTTCCTTTGATTTGCTAAATGCCATCCTTGTTGCGGCGCATGCAAAAAGCCGCTGTCGTTGTCCCCTCCAACGACGGACGTTTTTCTCGTCGGCGCCGAAGTTCCGCCCGGCTTGAAGGTTCGACGATGCCTCTGCAGCTATCACAACTTTTCGCTTGAAAGCGGCACTGAAGTGGCATCTCCTGCTTAGTACCATCGCGATAACACCACGCCGCACACCGATACGGCCGACACGACACAGGTCAAAATGGCGACCTCGCTTGTGTACGGTTGGCTACTGGCACAGCCAGTAGCGGCTACGGTACTGACTTTTCTAGATGGCACTAGCCAGCACCTCCTCTATACTTTCAAGCATAGAGGAGGCGCTTGATTAGCTATGCACAACATTTAGCAGTTTCAACAAAAAACTGGCGCGTTTTTTGAAATCCTCGAATCTAAGCCAAGCCTAGAGTTTGGAATATGATTATTTGAAAAAACACTATCGGCCTAGATTCGAATAAATACGGCAGGTGTTCCTTCAAGTTGTACTGAACATTTTTTTATTTTTAATTTGTCCCGAGTGCCTCTGCAAGGTAGAACCACCTCCCCACCATGTAGTTGACATTACTGACTTTAATACAGCTTCATGTAGTCTGCCTCTAGAAATTTGTCTATTTTGTTTGAATTGATTTGTACTGTCTTATTTCCCACAATTATCTCTCCACTACACTTCTTTTTGCTTTTTTGCCACCTCAAACTGCCTTTTTTCTTTTGCTGCACTTTATGGTATTTGCTGTATGTTGTCCCCCCCTCGTAATGCCTTTAGGCCCTGAGGGTAAATAAATAAATAAAATTAATAATGGTGGCGCACACAGGTTTTTTTTTGGTAAGCTTTGATCAGCGCCATACTTGATATGTTGTTTTAGGGAAGGTTCAATCTAGTTATCGGGCTGTGCCAGTACTTCTACTACTCGATGTAAAGAGCCTGTATCCACGTTTCGTAGAACTTTGCACATGGACAGTGGTTATGTGGTCTCCAATTCAGCTAATGTATTCTGTATGTAAGACAGGATTACGGTAATCGAGACGGAAATGAGCCGATTGAAGCAGTGTGAAAAAAAAATAGCAGAATGCGAGGTAGTCTGTACGAATGCCAATATACAGGTGTTGGACATGGCAGCCAAGCTAGATGATCTAGAAAACAGGAGCAGACGTAATAACCTTCTCATATACGGGGTAAAAGAGGAGCCGGAGGAAGACGCAAAAGTACTCGAGGGTAAAGTCAAGCAAGGAATTTTTAAAGACATCCTTGAAGTAGAAGTATCCTCAATAGAAAGAATACATCGAATCGGAAACTCCAACAGCAAACGCTGCCGACCGATCATGTTGAGATTTTTTGACTTTTCTGAAAAAGCTAAGATTCTGTCTAGTTGTTTTAAACTGAAAGGATCAGACTTCTCTATAAGTGAGGACTTTTCGAAGAGAGTGAGAGACATACGAGCAAACCTTTGGCGTTCTGCAGCGGAAGAAAAAGCAAATGGAGCGAAAGTGTCACTGGTATTCGATAAGCTGAAAGTGGACGGAAAGGTGTACATTTGGAATTCACAACAGAATTGTAGAATGGAGGCACCTCGCTTAGGTGCTTCTGCACTTGACAAACCAAATGTCTGCAGAATGGAGGCAACTAGCTCAGACGCCTCTGCACCTGAGAAAAAGAAAGCCCGAGGCAAAAAATGACAAACAAGCCATAAAGTTCTCAGAGTCGTATCCCTCAACGCTCGAAGTATACTTAACAAACTCAGTCTTCTTGAAGGCATAATACTGTCTTATCAGCCACATATTCTGGTCATCAGCGAAACGTGGTTGCACGCTGAAGTGCGCGACTCGGACATAATCCCGCCTTCGTACAAACTTATCCGCAAAGACCGAGGCGCAAGAGGTGGAGGAGTCGCGATAGCAATAAAAAACAACATTAAATTTTCCCGCCTGGAGGACATTGATGGTCATGAAAGCATATGGTGTAATATAGAATACGCGGGCAAACGCATACTCTTCGGAGGCGTGTACCGACCACCCAATGCTCCCCCCGAGTATCTCGAAGTAATGCACGACTACCTCATGCAATGTACCAACTCACGATCCAAAATAATCATTACAGGAGACTTTAACTTGCCTGGAATCAATTGGTCAGACATGTCACACGACAACAAGGAAGTGAAAAGCGCTGAAATGTTGTTACTAAGTACCTTTAGTTTTTCATTAAAACAATTAGTAACTTCAGATACTCGTACTGTCGGGTGTTGCTCTTCTCTACTCGACCTTATGCTTGTTAGCAATTCACTTCAAGATTGTTCCGTAAATGTAGCTCATGGAATCTCAGATCATAAGATGTTAATCCTAGCATGTCCGTTGCATGTTTCAACTAAGACTGTGAAACCATCTGTCACTTTTGTTAAAGATTACGAGCGGGCAGATGACACTTCTGTTTTTGCTCGCCTGGAATCTTGTTACCCAGCATTTGAAGCACTCAATGACGTATGTGAAATGTGGTCCTATTTCAAAAAAACTGTTCACTTCTGCGAAAAGCAGTACATTCCTTTGAGGAAAAAACGTGTGAACCGAGAATATCCGTGGATAACGCGAGAAATTATCCATCTGAAAAGAAAGATTAAGCGGCGGCGCAAGCGTTGCCTATCAAGCAACCTTGCATGCCTTGTCAGTACACTCAAAGGTAAAATTCGAGCTGCGAAAACACGTTTCTTCTCGGAGACGTTACCGTCATTTATGAAGCATGACCCGGCAAAGTTTTGGCGCTACTTAGCATGCGAGCAATCCACAGTTTCTGAAATAAAAACGTCCAGTGAAACTATAACCAACACTGCCGCTATTGCTACCAAATTTAACTCGTTCTTTCAGTCTGTTTTCTCACGCTCGGTTTCAGGTGCTTCCCTTGATTCTTACTCCATCACTCATCCCATGTCAGAAATAAACATTAGTGAAGACGGCATTTTCTGCCTGCTGCGCAATCTAGACGTAAAGAAATCTCCGGGGCCTGATGACATCTCAAATAATTTCCTGAACAGATACGCCTTCTGGGTTTCCAAATATTTGTTCCGAATTTTCACTCTGTCGTTGCAAACCCTAACAGTCCCGGATGACTGGCTCAGGGCTAAAGTAGTTCCAATTCATAAAGGTGGTCCCAAAAATGAACTAAACAACTACAGACCGGTCTCGCTAACAAGCTCTACTTGTAAAATACTCGAACATATTATTTACAAAGCAATTATTAACCACTTAGAGGTTAACAACCTCCTCTACAGTAGGCAACATGGCTTTAGGTCGAAATTATCAACAACCACACAGTTGGCAGAGATAACGCACGATATCGCAAGCGCCCTTAATGTAAGGAGTCAGTTAGACGCCATTTTTTTAGACTTCTCTAAGGCATTTGATTTAGTTCCTCACCTAGATTTAATAACAAAACTGCAGGCTATAGGGATCGAAAACACTATCATTTCATGGGTTGAGTGCTTTTTGAAAAATCGTAAACAGTGCGTCAAACTGAAAAGTTCCGAATCTGATAATTTGGATGTCTACTCAGGTGTACCACAGGGTTCAGTCCTCGCCCCCTTATTGTTTTTAATATATATCAATGATATTTATCTATGCGTTGACCCTGAGGTACAAATTCGGCTCTTTGCGGACGACTGCGTGGTATATAAGGAAATAGACACCATTAATGATCAAATTAAACTAAATGAATCTCTATCGTCTATTCAGTCTTGGTGCACTAGGTGGGGAATGAGACTTAATGCCACCAAAACAAAGAGCATAACTTTCAGTAAGAAAAAAAAGCCACTAGATTTATTATACACTATAACTAATGTTCCTGTCGAGAGAACTAATAACATTAAATACCTAGGAGTGACACTATCCAGCAATCTATGCTGGGAACAGCACATTAAAAACATATATCATAAGGCCCAAGGTAAGCTGTATTTCCTTAGAAGAAGATTACGCAACGTACCTCCTAACGTGAAACTTAATGCGTATAAAACACTCGTAAGACCGACCTTAGAATACGCGGATCTTATTTGGAGCCCACACCAAAAATATTTGATAGGCAAGCTGGAACGTATTCAAAACCTAGCAGTACGCTTCATATACTCAAATTTTTCTAGACATTCTAGCGTATCTAACCTACTTCACAAAGCAGATCTTCACACCTTAGCACAGCGCAGAATAACATCAAGGCTTAAATTTCTGTACTTACTTTATTACGGTCATTTGAACATCTCAAGAGAAACATACCTCCAGGAACCATTCCGTCACTCTTCAAGAAATAACCATGAAAAAGCACTTCATCAACCCATAAGCCACATTAATGCTCATAAATATTCTTTATTCCCATCGGCTATTTTTTGCTGGAATAAACTACCACCGGCTGCTGTAAACTGCAACTCAATCGAATCATTCATAGAGCATGTTAACAGAGTTGAATCACTGTCAGTACCACCGTGATGATCCTATGTCGCCCAATTTCCATTTGTATTTTCTTTGCAATTACATGTGTTTCCTTTTCAACCCGCTAGTTTCTTCTCCTGGCTTTGACGTCATTAGTACCCTGTGCCACTATAGCGATGAAATGTTATTTTTGTACCCTTGTACTTTACGTATTCCCTTTGTTTTATATTCCCTCCTTGTAACCACTCCTGCATGGGCCCGAGAAGGGCCTGCAGTATCTGTAAATAAATAAATAAAAATATCAGCATGGCCATGGTATTGCTATGAGTTCTGCCACGTGTATATTTAACACTGTTGTTTACCGCCACCAGCGAACAGCCTTATCCAGTTTTTTTCTCCACGATGTTAGAGTTGTCTGGTGTATGGCCGTTAAACAATACCCGATGTCTTGCGAAGATTTGCAATCATGTGTGACCAGTTATGCACCATTTAGGCCTTCTCATGAAGATGCGTGCCTGTCACCAGAAAAGTTCTCAATTGTGCTCAAGTGAAGTATGGCTGACAGACTCAGCCATTTCAGTCCTGACAACTGCTTTAGAATACAGCTGTTTTCAATTCTTTGTGAACTATCATCCCGCCAAAGAACTTGAGTTCTACACTTCCTGCATGCTCGTCATCTCTGTAGGTGTCTCTGCACGTGATGGCACGTTTACGAAGGACCCTTGCACGTGTTGTCAAGCTTAATTTAACAAACCATATGCTGTATTTTTCTGGAGGGAAAAGAAAACCTGCTGTGAAGGCCCCATATTCACTGTAATCTCTTTGGCTTAATAAACATTGGAGGGGTCAGGAACCAGAAGTCTTAATGAACTAAAATTGGTTTATGCACTTGATAGCTACTGGTTTTGAGGCCAAGGTTGCAATGGTGGGTACAAGGGAGCTTAACTTGTCTGCCTTACATGATCTTAACCATTCTTGATATATTTGTCAGCACTCTTGATATGCATTTTTTCTGCCATTCATGAAAGATAAGGGACGAGCAGAATGACACACAACCTACGCCAGACCAGTCACCGACTAGTGCAGCGGCATGAGTTGAAGGAGTGGAGGCACCAAATTTTTCTGAGTGTGTTTTTGCCCTGGAAAGATATACGAGACATTAGTAATCACTGATCATGGCGTGGAGTTCAGTACTCAATAAATAATTTAATTTCTACTTAGTTTCAGTTGCCAGATGATAGTCGCCACATCACAAGTGGGTATGAGATCACGTAAAGCATACAAAAACTGCAATATAACCACTGCTTTATAGTTGTAATTATTTCAAGCTCTTGCACTAAACTATTTCCGAAGCCGGTATGGCTGTAAATGAGCAAGAGCTATTATATTTTAGATTTTGTATGCCTCGCATGATCTGATACTTGCTTGTAATGTCGCTGCTGAAACCAAAACTGCATAGAAGAATAGATTAATAATAAGAGGTTGGACTTTTCGGTTTAAACAAAAAAAAGTACACTGAATTCAGTTTTCAAAATTTCGTTTTAACCAAAAAAGGATGGTCAGTATTTCTTAATATACACGCCACAACTAGCTGGCTATCGATTTGAGTTACACAGACTCAGGCAAAAAAGAAAACATGCGTAGTCGTGCGTTTCGACGTATTACTCTGCTATTTTACACACCTCTGAATCGGGAGTCTCCAAGCAGTCGAAATGATGGGCTGTTCTTGTGCGGATGGTCATAAAGCAGCCAACACCTGGACGTCGTTAGCTTGTCGTTATACAATAGTTGGTGGGCATAATGTTTTGGTTTGGTTTAGTTTATGGAAGTTAACGTCCCAAATCAACCCAGGCAAAATTTTTCAAACGAAAAACAAAGGCACAGAACGGAAAAGCGTAAGAGCATGAGAGTGATCACAAAAGATATCTGATACCGATGGGCAATGAATAGATGCAGAGATTATACAAACGGAAGCGGAGACAAGTCAAAATAATCAAGATGAGGAATAATTTGACTGCTGTCAGAGTGGAGAACAGAAAACGAAATTATGGCAACCTTAGGTATGGCATGAAGCGGAATGAGTCGATAAAATATGTCTTTTTAGTAAAGTGCAGAAAGCGGGCTGTGAACGTGCTGGTTTGACTGCTAGCGGTAATGAATTCCAGGCTTTTATGGCAGAGAAAAAAAAGCAATTTGTGTTCACTTTTTGTGGTTTCATATTTTTTTGTTCAGAGAATCGTGTGTTATTACTATTAGCGAGGAAAGATGCGGAAAGGAAAGATGCGTAGTGGTCCGCGATATCAAAACTGATGACTCCTGCGATCAGAGGCATAATAACATTGAAAATACCGGATCAGTGAGGGAGCTTAGCTAGAGCCTTGATGAGCAATGCGTGTAGGTGACACTAATAGTGACTCCAATCCATAGCCGAGCAAGCAGTTTGTGCATAACGAACCAGAGCTATCAGAAATGTCTGTTATGTCAGTATTAATGTCCCCTAAGACGGCAATGTTCTTATTTTCACAATTCAAAATTTGGAGAATGACTTCTAGTTCATGGCAAAAGTGCTTGTAAGATGCGGAAGGTGAGCGATAGATACTACAAATGATAGTTTTTCTGCTTGAAGCAAAATGGATTTGTCAAATTCGAGCCAGACTGATTCGTACTTTTCTGTTTGAAATGTGATAGCGCGTTTGTATGATATAACGTTAGAAATAAAGTTTGCAGATCCACTATGTTGATCAGTACCTCTGATAGCATCCGTTTTTTACAGCCAGGTAAAGAAAATAGACTATCATCATCGGATGACAGCCATGTCTCAGAAAGACAAATGAGTGAAATGGTGTGATCAGTGAGCATTAAAGTTTTTTAAGTCATCGTAGTGTCTTGGTAAACTGCGAGAATTGAAATGGATAATAGACTTACGGGTATCAGCTGAATTGAGGAGGAGGCTTTTAAGGTAATCTAGTGACTAGCGCACAATGATTATCGATGTGTGGTGCATGGTTTACATGAAAGCAGACAGACCATCAACTCCGGAGATACGGTAAATGTCGCTTTGCTTGGTCTTCCTTGCCTTGATACGGGCCATTAAATACCCACGCAAACTCCCCGGTTAAACCTGTGATGCAGTGGAGGATGCTAGGATCTGGCTCCAGACAGGTCGCCATTGGTAAACTGCAAAACATGGTCATTGAGATGCTGGAAGTGGTAAGGGATTACGTTTACATAGGGCAGGCAGTGACTGCAGATCCGAATCAAAAGAGCAAAATAACTAGAAGAATAAGATTAGGGTGGAACGCATATGGCAGGTTCTCTTTGGTCATGAATGGCGGTTTACCAATATCCCTCAAGAGAAAAGTATATAACAGCTGTACCTTAGTACCTATAGGGCAGAAATGTGGAGGCTTACGAAAAGGGTTGAGCTTAAGTTAAGGGCTACGCAGCGTGCTGTGGAAAGAAAATAGATAGGTGTGATGTTAAAAGACTGGAAGAGGGCAGAGTGGATGAGGGTTCAAATATGGGTTTATGACATTCCAGTCGAAATCAAGGGGAAGAAATGGGGTTGGGCAGGGCATGTAATGTGTAGGCAAGATAACCGATGGTCTTTAAAAGTAACGCACTAGATCCCAAGAGAAGGCAAGCATAGCAGGGGTCAGCGGAAAGTTTGGTGGCTGAGATAAGTTTGCGGGGATAGTGTGGCCGCAGCTGGTGCAGGGCAGGGTTAACTGGACAGGCCTTTGTCCTGCAGTGGGAGTAGTCAGGCAGATGATGATGATCAAAACTCATCAGCAGGACAAACGGGAGCATCCTGTACTGTTTTTCAAAGCAGAGAGGCAAATTGACGCTGCAATCATCCAATTGTCTGGCTGGCTATGGCCGCATCGGTTTCTGATTCCTCAGTTTTTCCAGTGTGCAATTACTACTGCACTCACCATTCACTGCTTCCAATATTGTGGTACTAATGAAGAGAGAGCGCACTGACCAAAACTTTACCCGTAAAATTCTATGCCATTTCTAACAAAACCATTGTCGAATCGAGCGTCTTTTATACTAAATATTAAATTGTGCCAAAAAAATCTGTATCCTCTTGTTCAATCCAGAGTACTTCTAATGAAACAGAATTAGGTCGTTGAAAAAAACAAAAACACTCATGATTAATGCTGTGCAACAAAATTTGGCTGCCACAGCTCTTAAAGGGACAAGGAAGACAAACTGAATGGCTTTAGTAAAACATGGTGCGGGGCTAGTTGATTAAACATTTCTTTGAAACAGGTTAGCACTATAAAAGACTAACACAAGGCGAAGTCTGTGTTGTGTCTTTCTCCCGCCTTGTGTTCAACTTTTTTAGCGCTAACCTGTTTCAAAGAAAATGAATGGCCTGTATCAATAGATTTTGACACACTAACAAAGACGCTAATTTCCCTGAAAACGGATAAGGAGGCTAAAATATGAAATACCGGTGTCACTATCACCTACCAATTTCGAACGTAACCTGCAAGCATCGAAACCCAATTTTCTGTAGATCCCGGAGGCTAGGCTACAGCACCATTTACTTCAAAACAGTGGCAACCAATCCTTCACGGCGCAGATGATGCAAATTTGAATCGAGTGCCGGCAAATTTTTTAAATACAGCTTTCTCAGCAATGAATACGTATTTTGCTGCTGGAAAAACATCAGCATACCAGAAAGAAATTAAACCAGCCAAAAGAGATGCACACAGAAAAACTGAGAAGAAAAAGGGCTCTTCGCCATTCTCAGTTTTCCTGTGCGAGTCCTTTTGGCTGGTTTAATTTCTTAATGCCGTGTACCAACTAGCCCAACAGCATGTTTTACTGAATACCAGAAAAGCCATGTATCCACCTTAAAAGGCTTAATATGTCGAGTCTCTTGTTAAGCCCTGTGCCTTGCTCTCCCACTCTTTTTTTTTAATTGGATTTTGGGGAAAGGAAATGGCGCAGTATCTGTCTCATATATCGTTGGACAGCTGAACAGTGCTCTAAGGGAACGGATAAAGGAGAGAGTGAACGAAGAAAGGAAGAAAGATGTGCCGTAGTGGAGGGCTCCGGAATAATTTCGACCACCTGGGGATCTTTAACGTATACTGACATAGCACAGCACACGGGCGCCTTAGCGTTTTTCCTCCATTAAAACGCAGCCTGAAAGCAGAAAGAAGGCAGGTGTCGTCCAGTCTGAAAACAGCACGACTGTTCTGAGGAGATAGTTGATGGCACTGTTTTCAGTGTCCGCATTTACATTTCTTGCAGCTGCAGTGTCCCGGAATCCACTGAAGCACGATATGGTGGCCTTTTTAGTATTAGTTCAAAAAGAAAAAAAGAAACAGTGCGGAAGTGATGTGAACGGAGAGTGAGACAAAAATTTTAGGCCGACTGGGCAGTGCCAAGACTGTTTGATGAGAACGTGGAACCTCTTGGTTTGCACTGGCCAGTTTTGTACACGTTGCAGAAAATAAGTAACTGATTACAATTACTATTGCGTTATTTGCCTTCCAACTTTTATTGCCTTAATACAAATTTAATCAGAGTTCAACAAACTACACCTTTTTATTTGTTTTGCTATATGCTGCTAATTTGCAAGAGGACTTGTTCCAAGTAGTCACCAAAGATCAGCGACGACACTGAACACTCTCTCAGTGTATGTGCTGGAGGGAAAGGCAGCATTATATTGTATCAAAACCTTACACACCAGCTCAGAGTTGCGTACACATGCCGGTCACTGGCGCTTTCATGCCCCGTAGCTTATAGCGCAACAGAGAGCAACCTGCTTATTAAGAGCTCCACCAGCGTTCAGGTTTATTTGGTCACTTCACGAGGTCAAATCAGCTCACCGAGTTTGAATGAAGCTTGACCTTGAAGGTGGCCTTCGCCAAACCAAAAATAAATAAAGTAAATACCGCCGCAACTGGGATTTGAACCTGCCGCCTCATGAACAGATCAGCTTCACTGGCACTTGAATGAGAGCACCACGCTATCGCCGTAGCAGAACACGCCTCGTGTTAACAGAAATGACAATAAAGGGACCCAGAAAGCAGGTCTCAATAAAGGTGCGATATGTCTGGGATGTTGAAAGACGACGGTTCATAATTAGCCCCCAGCAAGAATTATTTTAATGCGTTTTGTGGGAGCTGAGTTATATGCATACAAAATTTGAACTTCCGCGTCTTCGCGTCTTTCCCACTCCTCTCGCACGCCAAAACGGCGGCGCTCCTCCGCCGGCCCCAGTAACTCGGCCTCTCCCCTACCTCCGCCGGCTGCGGAGCGCGCGGAGTGGCCGCGGTAGCGCGTGACGTCTGAAAGAATTTGGCGCTGTGAACCAATGATAACCCCCGGCTGTTGACGTCATTAGCAAGACGTGACGTCGTCTGCCAGGTTTTCGTGCGAAAGCCCGGCACCGCGCGTCGCCATGAGGTGCGAAAGTGGGTATTTTTAAAAATGTATGTAAATTTCCCGCTCGCTTTTGAGGTCTCGTACGCGGCATGGATGCTCGGTGGCCTGTACTCTACATAGTGCAAGCATTTTAAAGCCAAGCTCGGGCACCCCTTTCTGTGGCCCTTTAAGGTGGCTGGTTGACGCTCATGATTGAGAACTGCTCCTTGTAACCCTGCCTATCGCCCTGCTGCTTCATTGATTACTTCTGGAATAGTCTTTGTCGCCGGCGCTTCTCAAGTCCTAATAAACCACCCTTCACTATTATCAACTAATATTGTCGCCAGACATGCCGATGACCCAGCAAAGGAAAACCATGACCCAACCAGGCTAGACACTTGGGCAAGTCTGCTTGGTTTAACTATGTTAAAGCCCTACCACATTTTTTTTAGTTAGCTTAACTGCCACTACCGCCACTGACACTGCAGGGTACTCAATGTTGTCATAATGCTGCCTGCCAACGTCCCTTTGCACCTGTGTTTACCTGGGTTTGGATAATTGTGGTAGGTTGTGGGCGTGTGTTTCATGTGTTTTAATGCTGTGGGCTGCGGCCAATGTGCGCCGAACTTGTGAAGGAGCTTGTAATTTTAGTGCGGTAGCGAAAAAGCTGTCCTGTCGAATGAAGCCTGAGGAGTAAGCAGGTGGACCACCTGCTACCTAGGTCACGTGACCTTGTGAAGTCATCACAACATGCCCACCGTGGAAGGTGCCAAACTTCCCATCAGATTGCAAGCGAACTGCTGACCGTGGCAGGCGACTGTTAAATTAATGATTGCACGTGAAAGGTTGCTAGGGGAGAGACACCTGGGCCTCGCAAGCCCGGCCAGTGGCTGAGTTCTGCTCTGCAGGCCGAACACCCATACACATAGAGTTTCTATATATTACCTAGAGGGAAAGCTCGCGCCACCGTCTATGCGAGTTTCTAAAAGAGCCACAAAAGAGCACTTGATCCACCGTGGGAAAGCCAGGATGACAGCAAGGCGCACTTGGCTTGGCCCTAAAACATGAATGCCACTGCAGAAATACAAATTTTGCAAATTATATGTTGCAAGGAAACGTTGGTTTGCAATCAATATGTCCTGTAATAAAATATTCTCACTGTACATTGCAATAAATGGGCAGAAAAGCAAACCATAACTGAATTTGACCATGGCTTGATCATGACTTTCTCTTCATGCCGCCAAATGTAGCTAACCTTGGAAAATAATTTTTGTGTTTAAGAGACACACTTTTCACAGCCAGTGTTTCTTCAAAAAAATTGCTGGCACTTGAAATACTATGTTTTAGAAGGTTCTATTTTAGTATTGTGAAAAATAGAAACGTTTCATTGGTGACAGACTAGTTTGCCAATATGACTAGTATGACCGACTAGTTTGCGCACACTAATAAAGTGCCTGCTCTCGGCATGTCCTGGCGCTGCGTTTACAGATTTGCCAAAACATGAATTAGGATGCGAAACCTCTCCTATGACAAGTAAGTAACGACTGTGTTCATGCTGACAAGTGCAACATGTGAGTATTTCTTTCAATTAATACATGAAGTGGAAGTCATTCCTGCATGCAATTCACGGCCACCGCCAGTCTTCGAAATGAATCAAACGCAATCCTTGGCGAGTACGGTTATCGTAAGTTGCGCTGGTGAAAGTACTTAATTTTTCACTTTTCAATTGTCTCTGAAACGCCTACGAGAAATGTGCAGAGTGGTCACAGCAGCGGACTGTTGCGTTGTCAGTTCACACAAAACAAACTTGTTCCCTTCTTTCACATTTCAATGCACAGCTAGCACAGGTTTCCGCTGCGCAAAGCCCAGCTTGCTGCATGAATTTCTCCCAGTGAGGGGGCAAACGAAATTTAGGTCTATCAGGCACCAGACACTGCTCAGCTCAATTCCGAGTCAAGTGCCTTCGGATGTTTGATCTCAAATAAACTGCGTGAGTAGTTGCAGTACACAACCACAAAGCTCACAAAACAGTGAAAAGTACAGTAGTGAAAGCTAAACCGAACAATAAAAAAATCTAATTCCTAACACAGTCAACAAGCCACTAGATGTCAATCTATTTTGCTGTCTTCCCAGCATGCCTCGGACGTCCGTGGGGGATGACGTGAAAAGCCGCCAGCTTTCCCTCTAGGGTACCCTAAGGAACTCTATGTCCATACACTACTGCGACTCTGTCCAGTCAAAGCGAGTTGTCCATAATAATGAATGATTAAGAAAGAATATTTTAAAAAACATTTTATGATTAGAGACTGCTTCTGTGCATAGTGGCGGGTGGTGAAGTGGAAATCGGGCAATTTTAGCAGCTCAAGATGCATTATTCTGGTCGCCATTATGTAGATTGAAGCATGTTTGAAGCACCTAGTAGTCGATGAGGCGCAGGACCGTGCTGATTACGGTTCTAAATCTCGAGCACAAAGAGAATTTTTTTCGCTGCCATTCATACAATGCAGTAAATGGTAAGTTGCTTCGAAGGGCCAGCTTGCCTCTGTAAAGCTTGAAACCATGCACACACAAAAACTCCATCACTATGGCATTTGCGCATTCACACTGCCTACCGCAGGTGTTATGCGCACAAATTTTAAGGAGCAGAACATCTTATAGTGGCACTCAGGATTTTGTTTCTATCATTGATCATATAAAAGGGTGTTTGAAAGGACGCCGCTTCAAGAATATTGTCCAGCAAGAGTCTTCGCGCCTTTCGCTCTCCTCTCGTCACTTTTTGAACGCTCACGTTTTCATGACAACGCAATGCAGTGATTGAGCAAGTTGATGTGCTCTCCTCGGAATGTGTTTCAGAGCTCCTTTAATAGTTTGACAAAAATACAGGGATCCTAATTGGCTCCATGCATTTTCACCTAGTGCATTGTCCGGGAAGGGATTTTCCATATTAACGAGCCTAAATATATTGAAAAAGTGTGGTCCCCAGGAAAACTGTCCATAATTCAAGTTGCCGATATTAACGGAGGTTGTATTAACGGGGAACAACTGTATTCTCAAATTACTACCACTGATGCTCGTTCCGCATATTTCTGGGTACTAGCCACAAGAGAAATAGGTGTGCCGTGGAAGCAGATTCAATTTTTTCTTCCTTGCAACCTGATATCACGAAGCAAGTTCATGATGTCAGTAGGCA
The DNA here is from genome assembly GCF_052857255.1 of Amblyomma americanum. Classification (NCBI taxonomy): domain Eukaryota; kingdom Metazoa; phylum Arthropoda; class Arachnida; order Ixodida; family Ixodidae; genus Amblyomma; species Amblyomma americanum. Next base: position 542,071,127 of record NC_135497.1, on the reverse strand, counting down.
TATGCTTGTTTGATGGACAGCCATTTCCGTGCCCGTAATTTCTTGGCTGCATTGTTAGGTGCTTCTACAATACAACCTCAAAGGCACCGAGTGTTAAACTTCAATATGGTTAGTTGTAAATACTGAGGAAAAAAATATACTGCAAGAAATGCACGGACAGAAAGAGACATACACAGCACCATCATGCCTGTCTTTTTGTCTTTGCTGCGCTGTAATTTAATCCACAATAGAAGCCGACTTGGTCTACATACTTTTCCTTCTGATAATACTAAACACTGTAGCAGTAGTGCTGATTTCAATAGACTTATTACTTTACGCGCCTTCTTGAGCTATATCCCCGCCTCCATGCTCTGTGCGGAAGCTCGGTGTAGAGGTAAGTTGCGGCGCCATCTGAGAAGATGGGGGGGGGGGGGGGGGAAGCAGCCATACAGAGTGGTCGCTTGATATTTCTAGGGACGAGAACTGCCGCCAAAGATGGCAGTGACCCGGTTGTGGTCCAGACGCAATTGCGCGCGATGCTTTTCGGCCGTCGGTCTATTGTGGCTCCGTCACGAAGGAAGCATTCCCGCTAACTCTACCCTCCGTTGTATATATAGTGTGCAGCGCCGTGAAAGGTACGGGAGTACTCTACACGAAAAAAATAAGGGATGCGTGTTACTTCGTTCTTGTTTTGTGATCGACTGGTCTAAGGCACGAGAAAGTGACAGCCTGCTGCCAGCAGTAAGAATGCATTCAGTCAAGCTCATGGCAAATGTATCGTGTAATAAGCCAGCAGGCAAAGCATTGCATATCACTCTCCACAAGGAACGCACTACGTTTTAATCGCAGATATAGGCAGTACAAAGAAGATAGCCGCCAGTGAAGGGAGTGAAAGAGGAAATAGAGAAAGGAGCGCGATAGCTTTCCATTAACTAGAGGTTCTCAAAGCTGTACCATTGGTTACAACTTGTTTTTGGAAAAACAGCCACTGATTACCAGTAATCAAATACAGAAAAAAGTAACTGAATTATCCAGAACGTTACCACTTCAAAAAAGAAACTGATTAACTACAAAATTAAAAGTAATCAATTACTTGTAACATGTTACGTACAACTCTGACACCGGCTTCCTGTGTGTGTCTGAGGTTGTGGTGCACGGTGTCAAAATGTACAATGGTGCTTTTCAATCCAACAATCCCATCGTCTCTACACACCCATGGCTTTTGCATTTCTCTCTCTCTTGGGATTCCGTTTAAATGGTACCCAATAGCTGCCTACCTGTGGCATCCATGTCAGTATTCTGTTGTGACCTTTTTCAATTAAAATCTAATTTCAAAAATGTATTTGGCATACTGTTATAAACTTCTGCTTTTCACTGAAAACCCAGCCTGTAACTATGTGCGACCAAGTTTTTTCTTGGAGTCCTATTCTCAAGTTCAACTCTATCGTAAAGTGCTAACTGCATGAGGCGATGATTCGTAGCAACGAGCTCCTTAGTAGCACACTTTGTTGCCTCAGTGAGGCCACAACGTTAGAACCTAATGTTCAATTAACGTGACTAATTCGCAACAATGAGCTCCCTAGTAGCACACTCTGTTGCCTCAGTGCGGCCACAACGTTATATGCTACTGTTACATTAACGTCACTAGTGTCCTCTTTTGTCACGTTCACGCAGCATACATATGACAACGTTTCACACTATTGCTCCAACTTTCAGGCAATGTTAAGCAACTTCTGGAGACAATATTAATGCAAAATGGCTACAACATTTTCTTAATATTGGTACAACTTTTTATTTGCACTCAAGGAATATTCCCATGACAATGTTAGCAATATTGCAGAAATGCTGTCATAATGTTTCATAAACTTTCAGGCAGCATTCTAAACTACTGAAATATTTCAGCCGCATTAATGGCTACTAGATATCAATGGTTGCTACTCAATAAAATGGTCTCGTGAAAGGTTAACCCGTGGGCAATGGTATCGTCATACCACAATGGTTACGGCAGCTTGAGGCCACAAGAATGATCAACCGAGCATTACTCCTCTGCTGTACAATACAAATACTTACAAGGCTGCACTGCACGACACATTGTTTTTCCATACTTTTCAGACCGCTTATTCCAAAGTTTTTGAATGTAATATGCATCACCTTTGTACCATTGCTCTTATCATTTATATGCTGCAAGCTGCAGTGACCTGAAGATACCACTGCACGTGGTTATTTTGGCAATTACAATCATTTATATATATGCACGCTCATTACAAATAGCCATCATTTGTTTCTATAGCACTATTTTCGTCAGTAACTTAATCAACTAGCCTTACAGCAAGCTTCAGACTATTGCATTACTCCACATTAGCTTGGCATGCAACTCGTTTCTCAATATACCACATTTGCATGAAGACAATCATTTTATGCATAAACTTGCAACAATGTACAGAATAGCCCACAGCCTGTTTATCTGATCAAGAACAGGATGCACAGATAACGTCAACAGTTGCTAAACACATTAGCATAGCTTCAAAATGCACATGCCCCTCAAGTTATGTTTTACAAACAGACACTTTCGTAAGCTATCCAGTGCAGAAACTTGCAACAATATACAAAATAGCAGTACAGCCTATTCAGAAAAAGTAGCAGATATATATCATATATTTTACAGGCATATTTTTAGCGCAAAGGACGGGACGAGAACAGACAAGACGAGCACGGGCGCTACTGACAACTGCTTTATTGAAGAAAGATCGAGGCATATAAATACATATCTGGCCTGCGCCAGCGCTACCTAACAAGGAACTTGGGATCACAGCAGATGACGCGATAGGAAATTGATCTCAGCATTATACAAAACGATAGACGTGTCACTAACGCAGTTCTGACCCCCTTTCCTGATAAAGAAAGCTTCCAAAGTTTCACGGGCAGCTTTTTGAAGTTGTCAAAAAACTGCCCGTGAAACTTTGGAAGCTTTCTTTATCAGGAAAGGGGGTCAGAACTGCGTTAGTGACACGTCTATCGTTTTGTATAATGCTGAGATCAATTTCCTATCGCGTCATCTGCTGTGATCCCAAGTTCCTTGTTAGGTAGCGCTGGCGCAGGCCAGATATGTATTTATATGCCTCGATCTTTCTTCAATAAAGCAGTTGTCAGTAGCGCCCGTGCTCGTCTTGTCTGTTCTCGTCCCGTCCTTTGCGCTAAAAATATGCCTGTAAAATCCGAACACCAACTAGCCCAACAACTCACCCTGTTGAAATATATCATATACTCAACATTTACACAAACACATTGGCACAGCTTGAAAAATGCGCCACATGGGCTTACATGATTTATTTTATTTACTTTTTCAAGAAACACAACAAATCTACAAAACAGCACACAGCCTATTCGGCTACTCAGGAACAAGAAACAGAGCTCATGTTTCGAGCAGTTACTAGGCACATTAGCATAGAATGAAAATGCACACACACCCTCAACTTGCATGCTTCAAATATAAAACACTTCAGCAAACTATTTACACAAACACAATAGCACACCTTGATATATGCACCACCTGGACTCGTACTTCACAAATATATGACATTATTTTGAGCAAAAACTTTCAACGAATATACAAAAGTAGGAGTACAACATAGTTGGCCATTCAGAAACAAGAAGCAGAGGTATTATGAACAGTAAAGTTAATCGCATGCTAGTTAACATCATCGATTTAAGTTCATAGTTTTCCAGTGCTACGGCACACGTACACGAGCCGCCGCAGTGTTTCAGTGGTTATAGTGCTCGGCTGCTGGCCCGTAAGGCGCGGGTTCAATCCCGGCCTCAGCGGTTGCATTTCGATGAAGGCAAAATGCTAGAGGCCCGTAAATGTAATCTGCACCCAAGAGATCTAAAGAATGAGGGCAGGTTCCAAACATGTCGAGCACTGCAGTGATTGTACACAGATTTTCAAGTGTAAGACGATTAGCAGAAGCAGACCCCAAACCACATGTCATGTGAGCGAGGCACATTATATTAAAAAAGCTGGTTCACAATGTGTGAGCAATACTTCAGTTGTATCATAAAATACAGAAATAATGCTTCTTTCGCGGTTTTTGTGATAATGGTGTAATATGTTCCTTTTTCCTTCAAGGGCATGCGCCTGCACTTGTCCAGCACCTCCTCTGTTTCTATTATCTAAAAATTAAAAAAAAATATTATGTAAAAACAGAGGAGGCGCTGGCTGGTCAAAGGGCATTTAAGCAGCGTCTATGCCGTTAAATAACCAGTTGTCAGTGAGCATTGTTTTATCCCTCTCCCCTTTGGCCATGCGCCGTTACGCTGGAAAACTACAAGTTTAAAGTACTGACAACAATTGCCTGAACAAAGCACGAACTGATGGGTAAGTCGGTAACGCATGATATACGTGAAACAGCGCAAGGCTGGAGGCCTAAGAAGAGAGCAGAGGAAAGGAGGAAACGGACAACCCAGCGCTGAACTAACATCTGACATTTATTTGGCATGCTGTGCGTATCTTAGCTTGTGTTGTCTAGTAGGGATCCGGGCGCATGAATGTGCTCTTTACGATGTCTTCAATTTTGGTGGCAAAATGTATTTATACTCACAGCGTGCCAAATATGTGTCAGTTCAAGCGCTGTGTTGTCCGTTTCCTCATTTCCTCTGCTTTCTTCTTACGCCTTGGGCCTTGCACTGCTTCACGAACATTAATTTAGCATGCCTAGAAAATGCTTGTTCCCTGGTAGCCTCCAGCAGCTCGCGATGTTGGTCTCGTCTATGACGTCACAAGCGAAGCTGCATCCCTGAAAAAAAAACATGATCTAAGCATCTTGGTGGGCACATCTCCAAAAACAAATTTTTACACTACTCAATGAACAGAGACAGTGGACAGCTCTTTACAGAGAATTTATATCCAATCACTTGGCTCATACGGGAGAGGCCTTCACCATGCAGTGGGCATAGTCTGGCTGATGATGATCAAGGGTTATTGAATACCAATCAATATTTCGCTTTTATTACCTTTGGTGCAACCTGCTGCACAGTCCCATTAATGTTGTTTACAAAAGAGTATACATGTGATTGGGAGATGGCAAAGACTGAACTACTATGCATGATGCAGCAGCGTCAATTTCGAGCGACAGAATAAGCTGGTTCTTTGCCTACAGTTCCGCTGGATTTATGCTATCTTCCAGTAGAATGCGTGAGAACAGGTATAATGCCCCACACTAAGTACAAACATTAGGTGCAGGTTGTTGGTGCTCCTCAAAAATATGGGTCAAGGATGAGGAAACATGGAATAAACAAATAATTGCACTAAAGTACGTTCCAAATTAACTAAACACTTCCTAGTTTGTCTGCCCCCAATTTCAAACCGAGGTTAAAGTTTAAGCTCCAGTAATGAATCCACATTCACTATGAGTGACAATGTCCGACAATCTCCAGGAACATGCGCAACATGTTCTTCCAGCGAACGAGAAATTCCAAAGTTGTGGTAATGGCCATCGGTCATCACTGCTGGATCAGTATGCCTCTGCGTCTTTAGTAATGTTCTAGCGTCCGTGGGTAACTGGATCGTATTGCTCCAGCACTTTAAGCAAGGAATTCAGGTGTGAAGCAGTCAATTGACAATTAATAGCTGTCACCACTTCGCGCACTTTTGCGTGCGCTCCCAGACACCCTTAGAGCGTGTGGGGGTAGCGGCCTCGGTCACAGAGGAGATGCCCTCGACTGGGCGTGGCAAACTCAGCCGGAGACCAGCTACCAAGTGACAAGGGGTAGGTAGTTTGGTGCCCAGCTTTCGCCGGTCGCAAGCCAGAGATTGGGTCGGAGCAAAGGTTCACAAAACAAAACAAAGTTTATACAGCGAAGACACGATACAAAGGATTGCATTATCACTCGTACGAGCACATACAAAGTGATTCACCAATACCATGCAACACATGCAAGGTAACACTTGAGAGAGATAACAATTCAACAAAATCTTTGCACCTAAAGTGCACTAACACAGGAAGAGACAAATAAACAAAACACAATTTGTTCACCGAGCACTGCGACAGTCCGACGACTTCAGGAGCACGACGGGCCGATCCGCAGACTGGCGCACGTTGTCTCGCTGGTCCACGCTGGGCGAGTGGTGTTCTCCCGAAAGTCGAGCTGGCGCGCTTCTCGGAAGCTTGAACGGCGGCTCGAGCTAACAGACAGTCTGTCTGTCTATTGTTGCCAGGAAGAAAGAAAAGGAAAGTGCACAGGCCTGCTCACTGGCTCAAGCCGAGCCACAATCGCTACCACGTGCAGATAGTAGGAGAGTGGAAAGATGGGATAGAAAGACAGGATAGTAAAGACGCGCTAAAGACAAGGCCGATCCCGGAGGTAGTGCAATACCGGGCCAACCGATGGCGGGAGTGAAGCATCCTTCAAACTCTGCCATATTTTCAAAAATAAGTCCAATTGGACCCGTAACAGATATTCTACGGGGTCCGGACATTCGCCTCTAACAGACAGCGGTTGAAGCCCCTCATTTATAGGCGCTGTCCGCGTCTGTTTGTTCTTAGCGCAAGGGCAGGCGCGCACATACACGCAGCTTCAACTGCACTAACTCCTTCTTCTTGCGCCGGGCGCGCGACCCCATTGGTCGAGCGCGGAAACCTCCTTCTAGAACAATCGAGGTCATTCGCGGCACGCTGAGTCATCGGTGCCGGAGCGAAGGGGGGGGAGGGGTAACCTTTGGCGCGCAAGGTTACCCCCTTTCCGTCGACAACAAGCAAAAACTCCAACATTCGAGAATAATCGACGCCTCGCGTGTCTATGTTTACTTTGGCGCCCCGACGGCGAGCTGAGTGAAAAGCACCGCACGCTCCGGGGGTTCTTCGCCGCTGTTTTTTGTTGTTGTTGTTTTATTTTACCGCGCTCGGGCGCGATTGCTTAGGCGCAGCGCCGGTTTTTTTCGAACATGCGCCGAATTTTGTGACACTGCCCTTTCCTTTAAGAACATTGTGAAACAATATTCACAAAACACAAAATTCGTGCGCACATGTTTGCGCTCACAATCTATTTTGCGGACGCCAGAATACATACATTCAATCATGTTCTTGCATACATGACACGTGGCAATAGTCACAAGTCACAATGTACTTCAACACATACCGCAACTCGGGAACACATTAACACAACACAAACAGGATTCAATCAAGTTCAAGGCATGCTTGCGCCTATACTTACAGATACATTTCCTACTTGCGCTTTCGTAATGCGCGCGTGAGGACCTTCACCGTTGCCTTTTGTCGCAACAAGAGTCTCTTCGACTCGCAGGTCTTTTTCCCGGTCAACCTGGGCTTCTGTTTCGCCCCACCTGAACCCTCTAGATAAACTTGCCGACTCGAAAAAGAATTGTGCGCTTAGGTATATGCACACACAAACAAAGCAATTGATGGATTCCAGGGCACCTGTGTCAAAGCACACAGGCTCAGAATATTGACCGGTGTTAATACCCTCTTGGTCACATTCCAGAAATTTCCTGGGTGATCGAAAGGCAGCTGAAATAATGTGCACAACAGCACGATGAACATGTCCACAACCTGCGCTAGCCTGAGGCTAGCTGGAGTTTCAGACACCTTGACCTCTTGAGCTGTCTTTCTTTCTCGTTTCGCTGCTTCCCTGTGACCCTTCCGCGGCCTTTCTTCCGGCTTCGCACGGCTTTCTACGGCAGTGCCCGTCCCTTCCTGCGGAAACGTTTTTTTCTTCCTCGGAATGTTCCTCCGCGGGAATGTTCCGTTCTTCGTGCTTGACTGTCTGCTTAGCTGCTCCTTTCCTTGAGCTAGCACGCTCGCGCTTCCTTCGCCATTTCCTTTTCGCTTGGCGATCACTGCGCTGTTCCGAAGAGCAGGATTCGGATTTCTTCGTCTCGTGGCTACTTTCTGGGCCCTTTGGAAATTTCGCCCCCTTTATGTTGCCCAATATGAGGTCGTATATGGGGCGCTCCATGCACAGTGCAGTCAGTTTCCCGCTGTAGTAGGGAGTCCGCATATGTACTTCAGCTTCCGGCAAGCGCTGAAACGAGCCGTCTACTAGCCGCACAAGTCTCTTCGCTCCAGTGAGATCCAAATCTCTCACTAATTTTCGTTTTATGATTACAGCGCTGCTTCCCGTGTCCCGCAACACTGTAATTCTTTTCTTTCCTACCTTCCCTTTCAGGACAGGCATTCTGTTCATTTCGGCTTCCGGTAGCGCGTTCACAATGCCGTTCACGACTGGTACCTTCTTGCCGTTCTTCAGTTCTACAAAGCCGTGGTCATGTTCTTCCCCCAGGTGGTCATCTGAGGAGGCCCGTACGCACGATACCTGGGGAATGGGCTTGCTTGGGTTCGGACAAACCGCGGCTCTGTGCCCCTTCTGGCCGCACTTAAAACAAGCTGTTGGGCTACTGTTTGTAGCGCTGTTGCGGCGACTAGCAGCGTAATGGCCTAACTTGTTGCACATGTAGCACTTTGGTGGAGCCTTTGGGCTAAGTCGGACATCGCGGCGGTCGGTTTTTCCCGCGCTCTCTGAATTGGTATTTTTAATCTTGGCCAGATTCGCTCCTCCTTGAGCTTCAAGAAATTGGTCGGCAAGATCTAGCATTTCGGAGAGAGTCTTGGCTCTTCTTTCCTTCAGGTACAACGACAAGCTCCGATGACAGCTACTCAGGAATTGTTCCTTGATGAGAAGCCAGCGAAGTTCACTGTATTCTTGTGCAATTTCTCAAAGTTCCAGCCACCGATCAAAGTAGTGGCTTAATCTTGCCGCATACTGGGTTGCCGTTTCGCCATCTGTTGGCTTCCCTATTCTCAATTTATCTCGGAATTTTTCGGTGGTGAGTGGAACCGCTTGAGCAAGGCGGCCTTTACCTTGCTGTAGCTTGCAGCATCGTCCGGAGAAAGTCGCCCGAATACACTTCGAGCTTCCCCGCTAAGACATGTGCTAAGAACGGTAGAACATTCACTGTCTTACCAATGCTGACTTCCCGCGATTCCTTCGAATCGCCTGAGGAACGCGTCGAGATCGTCCCTGTTTTCATCAAATCTGGGAAGTAATCTGCTGGCATCTATCCGCAGGCCGCTGCCTCCTTCTCTAGTGCTATGGACTTCCACTGAGTGGTTCCCAGCACGTTGGAGCTCAAGCTTCATGGCGAGCAGTTGTTTTTCGCGTTCGAATTCTCTCTTTCTTTTTCAGCCCTCTCTCTCTCTCCTGTTCGGCTTCTTCTCGAGCCCTCTGTCTCTCCTTTTCAGCCTTCTCTCTCTCCTGGTTCACCCATTTCTGTAGTTCAGCCATGGACGTCCCCATCTGGGTGCCAATCTCAACTAGCTCCTTCAAGTTCATTTTCGGATACTGAACTTATCAAGACAAAGACTACATCTACACGGTGAACCTCAATAATCGCTTCAGCGCGGCACCTCACAATGTCGCTCTGCTGCTAAACACTTGTTTACGGCGTCTTCGTAAACTCCTTCCGACTCTTTCTCCGTTCTCTGCGCTTACAAAGCACCAAACGTCCTGTCGCGGACGCCAGAATATTGTCACCACTTCGCGCACTTATGCGTGCGCTCCCAGGCACCCTTAGAGCGTGTGGGGGTAGCGGCCTCGGTCACAGAGGAGATGCCCTCGACTCGGCGCGTGGCAAACTCAGCCGGAGACCAGCTACCAAGTGAAAAGGGGTTGGTCGTTTGGTGCCCAGCTTTCGCCGGTCGCAAGCTAGAGAATGGGTCGAAGCCAAAGGTTCACAAAACAAAACAAAATTTATACAGCGAAGAGACGATACAAAGGATTGCACTATCACTCGTACGAGCACATACAAAGTGATTCACCAATACCATGCAACACGTGCAAGGTAACACTTGAGAGAGATGACAATTCAACAAAATCTTTGCACCTAAAGTGCACTAACACAGGGAGAGACAAATAAACAAAACACAATTTGTTCACCAGGCACTGCACAGTCCGACGACTTCAGGAGCACGAGGGGCCGATCCGTAGACTGGCGCACGTTGTCTCGCTGGTTCAGGCTGGGCGAGTGGTGTTCTCCCGGAAGTCGAGCGGGCGCGCTTCTCGGAAGCTTGAACGGCAGCTCGGGCTAACAGACAGCGGTTGAAGCCCCTCGTTTACAGGCGTAGTCCGCCTCTGTTTGTTCTTCGCGCCAGGGCAGGCGCGCACATACACGAAGCTTCAACTGCACAAACTCCTTCTCCTTCTTGCGCCGGGCGCGCGACCCCATTGGTCGAGCGCGGAAACCACCTTCACAATCTAGGTCATTCGCGGCACGCTGAGTCATCGGTGCCGGAGCGAAAGGGGGGGTATCCTTTGGCGCGCAAGGTTACCCCCTTTCCGTCGACAACAAGCAAAAACTTCTCCAACATTCGAGAAGAATCGACGCCGCGCGTGTCTACGTTTACTTTGGCGCCCCGACGGCGAGCTGAGTGAAAAGCACTGCGCACTCCGGGGGTTGTTCCCCGCTGTTTTTATTGCGAGAGCAATACTGCTCGCACTTTCGGCCCATCGGTGGTCGTGGTGCATCCTTACACAGCTGCGTGTCACGTGACAGTGTGACGTCACTCCAGACCGAGAGACGGGGCCCCAGCTCGCGGCATCGATGGTGGAGGCGAAGCCTTGCACGCCGCTGCTGCGGCGCTACCGAGAGAGGGCGCTCGCTGGTGCGACGTCACGCCAGACCGAGAGACGGGGCCCCAGCTCGCGGCATCGATGGTGGAGGCGAAGCCTTGCGCGCCGCTACTGCGGCGCTACCGAGAGAGGGCGCTCGCTGGTGCGACGTCACGCCAGACCGAGAGACGGGGCCCCAGCTCGCGGCATCGATGGTGGAGGCGAAGCCTTGCGCGCCGCTACTGCGGCGCTACCGAGAGAGGGCGCTCGCTGGTGCGACGTCACGCCAGACCGAGAGACGGGGCCGCAGCTCGCGGCATCGATGGTGGAGGCGAAGCCTTGCACGCCGCTGCTGCGGCGCTACCGAGAGAGGGCGCTCGCTGGTGCGACGTCACGCCAGACCGAGAGACGGGGCCCCAGCTCGCGGCATCGATGGTGGAGGCGAAGCCTTGCACGCCGCTACTGCGGCGCTACCGAGAGAGGGCGCTCGCTGGTGCGACGTCACGCCAGACCGAGAGACGGGGCCCCAGCTCGCGGCATCGATGGTGGAGGCGAAGCCTTGCACGCCGCTGCTGCGGCGCTACCGAGAGAGGGCGCTCGCTGGTGCGACGTCACTCCAGACCGAGAGACGGGGCCCCAGCTCGCGGCATCGATGGTGGAGGCGAAGCCTTGCACGCCGCTGCTGCGGCGCTACCGAGAGAGGGCGCTCGCTGGTGCGACGTCACGCCAGACCGAGAGACGGGGCCCCAGCTCGCGGCATCGATGGTGGAGGCGGAGCCTTGCACGCCGCTACTGCGGCGCTACCGAGAGAGGGCGCTCGCTGGTGCGACGTCACGCCAGACCGAGAGACGGGGCCCCAGCTCGCGGCATCGATGGTGGAGGCGAAGCCTTGCACGCCGCTGCTGCGGCGCTACCGAGAGAGGGCGCTCGCTTGTGCGACGTCACTCCAGACCGAGAGACGGGGCCCCAGCTCGCGGCATCGATGGTGGAGGCGAAGCCTTGCACGCCGCTGCTGCGGCGCTACCGAGAGAGGGCGCTCGCTGGTGCGACGTCACGCCAGACCGAGAGACGGGGCCCCAGCTCGCGGCATCGATGGTGGAGGCGAAGCCTTGCGCGCCGCTACTGCGGCGCTACCGAGAGAGGGCGCTCGCTGGTGTGACGTCACGCTAGGAGGATAAATGGGGCTACAGCTTGGCTCCTCGCAGTGGTCGGCGCGCTGCCTTGCGCTATGTCGGATGATGTGTACAAGGCGAGGCTGGAACGATCTGCTGCGGCCAAGCGACGGCGCCGTGCTGAAGAAACAGAAGAAGAATGAGAGGAACGGCGAGCTAAACAACGTGCGTATGCAGCAGCGTGGCGAGCACGCCGATCAACATCGCTTGATGAGGGTGCATCTACAAATTCAGGGCCAAGTTTAATGAGTGGTGTTAACGATAGCGAAACTATGGAGACAACCAGTAGTTCGGAGACAAGTTTCATGGACGCTCTTAATGCCGAAGAGACTATCATGGATGCTTCAAATGGTGACGATGCTGCATCTATGAATAGTATGCAACGCTACAACTTCAACAGAAGAAAGCGCCGTGCTGAAGAAACGCTGGAACAGAGAGTAGAGCGGCTTGCTAAAATAAGAGTGCAGTATGCAGCCAAGAAGGGAGAACGGGAGAAAGAGAAGTAGGAGCGCTTGAATAAGAATCTGGAGAAGTCTCTCATCACGGCCGAACAAGACAGTGACATTTTGGTCCAGCGACATGAAGAACATGAGAGAAGAGTTGGAGAGTTCGAGTCTGCTACTTGTGAATTCCACAAACGCTTTACGATGAATCCCTTTGGTTACGAGTGTTCTGTGTGTGGGCGCTTGTGGCATAAGGACAAACTTACTTCGGTAAGCCAACTCATGTTTCCTACCTTGCGAAAGGCCTATCCAGATTGGGGTGAAGAGACTTTAGCTAGTGCAGTAGTGTGCAATACCTGTAAATGTTGTCTAAGAGAGGAGAAGATACCATTGTATAGTGTGTCCAACGGTTACCAGTACCCACATATTCCCGAAGGCTTGCCACGGCTAAACCCTGCAGCCGAGCGCTTTCTTTCTCCTCGTATACCATTTGTGCAATTCCGTAGACTTATGAACTGGAAGAATGGTCAGTTTGGCATCAAGGGGCCGATAGTTAATGTTCTAATAAACACCGATGAAATGCTGCAACACCTACCGAGAGAAGTGGATGGTCGGCAGCTAATCTTGGTGAACATCAAGGGGCGACTCTTTGCTAAGACCGTCTATCTGGCCAATGAGGTTTCCCGTGAACAGCTACTGCCTTGGGTAGTACTTAAAGATTCTGCACTGTATAATCATTATGATGTCAAAATTGACATAGCCAAGTTCAACACAGTGATTGATAAAATACAAGACAATGAGTGTGAGTTGGAGGAATGCGATGAGGGAGAAGCTGGTGATCTCATGGCAGAAGCAGTTGCATTTACTATGGATCAGCATACAATGGTCTTTGACGAAGACTTTACGTTAACGATTGCACCAGGCGAGGGGAAGAAGCCAATAAGTATCCTCTATGATACCCATGCTGAAGAATGGTCGTTTCCGCAGATATACTTGGGACATGCTAGAAACATCAAACCAGAAGCTAAACCTCCGGTCTTTACCATGGCTGCGTCTGAAATTAGAAGTGACAGATGAGGAGCCTTACCAATGCATGTCCTCTACATGGCCATGAAGTTCATTCGTCACAGTGTGTGTGACAATTTGAACGTCATGTTCCGTAATAAGGCTGAAATTGGAGGATTAACCAGGGCAGACGTGGAAAATCTCGAGAAAGTCGTAAAGTTAATTGAGATAGACATGGGATTTATGAAAGGTGTGCCGAATACCATCCAGTATTGGCATAATCGTAAAGCCGAACTCTTTGCCATGATTCGGCACATGGGCAAACCGACTGTTTTTCTCACATTATCGGCATCTGAAGTCCTCTGGCCTCGCCTTCGCGAACTACTGAAACGCTTAAAAGCATCACCTTCTGAATTGCACATTGATGACGAGGAAATGAACAGTTACTATGCACCTGTGTTTGTTAATGAAGATCCTGTGGCGTGCCGTGTACTTTGAACACATGGTACGCGTAATTATGCAGATATTGTGCACAAGAAAATTAGCCCGTTTAGACCAAACCATGTGGTCGAATATTTTAAACGAATTGAATTTCAACATCGCGGCAGCGCCCATGCCTACCTTCTTCTTTGGCTGCACCATGCACCCAACGAAGAAGTTTCAAACAATGGAATGCCGGAGACGGTCTAACTCGCATATCGACTGCTTTCACTCAACCACGATGCTCTGACGAGGCCAAGAAGCCTACGTCACAAACATACACATGCCTGCTATAAAGGTAACAGAAAGATTTGCCGCTTCAATTACCCGCTTTGGCCCATACCCGCTACCACAGTGTTGACACCGTTGGTTGCTCCGGATGAAGAGGAAGATGGGGAGGGTGTCAAGAGATTCCAGGAATGGAAGAAGAAAAGAGATGCGCTACATGAAGCCTTGAACACGACGGTGTATGAGACATACGAATCAATGTGGGAGCAGCATGGCATTGAGGACTACGAGGAGTACATTAGTGTCATCCGCACTGGTCTTACACGTCCGACTATGATGCTTAAACGTGACTTCGACCAGTGCAAAATTAATGCATTTAACCCTTGGATATCCGATGTGTTAAATTCCAACATGGACTTACAGATCATCTTAGACGTGTATGCCTGTGCAGTCTACGTTGTGGAGTATGTCAACAAAGCCAACCGAGGTGTCTCGTCTTTGAGCCGTTCCATTAAGAATGTCATTGCCGAGAATCCAAACGTCCGACTTACGTATGAGCAGATGTTAAGAAAAGTTGGTGTGCAGATGATAAATGCAATTGAAATGTCGGCACAAGAGGCAGCGTGGATGTTGCTTAACTTTGAAATGAGCCAGACCAGTATGGGTGTCATCTTTGTGAACACAGTGTGGCCAGAAGAGAGACTGCGGAGTAAAAAGACTGCTAGGCAAATGGATGCCGAACAATTGGAGCTCAATTGTACTGACATATGGCATAAGACTGCTGTGGAGAAGTGCGAAGAGCGATCGCCTGACATGGAGCATTTGACCTTTGCAGAGTTTATGACGGATTACAGTCTTAGCAGAGGAACAACGTGAGGAAAGACTGCTATCCTCAGATGCCGAGCCTATGACATCAACGATGTCGTCAACTACAAGAGGGAGCATGTCATGCTATACTTGCCCTTTAGGAAGGAAAATGACTTTCTAGATGGAAATGGCATTGACCAGATCTTCGATGAGAACAAGGAGAGAATTACGGAGGCAAAAGCCAAGTACAATAGTGGTGTTACCAAGGCTGAACTACTTCAGTACATATGTGACATTAACACCAGGCAAGACATAGTGCCGTTGACTGATGCTACTACCGATGCTATACAAGAAGATGATGACCAGAGACGGACCGGTTGTGCCACTTTGGTTGAAGAGAATGATAACACGGATATCGTACCAGAAAGCACAGTGACTAGCGTCGTGGTGGCTGCGTCATGCCCAGCTGTCAAGAAACGCGAAGACTGCATGCCTTTGGAGGTATTCTATGCAAGACTCAAGATGACAAACCACCGGCAAAGAATGCTGATCGAAGAAGTGATTCAGCGCGTCACAAACGCGCACTCCAAACCTCTTCAGATCTTTACCGGTCCTGCAGGTTGTGGCAAAACCTTTACACTTCGCCTACTGATGGATGTGTATAACCGGTACTGTAAATGTCGAAAGATCGGATATGGTGACGGTGAGGTGTCGGGAGTAAATGCGTACATAGCGTGTGCTACCACTGGCAAGGCGGCTGTTGCATTGAATGGTGTAACTGTGCACTCTGCATTTAAGATAGTCATGACGTCAGGTCGTGATGAGAAGGGATTGTCTGCCTCAGATCTCAACACGTTCCGAATCCTGTTCAGAGGAGTGCGATGCATCATTATCGATGAGGTCAGCATGCTGTCTTCCGATCTGCTTCGACAAGTGGATAGGCGCCTGCGTGAAATCAGGCCTGACAGGATGACAGACCCGTTCGGTGGCTTTGACGTCATTCTATGCGGGGATATGAGGCAACTACCACCAGTGAGAACATCAGAAGTATACAAGCGGCCAAAATCATCCGGGGCTGTGTATAACACTGGCGTTTTACCTTGGCATCACCTGCAATACTTTCCTTTGACTCAAGTTGTCCGCCAGAGCGACGCGGTCTTCTCGACTCTCTTAACCAAGGTTGGCGATGGTGAAGTCTTGGATGACATTGATGTTGCACTTCTGGAGTCAGGATTTATGGATCGAGATGAAATCGCAGCGCAGTGTTACGACACAGTTCGACTATACTACAGTAACAGCGAATTTGACTCGTATAATGAGAAAGTAGCACAGGCTTGCCGAAACACAGAACATGTTGCTAGGGACGCGGTGATTGGCTACAGGACGCCGGATAAAAGACTCTTGGATATCAGAGCTCTACAGACGTTTAGCCGTGTTGAGACGGGAAACTCACCTTCAGTGGTCGTCTTGTGTGAACAGAAGCCGTACATGTTAATAAGAAACTTGGACATTATGGACGGATTAGTGAATGGCATGGTGGCTACATTGAGACTCATTGAATATGACGCCAATGAACAGCCGTGTAGAGTTTGGCTGAGTTGCCCGCCAGGTGTTGGCGTCATAGCTAAGGCAAAACTCGCCCAGCGTGGGCATGGCCTCCATATTAACCAATGGATACCTAAAGATTTGGTGTCTGTGCAGTTTCAGTTGAAAGGCAAATTGGTCAAGCACATGTCTGTCAAGCGTTACTCAGTTTCCCCTTATACCTGCAAGTGCTATGACTGTAAATAAATCTCAAGGGGGAACCTTTGATGCAGTCGTCTATGAGTATGCATCCAACCATCCACAGAAACTTGTGTATGTAGCCCTGAGTAGAGCTACGAGCTTGGAAGGGCTATACCTTACTAACAAGGAAGGATGCCACAAGTTTACGCATAGAGGACCCAATCCCGACAAGACGCTACGCTCAGAGTTTGAACGATTGGAGAAACACCGGTCGGACACGGCGTTCAATCGGTGTGAACAACTTGTGCTGAAAAGTGAGATTACAGTGGTCACGCTAAATGTGAGATCACTAGCTACACACATACAGGCTATAGCCATGAATACTCTACTAATGTCTGCCCATGTGTTAATCTTTACTGAAACCGGGTGCTGTGAGAGTAATCTACCTCCTGTGCCTGGGTTTAACTGTGTTGGTGGGGCCAGGAGAGACGGCCAAATGAGAAATGCAGGAGTAGCCATATATGTGCGACAGCCACTACAAGCTTCTGTAGTAACCTCACCGGTACCGACAGAATGAGGAGAATCACTGTGTGTACAGCTACACGCTTAGAGCCTAGTTGTATCTGGTGTCTATATCTCTCCCCAAACAGGAGACGACGCCGCTCTAGCCATACTGTCCAACGGGCTGCAGAAGCGAAGTGACAAACGGATGGTTATCTGCACGGGAGACTACAATAAGGATCCTACAAGAGACCATCGATTCATCCAAGCACTTGACGAGAAGTACTCTCTTAGTTATGCCCCCTGCAGCCAAAGAGCACCACCCAATGGAGTAGCACTTTAAATCTAGCCATGTATAGGCATTCCGACGACTATGTCATCACCAATGTACAGACCAAAAGCCATTACTTCACGTATCACAAAAGCGTATTCATAGGATTAAATAAAGCAACATCACAGTAATGCCACGTTGTGTCCAGTGTGAATCCATGTATAGCCATGCATAACATAGATAAGGCGTAAGTGTAGCAAGGTTATCAATAACAGAAACCAAGCAAAACAATGTATAGCCATAAGTTTAACAAAGGGCAACCATGTCCACACCATCAGCCGAACCAAGGCGCAGCCAAGGGTATTGCTTTCGCAATCTTCCAGGCTTAAGCAAGCTAAGCCTTAGCCAATTTTTTTTGTTTTACTTTACCGCGCGCGGGCGCGATTGCTTAGGCGCAGCGCCGGTTTTTTTCGAACATGCGCCGAATTTTGTGACAATAGCCCATACACGTAAGTCATGCTCCAGACATTGATTAGCGGCACCAGACAGAGGTGTCACCCCATCTTCATACTCGTCATTGTCAAAAATCCGCGACAACTCTAACGTATATCGGAGACGCTGCTAGCGGTGCCAAAATCCGACAAGTGAGAACTGTGGCTTTCATCTGTATCCTCGGCTGGCGCTGATAAAGAGGATAAAATAACATTATGAAATGAAAAGGCATCTTGATCCTGTTCTGCTTCTGTTGCGCGCAATCTGCTGTCACGACCATTATCAAGATTGACAACTGCCAAACAGTTGTCTAGTTCGTAGTGAACAACCTCTGCTATTCGTCGTCGTTGCCGAATGGACATGTCGCTTAGCGAACACTTCACTCTCTTCATGATACAACGAATGCAGCACTTTATCAAACTATCACGAAGGGTATGGGTAATATATATACACTACTGGCTTTGTGGCAACCAACACCTGTCACAGCGCAACAATTCAAGTCTAGAAATCACTCACCATTGAGGACATCCTCTGGGTAGGCCTGCGCCATTTCATCTGAATCCCAGTGAAACTACAATGAAACACAGAAGCACGGGCATGGCGACCGCAAAAAAAGCTATACTAGTAGAAAAAAAACGTGAAGTTGGCGTGACTCATGTGGCGGAATTGGGGCAGTATTACGGATCGCTCTCAAAAACAGTCTCAATTTTGAGACAATACCACATGCCTGAAGCGTCTCCTTGATTTCAATGGGCCCCGAGATCGCCACGACATTGCGCAGACTGGCCGCTAGGCGGCGCTAAAAGATGACCGTCAATGATAAACATGATATATAAGGGAAAGGGGGACAAAGTTGACGTAACTACCACCCCATAACAGTGACATCTGTGGTTTACAGGTGGTGATGCAGATTATAAAGGACAGATTGCAGGCTTGGGTGGAGAATGAGGGTGCTAGGGGAGCTACAAAATGGGTTCTGGAAACAACGGAGGTTGGAGGACAATCTGTTTTCATTGACGCAGTGTATAGAGATTGCTGAAAAGGAACACAGGCCCCTATGGCTAGCATTTCTGGATATTAAGGGAGCCTACGACCACGTTATTCAAGTGTATCTATGGAACATATTGGGCACATTGGATGTGGAAGAGGGAGTAATTAATCTTTTAAAAGATATATATAAACGTACCATAGTGCTTATAAAATGGGAAAAAAATGTATCAGAGCCTGTAGAGATACAGGGGGGGGGGGGGGGGGTCTAAGGCAAGGATGTCCTCTATCTCCTTTGTTGTTCATATTGTACCTGCAAGGGTTGGAGACCAAGCTAGAGAGGAGCGGACTAGGCTTCAACCTTTCTTTTTTCAAGCAAGGAGAATGGATTAAACAGTCATTACTGAGACTAATATACGCGGATGATATAGTGCTAATGGCTGACAACATGGAAGATTTGCAGAAGTTGAGAGACATATGTGGTACAGAGGGAGATAGATAAGGTTTCAAATATAGTAAGGAAAAATCTGCAGTCGTGACATTTACTGATGAGGTCGGCGAGCATAGAATACAAGAGTTCACGCTAGAAGTAGTGGATGAGTACAAGTATCTTGGGGTGTGGATAAATAACGGTGCTGAGTATCTGACAGAGCATGAAAAATATGTAATGAATAAAGCTAGTAGGAATGCAGCTGTCATGAAAAATAGGGCACTGTGGAATTACAATGGGTGTGAAGTGGTAAGAGGGATCTGGAAAGGGGTGATGATTCCTAGCCTGACTTTCGGTAATGCGGTCCTGTGCATGAAACCAGATGTTCAAGCAAGGTTAGAAATTAAACAGCGTGGCGCAGGGAGGCTAGCTTTGGGAGCACATGGCAATACACAAATTCAGGGGGCTACAGGGTGATATGAGATGGGCGTCGTTCTATAGCAGAGAAGCTAGCAGTAAGATAGCATTTGAGGAGCTATTGAGAAAAATGGGGGAAAAGCATTGGGCTAGGGAAGTTTTCAGATACCTGTGTATAGGGAATGTTGACACGAAATGGAGAAAGCGAACAAGAAAATCGACAAGCAAATATCTGGACAGCAGTAGGGGGGGGGGGGGTCAAATCAGCAATTATCGGTTAATAAAAAGGTTAAAGAAACAGGGAGAGCTCTGTGGAAAACAGGAATGCTGACGAAATCAGCACTGGGAACACACAGGATTTTTTAACCGGAAATTGCCAAAGAAAATATCTATGATAATTGATTGTAGGGGAAGCTCTCTGTTGTTTGAGGCCAGGACGGGAGTTTTTGCGGACTAAGACATATAGAGTCAGGTACCACGAGACGCGTTGTGCGTTGCGTGTGGAGGGGAGGAGGAAACGGCTGAACACTTGATACTTTTCTGTAAAGGGCTTCACCCTACAGTGGAAAGCAGCGGGGCTGATTTATCCAAGGCATTGGGGTTTAAGGACAGTGAAAGAAAATTAAATTTAAGCGGGTAGAAGTAACCAAGCGAAGGTTATCTGATTGGTGGCTAAAATCAAAAGAAAAGTAAAATTTCATAAGTCATGGCTAGGTGGCTTGAGCCACCGCCCAATTTAAAGGGTTCAGCCTATCCATCCAATAGGGAGCCTTCTTGAAGGCAGAAGCGTTTGCGGGTAGGTAGGCTGGAAACGCCGATTGGTCGGTGGGAATCGTATCTGCGTGTCGTTTTTTTCGCTTCGCCCTCGTTCTCAACCGGATGTGGGGCCACCGCGCCTCTCGGCCTGTCCCTAGAGGGCCTAGAAAATCGCTAGGTCCGTCCGTCCGCCGCGCGTGCGTGGTCCGTGGGCATTCCCTTCGTGAGCCTAGGCGGCGGCGGGCGTGTTTCGGGAGCTCTCCAGTTGTGGCTTTTTTGCGTGGTGCGCTCGTCGACGACAGCGAGCTGAAATTTCAGTACAGTTCTCGCTTCCACGACATTACGACGACCCACATAAGGCGCTGACCCGCGATAAATCGCCAGCCACATAAAGGTACGCATTTTATCTCAAATTTCGCTTCATGAAGTGCTGAACCGCTTACCTACATGCCTTGCGCGTTCCCGGTCTTCGTTTTGCTTCTGCGGGAGCACGTGGCTAGTGTCGTCGGGTAGGAAAAAAAGAAAGAAAAGAAAAACGAGGAGCAGGAGAGGAGAATAGGCGCCCCTCAAGGCAGAGCGGCGGCGAGTACAAAAACAGACGGTGGCGGGCGGATTCGCAGAGCAGATAAGAATTATAGATGCATGTACTCGCGTGCCGCGGGCCAAAACTAGTAAACAAATAAACAGAATAAAACGCAGAAGGGCAGGAGACTTCCCTGCAGCCTCTTCGGCAGCAATAGTCAATGCGGAATCAGCGGCGCAGTTAGCTTAACTAGAGACACGTGCACACATGCAAATGCGTTTTTTTTTATCCCGCGCGCGTTGTCAAAAACGTGGAGAATTCCGAGAAAAACCTAGGAAAAATGTGTCTGTCCCCAGCCGGACATGACATCATTAAGAATCACGTGACCATGACGTTACAAACGTGACATCACATTTTTTGACCAATCAGCGTTTCCAGTCTACCTACCCGCAAACGCTTGTAGGAAAAACGGGAGCGGCTAAAATCCGCCGTTCAAATTATAGACAGTCAAATTATAGACAGTTCAAATTATAGACAGTCATTTCTTCGATATTGCAGTGGTCAATCCTAACTATATGAAGCACGATCTTTTCATTTCTAGCATAATCTCATGAAACGTTTTGGCCACTGGTTGGTCCTTTTAAGTTGCGATTACTTTTGGCAATCTCTGAAGTGTTAACAGCCCAAGACAAACTCGGAAATTACTTGTATCTCCGAGCCACTGGTTATGAAGGGTATTTGTTAAAGTATGAAGTCGGCAGTGTGTGAGATGTTCTTGATATACACGTCTTTATCAGCCAGTAAACATTGTTTTGAAGGGTTCTTGTCATCGGTGCAGGTATTTTGCAGCACACTACATAATATTGCCAGCAAACACATGAATGTGCGGAGGAACAGAGGGAGGTGAGCCACTGATGTACTGCCTTTGCCATATGTTAAGAGGCCGAGAAGTTTACTCCTTAGCTGTCCAAATGGTCTTGTAGCAATCGCGAAAATTATAATTTCCGTGGGCAAGGGAGATGGTGCCTGCCTCTTTCGCGAGGTTTGGAGCACCACCGCAGCGGTGGCCGAGTGGTTGAGCATGCGCCTCGCATGCAGGAGGTGCGGTGTTCGATCCCCAATGCCGCCGGGTACCCACCGGTGAAACAATGGGTATAAGCTTCCCCCTGGTCTGGTGCTCGGCTTTTTTAGGGTGAAATGCTTGAGAAACGGGTCTTTGACCCACCTTGAGAAATCGAAAATACCTTGTGTCATGGCGCTCTTTGGCCATAGATGCCCTTGCGCCATAAAAATCTATAATCATCATCGTTTGAAGCACTGCAGATTCATGCCTCTCAGCATATCCCAAAACAAACCCATTGGGCTCTTTAAAACTTTTGACAAAGGCTGTGCCACGGAGCAAGATAGACAGGAGTGCCGACACCGCTCATAAGACGTGCTCAGTTTTGCTACATCGGAGAGAGCTCGGTGTGGCATCTGATAGATGGTGCTCAGATTTAGTATTGGGGCTGGTCCAGCACTCCCCCTGTGCCACTGCTCTGGCGGCGCCGGGGTGTGGACGCTTAGCGGTTTTGCGTGCATCGTGGTTGCCTGCTTCGTGGCGCAGCACTGGGGCCGC
Organism: Amblyomma americanum; assembly: GCF_052857255.1. Classification (NCBI taxonomy): domain Eukaryota; kingdom Metazoa; phylum Arthropoda; class Arachnida; order Ixodida; family Ixodidae; genus Amblyomma; species Amblyomma americanum. Next base: position 542,048,673 of record NC_135497.1, on the reverse strand, counting down.
CACCTGCGTTGCCGCGTCTGTCGCCTGCTTTTGCGTGCTTCATACAGCTCACCTGCCATGTTGCGCTGGCTCCTATATACGCGCACTCCCCATGTAGACGAGTTTCGCGTCTGTTCTTTCAGTCTTTTCTCTTGCATTCCATAGACAGCCTTGTAAGTATTATTACTGCCTCAGGAAAAGGGTAAATTATGTTAGGTTGAACGTCCGGCACCTGCAGATGAGCTAATGAGAAAGCATAGTGAAGGGCTCTGGATTAATTTCGGCCACCTGTGGTTCTTAAATGTGTGCTGACGTCGCGCAGCACCCAGATACTGTGCGTATTAAGGAAATTTCCGTAACTCAGCTTGGTAGATGCATCATCGCTTGCAGAATGGCTCTTCTCTGCTGCATGAACAACTTTCCTTCGTAATATCCTGGTTTATAGACGATAAAACAGCTCGTCGTCTACCCTTACACACGCAGCACTAGCATTCAAATAACACTGCACAGCATGCACTTCTCACGTTTGCCTGGTCGTCTGTGTACTAGCAACCTCGTGGGTTCATTTGCCACCTGCGTGCCCCTGTGGGTTCATGTTCATCGGTACACGCAGATGACACAGCAAAACGATTCGGGCGGTATGCAGACAATCCGGCATCAAATGAGAATAGCGGGCGGCTTCCTTCAGTGAACATGTATTTTTCGGAGCTGTCTGCAAGGCACGTAATTTCAGTAACAAATGAACGGCGAACAAAAATACAACCAAAATACAAACATGAAACAAAAATTTATAAGGCCATGGATGAATAAAACCCAGGTTTATTAACACTTCAGAAGGACAGTCATTGCACCTTCAAAGTGAAATTACCTGTGCTTGTACTGAGTTTCTCACCACTAAGATTGTCTCGCTTTGTAGTTCGACCTGTTTTGCCCACGTTTCATTTGTTGGTGATGGTGCATTGGCCGAATCATCAAAGAAAAAGTGTTATCTTACAAAGCAAAGAGGCTACTGTACGCTGAACGGTAAACAAGATTCCTTTTATGCGTTTCCTGGCTGGCAGATGACGCTCAAAGGCGGCATCTCGTCATCTTTTTGCTCGATGGTCGCCACAGCATTTCGTTCGTGGCAGTGTCAACAGGTGGCGCATCAATGAGGCTTTTTCTGCCAAGGAGGACAGGGTGAGGAGAAAGCATGCACACAGCCGCTTCGGTGAGCAAAGGAGAGCGGAGGGAGAGAATACAGCGCAACACTGAGCACCTGACGTGTGCTGGGCATTCGTGTATCAAAATCGCGCCTGCCGAATGCATTGCGGCATGTCAAGAGTCTGCGTTCCTGTGTATCTTACTCCGTGGGCTGTACATTACAAGAAGTAGACCTGCCACAATGACTCAATAGCGTTTGCATTCAGCTACTGGTCCCGAGAACGCAGGTTCAATTGTGGCAGTGGCGGCTATATTTTGTTGGAGGTGAAACACAAAACTGGCCACGTGCTGTGTAAGGTAAGCGCAAGTTAGCAGATCCCGAGGTGGTCTACATTAATCCGGAGCTGATTATGATAGTTCATTTTTATGGCGCAAGGGCATCTGTGGCCAAGGAGCGCTATGGCACAAGGTATTTTCATTTGCTCATGGTGGTGTCAAAGACCCGTTTTTCAAGCATTTCACCCTGAATAAGCCGAGCTTCCACAGTGGAACTCTCCACCTTGGCGTTCCTCACAGTCCATACATTTATTCAGGATGTTAGACCCCACAATTTGCAATTTCAAAAAAGTGGCATGCCAAGTTAAGTCGCTGGAGGTACTGTGAAGCGTAGAGAGTACTTTTGTCAGTATTAACATTAGGGGGTAGGTTGGAAAGAATTTCAAGCAAGTAAGAACATTAGCCTCAAGGTCAAGTTATGATGCAACTTGTGCGGTAGTGACCAGTGTTGTATACATTGTGAAACAATGAAACTATTTTTAAAGATGTGAAAAATGCAGCTGTCCAATGAGGAATGATCATGATCAGGAATGGCATTAAGTTTGGGGCTAAATGATACTAGTAGTGTCACGTGCGTGCATCAGTTGTGGCTATAACCATGAAAGAAAAGTTTTATTCCAGAGAGTCATTTTTGTGCTCTGAAATTATCGCAGAATAATATTTTTTTATCTGGCCACAAGACGATTTCATCCATGTGCAGAAAACCACACGGTAAGAGATCTCAGTTCACAAAGCATAAATATCGTTAATTAAGCCGAACTGACATTTATGACCCTGTGCCACACAGGTTTTATAGCTTTCGTCATATTGTTGATCAAATTTTTTCATTGCATGGTGAAGCAGTGCTGGGACTGAACAGAAGCACTGGGTTATAGCGTACTTATGCAAATGCAGTACTTATACAAAACCTGACTGTTAATGAAATTGTAAGCTATTTTAGAGTGTCATGTCTATTACATTCAAGGCGCAGCTCATCATATGCAAACATTAGATGAAGAGACCAGCTCAGCGGCCCACATTACGTCACCATATTGGTTTTACATGCCAGTAAAAATAATACATTTGCTACCTTGGTACACTAGCCTCCATCTAGCAGGACTGAGTATTCTCCTTTAGTGTCCCTGAAAGATGGCCCAGGTGGGGTGTTCTAATTTGATGTGGTGGTATCTTTTTGTTGACTTTGGACTTATTAATGGCTTGAAAAATCTTCCGGCCCATTTTATCACTTCTGGTGGGCCAAAACGGTCAACCGCAGGAGTGACAAAGAATATCATTGTTTGCCATCGCTCTAGCTTCAATGAGAAAAAGGGGCTAGGTAAACGACAGGCAAAGTCGCAGGGCAGTGTGAAGTGCAACAATCACTGTTTCGCTACTATGGCACTGACCACAGCTAACAATGAGGAAACCGTGGTGTATAAGGCAGAACATTAAGGTCACCCAAAACAGCTCAAACATCAGCGCTTGTCAGTAGGTGATAAGGATTGCATAAAAGATAAACTACTATTGGGCGTACCATCTAAAGTTGTTGCAGATGCACGTTCATCATCTGATGAACTGGACCGAAAGCACCTGCTTACTTCAAAGGAGATTCGAAATCATCGTGTGAAGTAGAGAATCGGCTTCAAAGAACAGAAAAACAAAAATGATCTCGTCAGTCTTGGAATGTGGATTGACCAGTTCAAAAGGTGCTCAGAGCCAGTTGTCCTGTATGCAGATGAAGATTGTCTGATAAAACAAGTGGCTAATTTTGAGATGACAATAATGAACACTGCCCAGCAAGAGCTGTTACTTGAGTGCGGTCTGCAAGTGGTGTGCATTGACTCAACACATGACACTAATGGGTACGACCTCCAGCTGACGACACTAATGGTGATTGGAGGCAGCGGTTCAGGCATTTCATGTGCGTACCTCCTCTCCAAAAGCACATCAGAGCAAACAATGATCAGGTTTTTTGAAGCCATCAAGGAGAGAATTGGTGTGGCACTAAACCCCAAATCTTTCATGTCGGATGGTGGACAAGCGTGTGCCAATGCTTGGACTACAGTTATGGGAGCTCCTGGCAAACGTTTGCTCTGCATCTTCCATATGTGGCGAAGCTGGATGGGAAGCATCAACAGGGTCATTGGCTCCGAAAACAAACAGTGAAAAACACACTGCATGCATTGATGCATTGCCCTGATAAGACAGAGTTCCAGACATTGTTTCCAAATTTCTTGCTGCACAATCTGATTCTGGACTCAAGACCTTTGTTGAGTACTTTGAAAGAACGTACTCTAACCACCGAGAGCAGTGGGTCCTGTGCTACAGAGAGTGCACTGACCTGACGACGAGCAACCATATCGAGTCAATGCACAATGACCTCAAGCGTAATTACTTTGAAGGGAAGCACAACCAGAGGCCGGACAAGCTGTTGCTTGTATTATTTGAACTCGCATGTGACCGATTCATCAAACTGCTAATCTCTCAGGTTAAGGGCCAATCTGACCACCACACAGCTGGCCAATTCAAGAAACATTGTGCTGGTGTAAAAAATTTTAACTCCGGAGGTGTTTCAAAATTGTCAGAAGGGGAGTGGACTGTGGCGTCTCAATCCCAAGTGTGTGTAAAATACAAAGTTGTCTTGACCAGTCAATGTAAGCAGTGCACATATGCCTGTCAAGACTGCAGCGCCTGTGTTCATAGATTCTGGTGTGAATACATGAATTTTTTGTACATTTCAGAATGTACAAGCACACCCATGTTGTAGCACATTGGGAGTTGCATAAAGGCGACTGTCACGATCAGGCCAATGAAGATTCAGAGGTTCTTCTGTCAACTGCCGATGACCATTCTCCTCTGTTGCACAATCCTCAAGCTCTGCTAAACAACATCCAAAGCAGCATGAGCCTTGAGGCACTAAATTCTGATCGGGCTGCACATATCTATGCTGAACTAGCCTTTGCTGACCAAATTTTTGCCAACAGAATTATTGATGAGGCAACTGAACAATCGGCTCGCAAACTTATTGCGGAGCTTATCCGGCTTGGACAAGGAGCGCCTGTCAAGGATGCGTCAGTTTTTTCTTTCACTCCAGTCGAGGATGTGTCAGTTTCCTCTGTCACTCCTGCCAGTAAAAATCTAGAAAAGCAGCCGAGATATTGGCACAAAAGCAAGCGTACCTCTAGCTGTGCTTCTCTCCTCGAAAAAGATCCCACACCTTTGCATTAGCATTATGTTAAGCAGCAGCTGAAGGAGGTTGAAGTGCCAGTGATCCATACTGGAAGTGGTCATGACTATGTCGAGTAGTCCACTTACAGCGCACCCCACTTATTGAGCTATTTCAAGTTGCAAACTGCAAAGATTTATATAATAACTGGATGTTAAAGAGCCCCCAAGCTTCCGGCGCAATGTTTAGTGTACACTGCTGAAAACACTACAGATTGCTTTTGTATGTAGTGATAAAGATGCAACCCATTGCTGTACGAAAATTGCAGTTGTGGAAAACATCGAAGTGCAGTCTGGTGCTCACATAATTTGGTGGCATTATGTGCTAATTTTTATTTCTTTCCTTTATTGATTTTATCGCTGTGTAAAAATACTGCAGAAATTTTATCCCTGAATAAAATTACTGGAGTTGTACAGAAATGTTCAGCTTAACAATAGGAACTTTATACGGGGACTTTTGTTTGAATGGTTTTTGGAATAATTGGTCTGTACTGTATGCATTTGCACCCGTTCATTAATTGGTAAAGTCATAGCTGGTGTTGTACTGTTACGGTGGCATTGTTTGCTGTGATGAAACGTAATCCTCCATATGGGACACAAGATAGTATGCAAGTTTTTGCAGTGGGTGGTAATTCTATAAATATTTTTCCACATTTTGTCATGGCAGATAATATTTCCATGAAATGTCAGAGCTGCTGCATTGTCTTGTAAATGTTGCTTCGTTGTATCTTAAGACAACATGCTGCAAGGTAAAAGGTGTAATAGCCTGTTTTGTAAGTCATGACTGTCACCGTCTGATCTAATTTTGCCAAAAGGTGGCTCATGTTCACGGGATGGCACGTGCTTACAGGCAAGAGGTGTGTCCCTTGTCATGAACCACCTGAAGTTTAATAAGGCTTCCAGCCTGTTTTGCAGGGACTATCAGTTTGAATTAATTTCGCCAACAGTTGCCTCATGTTCATGTGATGGCACGTGCTTGCAGGCAAGAGGTGTGTCCTTCGTCATGAACCGCCTGAAAATAAAGGTTTTTCTACAATAGAAGAGACATCTGGGCTAGTTGGTATGGTAACAAACGTTGAAAATGAATGTTAGTTGCGAGTCAGCGCTCGTCCTGTTTGCTCTTCGTCCACGTCTTTAGCGGTGTTTATTCATTAAGGTTTTCTATTTGGTATTTTCACTTCTGTCAGGTGTTGCAGTGTAATAGCAGTGAAGATTATCCTTAATCCAAAATACCTGTTGCGGCAAACATTGCTTGCAGACCTTAAGAATATCGAGGTGCCTGGTTTCCCAATTCAGATAAGTAGTCATAAGGACTGTCAACTGACACATGAGTGAGGGATGAGCTAGAGTAAGTGTGCTAAGTTCCTGTCATGCATCGGTGCTTTAGATGAAACATTTTTATCATTAGTGGGGAGACGCCACTCATTGGCTTTAAAGTGCTGCAATAGCAACATGTATATAAACATGGTTACTCTAACGCTTCACATCAGACAAGCAAGCCCAATATTGAGTTCTGTTATCAAAAGCCATGATGCGGGCATAAAACCATCCTAGTAGGCAAAAAGCTGCGCACTGCAAATTGCAGCACTTGGATATCAAACTCGTTTTCAGCTCGCAGTCCAGGGAAACAGCATGATTGTTGCATACTATACTGCATATAAAGGGAATGTCATCCTTTCAGTTTTTGCGTGTACTTGTTGCATTCTTGTTCCTTTTTTTGGGTGTGTGTGTGTGTGTGTGTGTGTGTGTGTGTGTGTGTGTGTGTGTGTGTGTGTGTGTGTGTGTGTGTGTGTGTGTGTGTGTGTGTGTGTGTGTGTGTGTGTGTGTGTGTGTGTGTGTGTGTGTGTGTGTGTGTGTGTGTGTGTGCACATATTTTTGTTGCAGTGCCTCCTGCACCTCAGTTGCAGTCGAATATGACTGAGTGTTCTAATATGCCAATTGCTTGTTCTAAGTATGTACCATACACACTTAACTAAGGGCCCTGCACTTTAGCATAGGCCTCTATGCCCAACTTGGGAGCCAATAATTTTTTTTTGGGGGGGGGGGGGGGGGGGCAGGGGAATTTGTGAAAAGCAACTACTTCGTGTGTGTAAATTTCCTTGTGTGGCACGCTACCCGGGAGCTACCAGGTGATGACAGCTATCTGCTGCTATCGTTATTATCATCTTCCAGTGTGCACTGCTCTGAAGCTGTGTGCCATTTAAAGCACCACTCGGGCTCCTGTGCTCAGAGTGGATGGAAACGGCGAGCCATGAAATGATGCCGACTGGACAACTAAGACGGACATAACTGTTACTTGTCTTTCTGTGAATTTTCATTTTTTGGTGTGCGGTGTCTCCAGACATTATGTTTTACAATTACAAGAATTTCAGATGCAATGAATAGAACAGAGGTGACTTCATTTACAAGGGTAGCAAGGATTCGGACCCAAGCATCAGAGACAGCAGTAGTGACGAAGCATAAAAGCAGACATAGCATCAGGCCATGTGGTACAGCAGACTAGTTCTCCCGAAATGTGATTGGAAAATTGAACCACAAGTGCCGCTTTCATGTAAGAGCCACACCCTGCCAAAATCGAAAAATAAAAGTGCGCACCTTAGTCAAGTGTATGCGGCATTTCTTTTCATTGCTTCCGAGGTTTTCTTTTTTAATGTGAGAGTATTAGAGGCCGCTTTGGGGAAAAATGTGTCAGTCATAAAATTCGCCGATTGGCTGGAGGGAAGCGAGTAACTTGTGGTAAATGCACCATAAGCTTCTAATGTTATTGCATTGCTAACACATCGGGTAATTGGGTGTGCCTGTGGATTTTTTTGGATGAGTCTGTGGTTTGCCTTTCTTAATGCAGTTGCTGCGGTTGGCTGAAGCGAACCACATCTTGAAATAATGGCATGCCAATACTTTAAATGGGGCACATGCATTCCGAGGCATGTTTCTTTGGCAGGGTTTGTTTCTGTATGTATTCTCACGTGGTTTTTATCTGTTCACAAGTTTGGCGTGGACTTTATCACGCTTCTTCTGGTCCACCTACATTTTGCCTGCCCGCAGTGTTACCACAATGCTTGGATATTGCACTGCTGTTCTTGAGGAAACCTGCAAGCTGCCTGCATTGTACCACTAGGATTCATTGCTATTGTTTATGCTAGTGTCCCATCCTGAAGTACGGCCAGTAGTTAACGTGTGTGCAGCAGCACATATTTACTTTTCAAAACTGTGCATGTACTTGATCTGCCTTGCGATAGCATGTGCACCCCTTTGGGAGCAGGGTTTCCTTTTTTTTCCCCATCCAACGTGCTCCTTCCTTTGATGTCAGTGTGAACTTTTACAACGAAGATGTAGAAGTGAACTTCTACATCTACAATGTGAACTTCTGCATGTTTGTGATACTTTCTCTCCTGTTCCTGTCTCTAGATTATGAATACTCAGAGACGACAGAACCGGTCAGTGATGCTAACAGAATAAGAATACACTTGAAGGGCCTGCCGTAGTGGCTCTGGCTGCCGATTCCAAAGTCGTGGAATCAAATCCTGGCCGTAGTTTGATGGAGGTGTCAAAATTCCCCTGTGCTGCGAGATGTCGATGCACGTTAAGGAACGCACACATGTGGTATAAATTAATCCGGAGCCCTCCACTAGAACATTTCTTACTGCCACTGTGTACCTTTCAGACATGAAACCCTGCGTGCCATACCACAGCAGTATGGTTGAAGGGCCCAGTTATGTCAAAACGTTCGAGATGTTTTTTTTTAATATTTAAAATTGGTTACTAGCGCTAAGAGTGCAGCTCTGCACAATGCCTGTGATGACCAGTGTGCCATATATCTTGTTGCCACGACACTGGGCTGAAGCTTTTAATATTAAAACATTTCAGTGCATACACATGCAGTTGACAGTTTAGGACTATGGTTCTTGAATGTAATGCGTAAAAAAAGGTGCACTAAAGATGATTTCTTGCGGGATCACAATGTACGTGCTGCGCACATTCTTAGAAACGTCCCGGCTCCCACATTTTTTTTAGTCATCGCGGAGAGGAGGAGCCAACCAACATGGTTGCTATGGTGAAAAACTTGTAGAGTGCCTTTCAGCCATTTGTGTAGCAACTCTGCTTCGCCGTTGGCAGAGTAATATGCAAAGTGATCTTGGAAAATGTGCGGGCGGCTGTTCGGACTATGTACAGCTGTCACAGTCGGTCGGGCACATCACCCCTGCAGCAGCAGACGAGAAAATATTGTCTGCTTCTTCAGACTTATTTCGGTGATATATTCTCTGAACAACAAATATATACCAGTTTTATCAGGTTATTACTTACACTATGTCCACAAAACACTAGTAAAAATTACTTTTGGTATCTTAACGGAATATAGTATTTTCATTGGACATCGCAGATTGGTGGGTCGAGTCTCTCAAAAGCAAATAGTTCATGCGTATTTTATTTCTGCAGGTCTAATTTGTGGCTATGTTGTTTGCAATTTAAACTTTTCGTTCACAGAAACACCCCCCTCCCCCCAGAAAAAAAAAAGCGACGAAGTTTTTCACAATGGTATTTAGAGCACCTTCAGTGCTCGTGTTAGTTTGTGAAATCGATGCAGGGCTTGCTCATCTGCCTGAAGCTGCTTGAGACTTCACTGTAGCTCATTTGAGCATTTGCACATCATATTGAATAAAGAATTTTCATATATTATGTATGCTTCAATGAACGAGCTCCAACATGAGATTCCCGTACATGCGCAGCATGTACAGGACACAGAATGTTTCCAAAGAAAGGGCCATGTAGAGCACGCACTTGAGAATCCGATGTTGGTCTCTCGTCTAGGTCGTTCTTGACACCTCATGACATCTAAACAAGAAAAGAAATTCTTTGTCACAAACTTTATTTACATGACGCATAGTTGACATATTCCTCGGAGAATGGTATGCTGGCCGTTTGCTTTCACAAAGAACAAAAAAGAAGTGAAGGCTAGCATATGCACTTTCAATGAAGCTGCAATGCAAAAGTGCCTGTGTGTTGTGAAAAGTGCATCATATATCTGCAGGGGGTTAAATCTAACCACGCGTTCCACAATGTAGGTTCTTTTAGCTCGTGCGCAATTTTGGGATAAGGCTTGGAGTGAAATTTGGTCAGGCAAAGTACATGTGGCCAAATCCCAGCCTTCCTACAGCATGTGCTGCATCTAGGGCACACTGTAGGGTGGTGTACTGAAAAGTGCCTCTTTGCAACAGACTTATGTTAGCTTCAGATAAATTTGTATTGCACACAGCTGGAAAACCATCAGGGTAAGCTTTCCGTTGCATGCAGAGAAGCCACAAACCCCGGAATGCATACATATTACCAAAACTAATGTTTCGCCTGCTCACAAAGCTGCATGTGCAAAGAAACTGTCGTGCCTCTTAGCACAACCTTGAGGCTCAGCTTGCGCACAAATATCTGCACAAAGATGCAATTCTTGTCATGCCCAAAATCTAGATAGCTCGCACAACCTTCACGACCAAGCTGTTCTGCTGAAAGCCAAGATTCAGGTTTCTCGGCTTACTTCGTAGTGAGGAATTTGTAATAATGCTTGAAGCCAGTTCAATCAGCTGGGTGCCTAATTACTGCAGGAAACGACCTCCTTTTCACAATAACACTCGATAGCATCTCTGCAAATCATTTACAATGCTCATTTGAGCCAGCAGGCCAGTGTTAAGTGTGCACCACAAAACCCACGTGTTTACCCTGTGATTACACCTTGGCACACGCATAAAGGGACACTGAGGACAAAGCGAATTGGCCAGTTGCAGAATTCGAATAATGGAGGCTACATTTGCAAAAAGCAGACCTTTTTTAAGCTAGAATATGCCGAAAAATGAAACAGAGATGACCCTGATCATTTTCGCAAGCAAAGTGCAATGATGTTAATGCGTTTTTATATACGAACCTGATTTTGACTGCTTCGTCATCCACGTCCAGGCAGCCAAACAATTTCATCAGTTTCAATTCAGCAGCAAAGAAAGTGTTTCATTTTAAACTCCAAATTCCTATGTAGTACACCTTATCCTGCCAAACAAACATCAGCACAGCCACATAGAGCCATGCAGTCAATTTTTGTTAAACCCGGAAATTGGGTGGTGATGTCCTTGCTGTCTGTTTAAGGAGGAGCTGGAAGCTACTTGGATACTCTTCGTTTTCAGCAGCACGGCACATTTTTGAAATAGTCCCTGCTCATCACCATTACACATTCTGAAAGCCAACTCTGCAATTAGTGCAACTGGCATACTGCCCAACATCCTGGCACTTTAATTACTTTATTTTGTCCCATGAAAACAACGCATTAGCTTGCGTCCAGTTAATGTCATGTCAAATCCAACCTTGTTTTTCATGCAGCTTAGTAGAGACGTATCGCAAGTCAGATACAGTGGCCTGCACATTTAGCAATAGGGAAATGCTATAACACGCTACAACAGCTATGCTTCTTTACGTAGGAAGCCTACGCGTAGCTACCACAGCCTGACAGCTGCCTATGGCACTGGGACCGTGGCATGTGACGAGCAGTGGCAACCGACGCACTCACTTTACAATGATTTAATGAGAAAGCAAACAGCTATAAGCATTTCCGGACTCCAAGCTATGCAGTGAAAGAAAAGCGGCTGTCGAATTCCAATTCAGCGTCGGAAAACTCACCATGCAGACAAGTCAACCGGTTAATTTCGGCAGAAGCTGGTAAGCTGCAGTTTTATCCTTCATCTAATACTCGTGCTAAGGTGCTCGTGCTATGGAGGTAGTGATGAGGTCCTCTAAACAAGTTTTCACTGGAAAAAAAGTGACTGCTACTTCTGCTGCTGCAAAAAAGAAAAGCAACAGCGAGGCGCGATCGCTGTTTGGAACCAAAACGTTGCGTTTGGGTCTCAAGCGTATTTATCTTCTTGGCTACAAAAAGAAAAGCGTTTACAGACTGCAGGGCATCTTGCCTTGCAGTAACAATGGTCGATACTTGTTCCAGGTGAAACGCTAGTTCGAAGAAATTAAGAAAAGAATTCGGGCAGTCACGTTTAACACAGTAAGACGTCCATCTTGGTAACGTTTTTTATGAAAGCATTTTGTTATACAGTCAACAGATGGCGCCACAGTGCAAACGTTTTATTATGAAAGCATTTCGTTGTTACGTACAGTGCCGTAAGAATTGTACTGCTTACCCTTTTAGCACCACATTTCTGGAAGCATGCACTGGTTTCAGTCACAATTCACACAGTAATGGGCTTTTGTAATGTATTTAACAGCAGCGCCCATGTTAACTTTTCACATTCTTACAAGTAAGCAAAGCTGAGTCCTTTTCCTCAACAGCTTTCAGAAACACACAGCAGCATTTGTCTGTAGTTGCTCACAGCTAGCACACCATGGCAGCGACTGAACACTGATTAGTCTGCAAAGTATCTCAAGATCAGAACTGTTCATTTTAGAACTCCATGTTGCTGGGTACCCCAGCAGACAGCAGTCAATGGCTCAAGGGCACCAGGAGGATTGCATGAAAATCAGCACAAAACACTGCCAGGACCTTGCCCATGTGGTGAATGGATATAATTACAAATGGTAACACCACAGCACAGAGCAGAAGAGTAAACAAAACTGCAACAAAACATGTATCTAACAGTAAACAAAAATGAAAGGTACCTGGCAGCAGTGTTGGGAGATGTGTAGTGCTGGAAAAGTCGGCAAGGACCACAGCTTCACAGCACAAGACCACAGTCATGATTTCTGCGCCACTACACACACTGACATTTTCCGCGTCTCTACCTTTCAAATTCGTTAAAGCACGGAAATCCAGGGCCCTTGGGCACAATGAACATGCCATTTCGATACTCAGTTTTCTTACACAATAAAATAATCGCAATTTTGTAAATGCAGCACTAGCAGTGAAGTTATAGACATGGAAGCATATGCATGCAAGATGTGCATGGGTGTAATCCCCATGTGGCAGAGGTCGAGGCCGTGAAAAAGCGACCAGTTTCTCGATGCCGTTGATTCAGCTACTTTCGAAAGGCATGTTTTTCGCTGTAAATGCGTGATAACTACATGCCAATAATGACTGGGGAGCCAACGTCAACGTTTTCGTAGCAGGATTTTGTTTGGAAACTAGAAGGCCTCAAGACAGCCGATGGACTCAAGGGACGAACAGAGGGAATTTGCTCTACATGTTTAGAGCAAATTCGATGCTACTATTACGTGCAAAGAAAAATGGCTGTCACAGATGTTCGTGAAAGCTTAGAGGACCTACTAAGACAGGATCTCTGGTAATTGAAGCGTTAGTCATCACACACTTTTTGAGTGCTGTCACGAAAGAAGACCACTATGCAAAAATGTTGCTAGGACTGCCTAGGAAATATGCGTGGAAAGTATACGGGTTAGTCTTAAAGAAGGTGCCCAGCCATTTGCAATCTCGACATCATGCAGAATTTCGTTCCCCATGAGGCCATGGCCACTGATAAGGCACTTCACTACCTCGAAGCTCGGGGCTTATTATAAAAGTAGAGAGTCATTTATACTGGTGCGAACCAATTGTTCCCATGCAAAAAACACCAGGAGACATATGGCTCAGCATATTTCTGACCAAACTAGAGTAGTCAATTCGAAGAGAACTACACATCGTTCATTGAAGTTGCCAAGTAGCCAAGTATGTCTCCAAGCTTGATGCCAACTCTGGTTTCTACCAGAGAAAGCTAGGTTTTGGCAGCCTGGAGTTTACTTTAAGACCATGCTCAAGTCTTCCGACCCACCACGGTGGCTCAGTGGTTAGGGCGCTCGGCTACTGATCCGGAGTTCTCGGGATCGAACCCGACCGCAGCGGCCGAGTTTCGATGGAGTCAAAACGCAAAGGCGCCCATGTGCTGTGCGATGTCAGTGCACGTTAAAAATCCCCAGGTGGTAGAAATTATTCGGGAGCCCTCCGCTACGGCACCTCTTTCTTCCTTTCTTCTTTCACTACCTCCTTTATCCTTTCTATTACTGTGCCTTTCAGGTGTCCACCCATATGTGAGATAGATACTGCGCCATTTGCTTTCCCCAAAAACGAATTTAATTTAATTAATTAAGCCTTCCATGCCAACACCTGTACAGCTGCCCTGAAAAAGTGCCTCTAGCAGCACTGCATCTACTGCTCTCATATTGATTCCCTGTATAAATAAATAAACTTGTCAGAACTCTTGACCATTACTGAGACCAGTCATGCAGCAGACATCAATTGAACACTCTTAAAGGGTTCATGACATAGTTTACGAAAAAGTCGTGCTTTTATGTTGCAGCTACTAGCCACAACGTTATTATGCATACTTAAAAAAGAAGTAGGGCCCTACATATGCATCTCAGATAGAACGGCCATATCGAAGTAGTCTAAGTGACATCACAAACTGAGGGCGCCGTCACCTGCTGTAAAACTGCCGCGCACACGATCAGTGAGGTGAGATGCTGCTTACTTCTTGTGCAGTGGCTTCTTGTTCTATCAAAGAACTGTTTCTCGTCATGGCACCCTCTGCTGCACTCTCGAATGTCCGTGTAATCCTGAGGTCCACCAGGAGTGGGATTACTGGAGAGCATAGCCAAGAGCACTGCAACAGGAAACATTTTCACTGAAAAGCCACTGCACAACAAAAAAGTTACAGCTCATACTTTTTGAAATGATCAGGAGATGAGTTCTTCTCCATCTCAAAAATAAGAAGACACAACAATGACTACTGCATGCCAGACAAGATCATCAGGGAAGCCAAATTCACTTACAAGGTTCAGGTTAGGATTCTAAGAGTTCAATGAACTGTTCTAACTGTTCACTGAAACAGTTAAAAGAACGGCTAGAGCCCAAATTTGAATACTTCACACTCTCCACGGTGGTGTCCTTTGGCCCGACAAAGAACACAAAATGGTGCTTGAAATCGGGCTGCAGCTTCCTCGGCTCTGCCACGATGCCAACAGCCAAAGAGGGCGGCCACTCCCCGGCTCAAAACAAAAGCCAGCGCTTGTATGCCGCGAACACGGCATAAATGGTACTGAACCACAGCAAGCAGCTCCACGTTTGGTTGTCGCTGAGCTGTCAGGAAGAGATGCTAGAATAATAGGTACAATTGTGATCAGGTGGGGTGTACAAGCCTTTACCATTCAACACCAATACCATTACATATATTCTGTACAAGCTATGTAACTTTTAACGAAATAGGAATACAGAAAAATGGTAAGGTTTTTCAGGCCGCTGGCGTGCACCTGTCATGCATCAGTAGCCAGAAACAAACCAGATGCAGTTTTATCACATGCAGATGAAAACAGGAAGTTCATTGAAAGAAATATTCCAAATAGTAACTGCCTGGGTGCCAGATTACAGGATATAATATTTCGCCCATAAAATGGCTTATATAGACTGCTGACGCATACAGCTGGAGACATAAGAATGTGAACAAAGTTGAAAAGAACACCAAGGTCAAAGTGAAGGATGCCTATATCGCAAAAGGGCAGAAAATCGGGCAAGTTGGTACGGATCCATGTTGTTGCGGCACCAAACGAGCAAGAACGAAGAACCATACCAACTTGCTCAATTTTATTTATTTGTTTGTTTATTTATCACAATACCTACAGCACCTGTTTGGCATTACAGTGGGGTAGGGAAGAGTTACAACATAATCATACGACATAGTGGCAGTAAAAGAAGAAAAAATACAGAAAATACATGTCAGCATAATTTGATACAAACAAACACATGCATAAAACTACAGCAACGTAGCAAACGATTCATTAGATTTTGTTGAAACGACTTCCTGGGGCAACGTATCCCATTCATTTACTCTTTTTGGAAAAAATGACATTTGTAGTAAATCGGTTCTGCATTTCATTTCTTTTACTTTAAAAGTGTCGTCCCTTCTTGCAGATATATAGTCTGGTGGAAATAAATAATGTTCACGGTCAATGCCTGTTTTAGACTGGTGCATATTATGGAAGAATTTCAGCCCAAGTACGTGTTTGAGTCTGCAGATGCGTACCCTTTCTACCCTTCTGCAATTTATTTCTTGTACAACGGGTTGCGTTCAATGTTTTAACACTATTTCTACCAATCTGTCTCTGTTAACCTCCCTGTTCGCGGTATGTATTTGCCGTTCGCGGTCCGCTCCATGGCACGCAAGATTGTCGCTCTGCCCGCCTGAGGCCCAGGCAGCTTGTGCGTGGCTCAACCCGTCGCTGAGTCATGAGAAAGGTTTTGCCGCCTCCTGCGCTTGGAATTCTGGCGTCAAGCCAGGTTCTACAAGAATCTTCTGAGGGCACACTGTGCTTCAACGGACAGACCTGGAAGAAGGAACGGCTCCTACGAGGGATGGTGCAAAGTTGCCGACCAGACAACAGAGTTTTTGTGGAACTCTATGCCTCCCATGCTCCCCACAAAGAAGAATCGTGGCAAGGAAGGAAAGGTTCTTTTCCTGGGGCCGTCCTCTGTTCCGCAGTGCCATCGCAAGGTTCTGCAGTTTGGGCCAAACCACTGCTTTGAACTTCCCTTGAAGCCTGTTTAAAAACTGGCGATTTCTCACTCTGTGTCAGTACTTGTGCCAGAGGGATGTGTTTCACAGTGCCTCAAGGATTGTTTTCGGGTTTGTGTTGAACTCACAAGGTAGGCCGAAAGTCCCTGATCAATTACGTCCTTTGGTATTGTATTTCTCGACGAATAATTTTAGGGCCATGGTCTCGGACAAAGAAGGTTTTCTCGTGGCCATTCCGAAATGACTATTTCTTTAGAAGTCCGAACAAGCAATTGAGAAATGCTTCACTTGGCTGTCCGTAAAACCGTCTGCCATAAAAAAGAAGGCACTCAAGTTGCTCGGAGACCTCAACCTTGGGCGTTGGGTTTCTGCCGTTAACGGGGCGCAGGAAGGTTTTCTTTAGTGTTTTCTTTCTGCAAAGAAACACAAGCCAGATGACCCCTTCCGGGTCTCCACCAAGATAATTCTAAGCCACAAACTGCTTCACAAACTGTGTCAACTATTAAGGAAAAGCAGTTTGGCATATTCCACATCCTCTGTATTTAACCAACCTCACACCACCGAATTTTCCTGTCTTTGTCCTGCTTCAAAACGTGTAAAGCGCAATGAAGTCCCACAACAACAAAGGTCAGTCAGGAATGCATGAATAGCGCTAACCGATCGTAAATAATTTTCCTCACAATATATGGGCACTTACCAGATAAACTTAAAAGAGGGCCGTGTTGAGTTCTGGTAATGTGATTATTTTAGTGCCTTGATAAACCTTCTGTAAAAAAAACAGCTCCAGCTTAACACTGACTGCACTTCATAACAGTGCGCACAAAGGAAACGAAAGTGACAGATGTGCTCCAGGAAAGGAAGGTTAGGTATGCATTACTGCTAACTGAGAGAGAGCAAAGGTATGTTAAAATGATGACATGTATGGACACTAGAATCAAGCGGCACTTGGTACTATCAGATGATTTCTAGAACAAGTAACATAAAAAAGGACAGCCATGGGCAAACGCTAAGAACACTGCAAAAGTCACGCCAGCTGTCCGGCTTCGTTGCGGTCTACTGGCAGTACCCTGCATTGGTAGATCTGCAACACTGCTTCGAGAACAATGTGAACCATCCTAGGCTACACATAGCTTGGACGTGACGTCCCGACGGAGAGATCACTTCTACGGCAGCCATGTTTACGAACCACTTGGCTGCCACGCATGCTTCAAGACATGGATAAACAGATCTGTTTCGTCCTGTAGCCAGCTCGTTCGATCTCTGTGTATGGAAATGCCTTCCCTTCTGCATGTACAGTCCTTTCACAAGTACTACAGGTCTCAACTGATCATGTCAGTGCACGTTCAGTGCAAGGAAAAGGTTCGGCAGTGCAAGAACATCGGCCCCTCATTACTGCAAGCTGAGAAGAGCGCAGGCGTTAGCCTGTTTGTGGATATTACACACGCAGAGATTGTCAGCTACTTTGAGACCATCGATTTAAAGTGCACAAATCATCGTAATCGCACATTTCCTAGTGCGTAGGTGAGAGCTTATTAGCCTTATCAACCTCTAAAGTTCAACTTTTGAGTCACCGCAAAAATTTTTCTTTGCTTTTACGCTCTTTGACCAGGGTGAACACATCTTGAGGAGTTAATGTTGTACTGCCAGTAAATGTTAGTTCCTTTTTTGCTGCAAAAAAAGACAGTTCACAAAAACGTTTATTTCTGCTGTCAGCTGTGGGTGGGATGAAAAAGATCGGCGCATGGCTAGGGTGCTTTGATATGGAATGATGGAAATCAAATCTCATATCTTGATGCATCTGAACGATTTAGTGTCGGGTTTTATCTACACACATACGCACCTGGTTGCAGGACCATCTGTATAATGTGTGTTTTCTCGAATAAATTCAGTTGGTAGTCAGCACTCGTCCCGTCTTCTTTATTGCCCGCTGTGTATCACGCTGTTTACACATTATGTCCTACCATCTAGCTCAGATTTCCATGTTACTGCATCAACGCACCCTACGCACGGCTCGATCGGCGTCCCCGCTGCGCTGGCCTTCGGCATGCTGTTTCTGCATGGGCCTCAGCTCGCCGCTTCTCGCTGTGTAGCATCTCACTGTGCGCTGGCGTTGTGCGAAATCTTCATGCTTGGCGCCAAGCATGAAGCGACAGGGCCCATTCAGGCTTTGTCTCCTCGAGCTACTTAGATGGTCGCCATTCCAACAAAAAATATTCCAATTAATCAGTGACGCTTTTCTTGTTTCACCATTGTCACATACTCGACAGTTGAAATTTCGAATTTACCTGTTATGAAGAACACACCACATACTTGATGGTAGCGGCTCTCATGGTCAAATTTGGCACGTTGAATGAGCGCCACATGCAAGCTCTATCACATTTCAGTGTGCTTTCATTCGCTCGCACAGGGAGGAAATTTGTGTTCGTCGGGTGTTTCCTACCGCAGCTGCCGCTGAACTTGGACTGCCGAAATATAGCGCGGTGCCATATTGAAATGATGTGAAATGCATACTGCAGGAGCTAGTGGTTCATAAACACTGTGTAAGCATATCCTAGAATGCCTTGCACTGTCGTCATTTCAAGCTTTGTACAAGTAGTGCAGGACAACTCTTGAATGTAAAATACGCTTACGTCAACGTTGAGAATTGTGACAGCTAGCCTGGAAAGGCGTTGCACAAGAAACCTGTTCAGGTGAAGGCGGTCAGCCTCCTTCGCAAGCCCAATTTCCTCCCCTCGTGGCACTATTTTGAATACGAAAATGTGGGCTGCGTACTCTTTGAGTTCGGCCACAAGCTCCTCCATAGAAAATATTGGATCATGAGCAGTGAACAACACTGCACACCGCCGCACGGAAGTGAACGCTTTGTTTTTGCAACACCATTTTTACATCGAGAATGTAGAAGGATGCAAAGTGCAAGCACATGTTTTCCGCATCTGTCTTTCAGCACTCAATAACATGAGCAGACTGACAGCACCCGGCTTTATTTGAAAGTTCAACACACAGTGAGACCTACGGTTTCAAAGACAAGTATGACAAAGCTTCACAGCCACAGGACTGCGAAAACAAGCTGCCATATTGCAGGGCTCCAAACAACACATGCAGACGTAAAAAATGAACTGCTTCAGAAGGAGAAAGGTTAGCACCAACTGCGCACTGTAGCAACTAGTAAACCAAGCACTGCCGCGGACAAAATGTCTTCTTTGCCTTAAGGAAGTGTCCCCTGTGATCGATTTCGAACAGCAAAGCTGCATATGCCCCTAAACACAAAACAAATCCCACACACACTGCTTCACTTCCAGACTACAAAACGCAGCAGACCATGAAAAACATCAGCGACAGTGGCTCACTTCGATGCGTGCAACGATCCTTGAAACTGCGTCGCTGTTCCGAACGAACAGACCGTTTCCGCCGACATACACCGCGATAAAATCTTGAAGACGAAGGCGAAGTCCCCGGAGAAAACCCGGCAGCATCTCCGTCGTGGCTCCGCCGAAGCTAAACGTGACGACGTTTAAAGTGCTCTGCAGCGGGATTCGCACTATTTCTAAAAACACCGCGCACGCTGCCCGACATGTTGTACTTCCCGCTACGTGGACAACGAAAGCAAAAAGGGCAAAATTCAAGTACAATCCTAGTGACAAACTGTCCGCACTAGGGACACCTTCCATCCTGTTTTAGGTACTTTCAAAACACATGGAGTTTAATGCACATAGGGAAACCTAGAGACAATCTTAACTTCCTGTTGGCGGCGAATTTTAGTCTCGTGCGGAAAAAATGCATCGTAGCACCATCCACCGGTGGCATCTGGGTTCGAGACAGCCACCGGAAGCCCTTTATTATCTGCAGGTATGTCGCTTAACTCGTTTCAATGTTTCGTGCTTGAGCTCGCCAAATGCCGTGCGGCGCCGCAGCAGTAGCAATCTCGTCACCCTCTTTTCATTTTGTCTTCTTTATTTCCACGCGCGTTCAAGATATGGCTTGAGAGCCGGTGCGCTCACCGGCATGATGCGATAAAATGCACGCGCGTGGAAAAAAAGAAGACACAAAATGAAAAGAGGGTCACCAAATTCCTATTGCTGCGGCGCCGCTCGGCATTTTGGCGAGCGGCGACACATTTCAATGAGTCAAGCGACATGCCTGCAGATAATAAAGGGCTCCGATTGGCTGCCTCGATCCCAGATGCCGCCTGTAGATGGCGTTACGATGCAGTTTTCTATTGCTCCGGCACCCGCTGCGTGGAGAATACCACTTTTGTCCACGATATTACGTACGCCACGCCCGTGGGATATCCTTGGCAGCCCTTGAAATGGTAAAACCAAAACCTACAACTTTTGGCGGCAAGTTTGTTCTATTTGAAAAAAAAAAGCAACTGCCAATCTTGATTCTTCCGGGGTTCTGTTTCATTATTTTCTTTTCAAGAAGGTTAAGTGGAATATCTTCCAAACGAATAGGATAGCGGTTGAACGATGAGTCCGCAAGTGCTTTTTACTCTTTCGCTCACTCGTTGAGGTTCACAACGCAAGAAACCGGATTCATGAGTTTTTTCCTATGCAATAATTCACCACCGTTCTGACTGTAGGTTTATTCGTGAAAATTTTATAATGCTATTAAAATATCATGCGCTCAAGGCGTTCTTATAACGCTACTAGGAGATTTTACAGCTACCCTTCCACTGTTGGACACTTCATGGCTGATGGAACGGGCGGATGTAGCATCAGCTGCATGGGCGTACGACGCCCACTATTTAACGAAGGTCATTTATGCAAATCACCTTATAGTACACGATTTGCTGCCAATGATGTAAGTGTTTATTCTTTGTCCAAGTTCACTTAAATAAGTCGCAATTGCACTATTAATTACAATGGCCAGCCCATACTGTTACTGGTTCTTTTAATACTTGCTTCTCAAAGCTTTGTTTTTCACTACTAATTAATTAATGCAGACCTTATAATTGAGTTCCATGTCGCTCCTGCCTAATCTTAGAAATGACTGTTTTTAATAATAATAATAATTAGTTTTGGGGGAAAGGAATTGGCGCAGTATCTGTCTCATATATCATTGGACATCTGAACCGTGCCGCGCAGTAAGGGAAGGGATAAAAGAGGGAGTGAAAGAAGAAAGGAAGAGAGAGGTGTTGTAGTGGAGGGCTCCATGCACTGACATTGCATAGCACACGGGCGTTTTTCAAATTGAAGTTAAACGTTATAGCGTAACCACAAGCCAAATAAATGCAATTTTAGAATTATAAAATGCTAATTTTGATGCAGTTAACAATGCAACGAACTTCAGCTTTTAATAGAGCATAGCATTCATTTCGGGCCTGGACGTACATTCTCAGATGGCACATATTCACTAATAAAATAATAGCTGTTATGTTCACGTTATACATATATGTAGAAAACTGCCCCGTTTCCACTTTGTTCTGGTGCTCAAGCGATGGAAAAAGTTATTCAAAATTACCGTGGCAAACGCCTTAATGGTGTCACTGCAGTTACTGCGCAAGCGCCTGCAAGTCTTTGAGAGCTGCTCAGTGATCACGAATTGTGGCCACTTTACCAAAGAAATAATTGAAACCGTACAAATTACTTCTGCCGCATCAGCGAGCCCTCTCTCGATCAATCTCGCAGAAAGGGAAATGTCGTTTCTGTCCGCGTCGGCGGACGTAGGTCTTAATCCGTCTGTCTCTTCGCATACTTTTATTTATTGCCTTATTTTTCCTGCTTAATGAGCAATGGAGTGCACCAGATGACAGCCAACTCCCATACAGGCACATGCTCCTGAGGCGGGGCCTTTAGCCTCTTACAGCTCTCACTGTAAAAAATTACCGACCCATCAGCGAGTTTGGTTGGCCTTTGATGAATGCCGACCACTAATAGTACTAGCTTAGACTGGCTTCCGCAGAAGTGGCAAACACCTTTGATTGCTCTTCCAGCTGTTATATTGTTCACCATGGTCTTGTAGCTTTTATAACGACACTCGATCTGGTCCCTTGCACCTCGAGATCCAAAGGCTGTATTTTCGGACAAGCAGCTGGCTTCGAGATTGATGACAGCAGCTGGTTTTAGGTTGTGCACTGCACCTCCTCCGGATGATGACAGTCATGACAAATCAGACGAAGACATTACGCAATTGTTCGCTCTTTGGGAAGAGGCAGACAGCAAGCCTGGATAGTTCTCTGAATGCGGTTTAAAGAAAATAAGGGTCACCAATTTTTTGACACTGCTCATTTCTAGCTGCAAACTGCATTATCCAGAATGATCAAAACATACCAGCTTAAGTAGCAGGGTATGCTAAAATGGTGCAGGATAGATACATAAAACCTGAGAAAAGGGAACAGATAAATTTCTCCGACAACATGCAAGGCATAATATACTTTTCATTCCACCTGTGCATGTATGTAGCAGCAACGTCCTGTTTTCAAGCCGGAATATATTGCTGCTAGTTCTATCATGCACAACACACCTCATTGCGAGCATCTGGGGGCACTAAAGGTAAATGCTCCACTTAGGAGCTCCACAAAGCTCACTTGGTATACTGTCATGGAAATGGCACTGTTTTGTTGGAGCCGTTCAAGTGCATGCTGTAGTGGTGGAGTAAATGTGCAAGCCTGCAGATATGGAGCACACGATTCTTTCTTCAACAAAAACATGCAGCAGTCCTTCAGCAGGGTGCAAAGGCATGACAAAGTCAACCACCCCAGTGCAATGTAGTACTGTGCAGGCACGTACATTAGAGTCGTGGCAGTTATTAATATAGAAGCATTATGTGGCTCATCAGCAACAAAACCCGGCAACATTGACCAGCAGCAGTAGTCCGAAAATCCCTAGTTTAACCTAGTGTACGAGTTTCCTTACGACTGCATGCGAAAGAGTATGTGTGTCATTAGAAAGGCATGAATCTAATGAACATCTCAACAGAGCTTCCGATCAGCCAATGCTTCTAAACTTGAAGCACATAAGTAGTCATATGTGCCCTCCATAATTTTACTTCCTGTCAAACGGTGCCAAACATCAGGTCAAGCTGCAACAGGCTCAATAATTCACTTAAGGAGAACAGAGAATTTGTCTGAATCCCTGGAAATTCAAATCTAAACTTGGTGCTTTTAATGAGAAGGGACCCAAAGAGCAGTTCAACTGGAAGTTTGAGTTAAGCAAGTTTGAGCTAATAAAATTCCACTATTATGCATCGCACAACATATGCTCCAATACTACTTGCAAGTGCACGAGGCGAAACCTGATGACCGATTACAACCCAGCATCAGGCCTCCTGAGCTGCAAGCCAACAATGATGAGCCCTTGCTGAGCATGTTTGAGCCCTCAAGGCAGCATGCTTTAAATTAAACAAAAAATGCAGGCCAGTGCAAGGTATTGAAGATTTAATAATGGAAACCTAGGAACCATGGCTTGCAGGGCATGAACAACCATTCTGCTTTCCTCCACTGGTTGCCCGGCATGTTCTGCTGGTTTCTAAAGCTGTCAGTGCAGACGCTCAACATTGAAAAATCACACCAAATGAGAAAACTGGATGTTCAAAACAAAAGGCTAAGTTTGTCTACACCTAATTAGGCATGAGACGGTTATATATCTACTAACCCCCCTCACACACACACACAAACACTCTCCCTCGCTCAGTAACCTCCTCCTGCAAGTATAATTGCTAAGTAACATCTGCTAAGAACTGCGACTAGTACAGTCAACCTCTGCACATTGCTGGCATGAAAAGCTTTCAATGAAATTGGTTCATGTCAATTTTTGGCAGCTGTTAAAAGAGCCTCGTATCATGTCTGACAAACGAAAGTATGACAAAATTTAATTTTTATTCAAAATAAAGTTTATTGGGTTCAAAGCAGGTAAAATCAAGTCCAGGGATAAAAACCTTCCTTAGGAAAAAGAAACAAGAAAAAAGACAGGTGGGACCACTTAACAATCCACACCTGTGACATTACAAACATGACCGGCTTGCCATAAAACAATATAAATGCACACATATGCTTGTCTGTACACATGTGCAAGAAATATCAATGCAAAATGCTTTTTAAAGTATGCAGTAATACAAAATGAGGCTCCACACTTCACAGCCTGTGATGTGTGACTAAGAAGAGTTCACTGCGCCTTCTTTGTTCATGTCCTCATGTCTCTGTATTAATCCAACCGGTGGGTGTCGATATCGACCTTGTACTGCAGCAGTCCTGTCAGCACAAACTCTGCAGAGACTATCGGCACTCCGTTGTTCTTTGCATGAGCACAGGCTTTAGCGTCGTCTTTACACGACACGATTACGGAGTTACCAGATGTTGTGAGCCTTTTTGACATGGCATCCAGGTACTAATTTTAAGAAAGAAAGAAAAAAACAGCTCATTTTGAGACCCTACAATGACACGGAAGACATGAGAAACACAACAAGATCCACAATACTGCGCAATGTGAAACTTAAAGAGTAAGTAAAATGTAAATAGGAACATGTAAAACTGCTACGAGCAAAACTGCTCAATACAAACCAATGCATATGAGCATGCTTGCTTGGTCAGTGGCTGTCCATTTTTCGTCCAAAGGTCATCTATGAACATTTGTTATCACTCGCATAATGCTGGTACACCTACTAGCCTACTTAGTGCTACAATACTGTAGTGCTTTGGAACTAAGGCCCGCACTCACATATTTTGCCGTTGTCTGTCTGAAGCCTCTGGCAGGTGGCTCACCTGCCATAGTGGGCAGGCAGTATCGCCAACTATGCAAAGTGCATTAGCACTAAAGCCCACACTCCGCAATTTCGGTGATCTTAGTCTGAAGCTTGCTTGACCTTGAACAAACCCAGGAGACACCCCTAGATTTTTTGACCTTGTGACGTCATCGCAACCTGCCCCCTGTGGCAGTTCAATTAATGGCTGGTTGCGAGAGATCAGTTTGGATCTCACAAGCCCCACCAGTGGCAGCACCTGCTATCCCAGAGCAGTGATGCATCACTTAATCGCTGCACCACTGTGCCAGGAGTAGTACGAGGACTTCTTGCGTTTTATTAATGCAAAGTAGAGGACCTTGAAAATGGAGACTCGAACCGAAACAGAAGTGAAAACCAAAGTGCTAGCCCACCTAATGCACCTTTGACCTAACCATGCTAAATCGCCCACTACCATTTCTATTTCCCCTGAAAAGAACACAACTTTTCTTTCTTTTTTTAATAACCAAGTGGTTGCAGACAGTATGTTGCAGATGCTCGGTGCTCCTGAACAGGCTTACAAGTACCAACAACGAAATGAGAAACACATGAAAGGCTGCTTAGGAGCATTCTTAGTCCAGAAGCACTCCCGCAATAAGCAAAGCAGTTCCCAGAAGGCAGTGCTGTGGTAGCCTGTGCTTAGCCTGTGCAGACCAAATGGGAGTTATACTTTGTGCAATTGCCTAGTTACAGAGGAGGAAAGAAAGTAATAGTGACAGCACCAAAACAACTGCCAAGCTGGCAAACTAAGCTAGAAAACATCAAGATCGGCATGAAACAAAGAAAGCAAATTCTGTGTACTAATGCATAACTGCGGATTTTCATCTTCTATACACAGTGAACTCTCAGTAATTCAAACATAAAAAAGACGATGTGTTCAAATTAATGACGGCAGTTTTAAATATTACTCGATATTGGCAGGAACGAAGCGCCAGTTGGAATAAACTGGCGGTTTAAATTTAGCGAGTTCGATTCATCTAGAGTCCACCTTTTGATGGCATGCTTTATTACTGGTTGTGACAAATACCTGTCTAATAAACATGCAGTGAGGTGATGTGTGGCATATTTTAAGACTGGCAGCTAGAGCAATGCAGAAGACAGGCCACCATATTCAAGTCAGCCACGCATAGCTGTATGGCCAAAAAACAGATAGTCATAGAGGGACACCCAGGATAACTCCATCCAATTTTTGTTGTCAGTAATAAAAATGCAGAAAAATATACACTCATTGTCAAAATAATCGCATATAAGATTAGAATATTCTGTTTCTGTCACTTGATTGAAACTTATGAATAATGAATTATGAATTTATTAATTATGAATAATGAAGGGGAATGCGTGATCGTTATTTTGAGTGATTGATGGTGCAATGTAAAAGAACGGCTAACAGCAACGATACTTGGATTTAATTTTCTAGCTCATACAAGCTCCGTTCTCAGTGAAAGTAGCCTCTTACATCACTGGAACACAGTAACCTATTGATACAGGTCAACTTCAACTTGTCATTAGCGTTCGTCTAATCTTTCGTTATCATCATCATCACCAGCCCGACTACACCCACTGCATGGCAAAAGCCTCTCCCATTTCTCTCTAATTAACAATATCCTTTACCAGCTGCGGCCACCGTATCCCCCCAAACTTCTTAATCTCATCTGCCTACGTAGCTTGCTGTCGTCCGCTGCTACGCTTCCCTTCCCTTGAAATCCAATCTGTTAACCTTAAAGGGACCCAGAAAGGGGGTCTCAACAAAGGTGTGATGCCTCGGGGTGTTAAAAGACGACGGTTCACAATTATCCCCCCGCAAGAATTATTTTATTGCCTTTTGTGGAAGCCCAGTTCTACGCAGACAAAATTTTAACTTCCGCGTATTCGCGCCTTTCCCTCTCCTCTCGCACGCCGAAGCGGCGGCGCTCCTTCGTCGGCCCCACTCACTCGATACCCTCCCTACCTCCGCCGGTTGCAGCGCGCGCTGAGTGGCCGCGGCCATGGTAGGGCGTGACGTCTGAAAGAACTTGGCGCTGTGAACCAATGATAACCCCCGGATGCTGACCTCATCTGCACGATGTGACGTCGTCTGCCAGGTTTTCGCGTGAAAGCCCGGCACCGCGCGCCGCGGCGAGGTGCGAAAGTGGGAATTTTTAAAAATGTATTGTATATTCCCCACTTGCTTCTGAGGTCTCGTATGCGGCAGGGATGCTTGGTGGACTGTACTCTACATAGTGCAAGCATTTTGAAGCCAAGCTCAAGCGCCCCTTTCGGTGGCCCTTTAAAGACCAGCTGTTATCTTGTTTTCACAATACATGCCTTGCCCGAGCCCATTTCTTCCTCTTGATATCGACTAGGATGTCATTAACCAGCGTTTAATCCCTGAACCACTCTGCCCTCTTTCCGTCTCTTAATGTTACAGCTATCACTTTTCTTTCCATAGCTCGCTGCGCTGTCAGGAACTTAAGCTGAATCCTTTCCTTAGCCTCTTTATCTGCCTTTCTTTACCACGCCTATAGGTGGTGCCCAATCTGAACGTACCGCAAGGCATGCTGGGTACTCCGACTTCAGGGTCGTTTGGCGAGATGCGTGTGTACAGCGCTTTGCTTGAAATGCAGAACTGACAAGCTTGTACTCGGCTCTTCATGTGTTAATATGAGCGAATGAAGCCGTAAAAAAGGTCAGGACGCTGTATGTGCATTATTATGTCCGCGCTAGACGTTCCGTATTTGAATTAATGCGCAAAAATCGGTACAAGTGCGATCGTTTCGGCGTGCGCCGTCTTTTCACGCAGAAATATAAGACGCTTCATTCACTCGCTAAAAAGTCCTCCTGTTGTTACTATTATCATGCAGCTGCTACACTGATCTCTAATATATGTAGGGTATATATTTTCGAGAAGTTTCACGCTACCAGGCGCTGAATACATTGACTACCAGCAACCGTAGCCTTGCATTACGTACTACGAGCGCACTGCTGTGCACATTGTATCAGAATAGCTACGACGGCGAAGAGCTTGCACCATGCAAATCCTCGGAGTTCTTGCGGTGCTTTTTCTACCCCAGCTGCAGTGGCCTAGTGGTTAGGGCAGTCGGCTACCGAATTGGAGGAACCGGGTTAAATCCGGAACGCGGCGGCCGCGTTCCGGAGGGGAAGCGCGAAAAGTACCCGCGGTGTGCTGTGAGATAGAAGCCGTCTAAACTAATCCGGAGTCTTGCACTACGGCGTCCCTCATTGCCCATGTATCGCTTCTAGACGTAACATCATACAATTTATAATATTTTGTGATTTTATAGCCTTTACAATGCTTTCATGTGCACTGCGTCAGAAGGTTTCTTGCCACGTGGTAGCACCGGAGCTGTCGTTGCCTGCAAGCAAGGTAGACTGCTTTTTATTTGCTGCAATAGAATTGGCACATGCGGCATGTCGAGCTCCTCCCAAAGTCTGTACTTAACAATGCTTCGCAACCTCAGCAAAGGTGCACAATCGGTTTTGCTGTCGATTAAAGTTCTTGTCAGATCAACTGCTTTTGTCGAACATTTGCCATGGCTTGTAGAGTACCTGATTACTGCACTAGCTGGCATGAATAACTGTCTCATCTATTTGAATTTCAGTTCGTCTTTAATGCAAAAACGAAACTGCATGACAAATGTGTTGCATTTCAGCAATACTGTGTTCTTTCTGCCAGCACGAATTGCACCGAGCATGCGCCGAGACCTTGTGGCTAAAAACCTCTACTAATGTGCGTCAAAGGCATGGATAGGCAAGCAATATAGCAGCTATTCCAGCACTGAGAGAGGTGCACCCATTTACTGAGGCTTTGGTACGTGCACAAGAACCTCACTCGTACACAAAATTAACCAGGCATAGTTATCCACTGCAATGCATTTCACAGCCTGCATGGTGGTGTGGGACATTACATGTCATTTACATATAACTTGCAGCTCTTAATGTTCAAAATTCCTGTGCTTGATTTCCCAATGCTGGTTGCTGCATTATGTAGATGAAAAAGAAGTACTAAAATAAATGCTCTGTTTTATAGCATCTCTAATTTTCACTAGCTTCAGGAAGTAAATCAATGTGGCTTCCCATCAAGGCAGAGGAGAGCCTATAGCCATTTTGCTGTCGTCGACTTAGTGCTCATAGCCTAGTCGAAGAAGAACCACCAGCCAATGTATGGACATGTAGATATCCCCAATGGCGGGCACCTCAGCTGTTGATGCATATGTACAGAAATGCGGAAATATAAAACTTATGCATTGTATGCAATGTGTTCAAAGTAAGGTAGGCAAGGAATAACACAAGCAGCTATAGGCAGAAGATTAGCTTGCCTTGTGTTTTTTTTAATCAAAACCTCAAGCCAAAAGAAATCATCAAAAGCCTGCTGCACGGCTTCGCTACAGGCACCACAACATATACCAAGTCGGGCACAAAGACTAAACAGAAAGCACACCTCAGCCAAAAGCAGAACTAACTCTTCACATAGGCAGCTTTACTGTAGAACTGCAAAATGAGAAAGTTCATCGGCTGTTAACTTGAGACTCTTCTTGTCATGTGGGTAATAACATCTGATATAACCTTCGTCGTGCAAAAACTCTTGCAGGCACATTTTATACAGCACAGCATGTAATAAATGAGTTTAATGCAGGAGATCTGAGCGACAAATAGTAAATTATAATAAATAGCATGGTAGAGCGAAAAAAATCATGCTTCGGCTTTTCCAGCACACACAGAAGCTTGATTCAAGTTGTTTTCAGCATTTTCTACAAGTTGCTTTGACCAAGTCTTCTGCAATGTTGAACAAAAGGTATTCCCACCCGGTTTTAGTTTTGGCATGAGCACTGCGGCATAGCTTGTATGTCAACTGACTTTGGTAAACCATCCCTGTGACACTGGTGATACCGAAAAACCTGGAATGTCTGTGAACACACTGTGTTCCTTGGCCTTTTAAAACTATCAGTTTTATTGCATATATATTACTCTTTATGCTAACGAATAATTGGCCCAGCCGACCACCATACCAGCCTTTGCCATCCTTGCAGCATTCTGAACTTCATGAAATCACCGTCACTCTCAATACGCCACCCATTCAGTGCAATATTCCCACATGCAAGCATGCAATGCATCACACGTAAGGTAGGGACGCAGACATTTATCTACTTCACATGCATGTTCAGCACCTAGACAGTTTTAAAATGATGCTTTGCTGCGCAGCGACAGTTCAGTATTAAAACATTTGTCCCAAATGTCAATTCTCTTATGTGCTGTAAAATGAAAGGTGATAGGTGATAAACAGCTAGACTATGTTGGCTGCTATATTTTTTTAAAGTTCGGTTATCCTGAAGTAAAGCAACTCACAACTCATTGCCTTAGAGTATGGAAAGAATGGTGGTGAATAATTATTATCACTTTGTAATGCGATCACCTTGTCTATCACCCTCCCTCTCCGCACACAGGAATGAAGAAACAACTGCAACATGCGGGTCTACATAACGCGGAACTTTAACGTAACAGCTTGCTTATAATTTTTCCACACCTGCTGCGTGCACACGTCGACTGGTCTGCTGGTGAAAACATGTGTTTCACTTTGGGCATGAAGTTAGTAAATACATTCTCATATAGCAATTAATAAATCCTAAAACTGCTCGTAAACATATACTGCAACCACTAATGTCAGGCAACGGGACCACGCCGTGGCCGGTGTCGCTGTTTCGACAGCCGACGGTTGTGATCGCATAGAGCTGAAATGTTAGCTTTGAATTCCAGCAACTTGCATGGAGCACAAATTTTCGAGGAATAAATCGACCTGTCCTTTAACAACTTGTCAAGCTGTAGTGACGGTGTACGAATAGCACATATCTGCACACCTACAACGGCGCGGTTCTGCCGCCGTCATGCGAGACCACCTGTGGCCGAAGTTGTCCGAGACAGAAATTGGTGCTCCTCAAGGAGAGAAAACAGCCTACTTAACCAAATCCCCAAACTTCCACAACACCCTGAAACGTTTACCACCAACAAAATGCTCGAAGCAAAGCCAAGGGTTACCCGTGGAGCTTGTAGCAGGCAGTCTGCCAGCGGATCGCAACGACGTACCGTTTTCACCGTTCACTGCTTGACGGCATCTGGAACATGTTGCATTGCATTGCAGTGAAGTTTCTGCAATTTGAAGCAGCGCACAACTCACTTTTTCAGCGATGTGAGCGTTGGTATTATGGAAAGAAAGGTCAAAACCGCACGTCTGCAAGCAATGCCTATATAAGTGAAACCGCAGAAACGACCCGGAAGTCCAAATTCACATGACGGAGCTTCGCCGTGACGCAATGTCCGCCGTAGTTTGGGCACCATCTATTCAAATTGTGTAATTTTAGCGATGGTGCAAAATGGCCCATTATGTGCGATCCAGACTGTTTATGGAGAGGTAACTGTATCTACTGCTGGACACAGTTTTTTCCCCAGCCATATGAAGGAGTATTTTTAAACTTCTAAAGAAACCTGTCAACGCAAGGAAATCACAGCTATCATATGGCATACAAGCTGGCGTTGCTGTTTTGTGCCAATGCTGCTCAGCAACAGCTGTGTTTTCGCAATTCCGCAGCATTGACACTTCACTTTGTAGGTGCCTGTGACAATTTTTTTTAACTTGACGTCCATCCACCCAATTTCAGTTCAGACAGAAATCACTGCTCTGCCCAGCCAGGACTATCGACCATGTGCCAGTCTAACTTTCGTCTTCGTTGTTGCCGTGGAGATTTGCTGTTTTAAGCCTCTGAAGGTATCGGACATGTTCTGAGCGATTTCATGCCACTAGCAGTGTAGCGGATAGAGTTTTCTCCAAGACGGCTTTGGATCGACCTTGGCAATGCACCACGCGGCAAGCCTAAAGCGCTTTGCACGAGCGATTTCTTTTGATCATTTTTTTCAACTGACCAGAAAGTTGAGCAAAAAGAGTTCTGGAACTCGTAGCTGACATGGTAACGCACAAAACATATTCTAGATGTTTTTGTTGACTTACTTTCCGACCAGGAATATCCAATACTGTTGCGAATTTTAGTTAAGAGTCTCCAAGCTTGGCAATCAAAGGGTTTGTTTTTTTCATAAGCTATTTAAGTCAGTTTTTTTTTCTTTGTCATTGAAATAAGGGCTCTTTTTGGTACAGCATAACGTGTGGCACTGAATCAAAGCATTTCAGTTTACCGGCGAAGAAATTCTTTATGCACACAACCCTGAAATGGCCCGTTTTCTTGCAGTACGGAAAGAACCTGCCTCGGCTGTCTGAATGACTGTATTGAAACCAGGGACTTAGTTACCGAGCTGAATATGGGGTTCAATGTTGGAATATTGCGAAGAATGCACTGAAAGTGTTCCCCAAATGCTTGCACAGGAGCAGAAAGACCACTGAAAGCTTATCATAATCTACTGAACCAATACGAAGCTAAAGGCGGCAGTATTGCCGGATAGCGCTTTCACTGGTGGCGAGATATGGCATCACTGCACACCAAACTTTTTCGTAGCATGTGTTTGTGTTGGAATGACGCACAACACATCATTAAACATGTATCACCACTAAATTCACCTTCGCTCACTGTATAAATTATAAATGGATTTCCTCTAATTATGCATATTCCCATTCCACAATCTTGTAACTTTTCAAAAAAGTATAAAAAGGTTCATTATGCAAGCAAACACAGCCATCGCAATAAACGCTTTGGCTGAAATTCCTAATCTCTTCTATCATAGAGCATGCAGAAGGAAATGAAAGAAAAAGTTGCTCACCTTGCCGCCAGCACAAGTCACTATTTCTGAAAGCAATAGACAAAGAGAAGGCCACTCAGAGACAGGCTCCAAAGCAAGAAAATGCACAGCATCTGGTTGCAATGACGCCATGCTGCCAAGTTTGAAAATACCTTTCATGTCACGAGGCGGAGGCTGGACATGCACGGTGGCATGAATATTCCAGCCGCGAAGCACACCACCATGCTCCGCTGCCTTCGCCAGCGTCTCCAAGAGGCTGAATTTACAAGACTTCTCGGCCTTCTTATCTTGCAGGAGAAATGTCACGTGATCTGCAGGCATGAAGCAGAGGTGCCATAGCAGTTCACTACCATCATCATCATCACTCCACTTCCATCCACTGCAGAACAAAGGCATATGTCCTGTTCCAGCAGCGGCGACCCTATCCTGACATACTTCCGCATCTTATCTGTCCGTTAGACTCTCTGCCAACCCTCGCTACATGTTACTTATGCCCCAACGAACCATAGCTGATTTGCTCCCCATATATACATGTCCCTCTCATGTGCACTTATTTTCGCCGATTCCTGCACGGATGTCACTGACATGTGTTTATTCCCTAACCCACCACTGATCTCTGTACACAAGCCTTAATGGTACCCTGAACATTTTCCATTCCATAGCTCACTGCACTATCTTCACTTTGATCTTAAGAATTTTAGTTAGCCTTCTATTCACCGGTGTGATGTGAAGAGACATCACTTCCAGCATGCAAGTTGCCGGCAAAAATCATAAAACAACACATGAAACATAAGGTCGTATACCAGCGCTCCTCCCACATGTTGAATTTCCTGTAAGCATGGACTGAAATGAAGTCACAGTTTCATTGGGCGCACAGAGACAGATGAAAGAGTGGAGTAATGCAATACATGTTTAATCAGAACAGTCAAAAGTGCTGCCTTCCCTTGCACCATGAATGCCCCTACAGTGTCTCCATCAGAATGAAGAATGCTCCGAGTTTTGAAGCCTAATTCATGGGTACGAAGAAATACTGGTCCTGGCCACAGGCTCAAGCTGCATACTGCCGCAAAACTGCCCAGTTGCTCTACCAACTCAGCTAACCAGGACGGCTAGCTGGTGGCAGGGCAAGGCTGAACATATTTCTCTAGGGGGTGGGCAGCGTGGTAGCCCAAAATGGCCGTTTTGTTTCTCTCAAGCCCCTTGCATGTGCCACAATGCAATTTTTACTGCCGCCTTTTTTCTCAGTCGTCGCCTGTTGCACGAGGTTTTGAACTGCCGTAGACTTTACTTACCAAGCAGTTTATCACATGTGCGCCAATAAAAGAGGGAGAGGTCTACTTGTCACTTTAGAACAAGAACCCAGTGGTTTTAAAGGAATATGCCCAAGGCACAGCGAGAGTGAATAATTGCAGCCTGCTAAGGATACCAACGAGAACATTCCCATGTCAACCCTGGTGTTTAATGAAGAAACTGAGCATGCAAGTTAATGCAGTAAGCAGATGGCAGTAAATAATAACAATAATTATAATAAAAGATGCACCAGCAACGACATGCTGATCTGCACAAAATGCTATGCACCCCAGTGGAGCACTTATCTGTACTCTGAATCAGGAAATTTGTTTTTAGAACAAGGCTCCAGTGCTGATTCAGCCCCTGAAGAATGAATCAGCAAAACAGACGCTATCTGTCAGCTGGGATGGGAGCTTATGATTTGCAAAGCACAGCACAGCTGGATACTATGGACGCACCCTGTGTGACAACTGTGTTTGCTTTAAAAAGCCTCAACTGTTTATTTAAGAAAGAGAAAATGCTAAAAGAGTGCAAGCTGAAAGTATACACTGGGGTAGATGGAGTGGAGTAATCTGGCAAGTGCCAATTTCACTTCAAACTACAATGGCATGCTATATATACACTTAGCAAGCATAGCATGGCCAAAAAACTGATGAACATCCCACAGCAAAATACTTGTGTAAACATGACACTCTTTTGTAGTGCTATTATGTTAGTACAGTCAGTGCAAATCCTTGCTATGCAAACTCAACAGATATAAAGGAGGAGGAAGAGAAAATAAAGGCTGGAAAAAAATCTGCGACTGACCGACAAAGGCCTTCGATTCGCGGCACTTCTTAATCCACGACACGTCGACAATTAGTGTTCCTTTGCCGATGCAGCATAACGACTTCACGGTCCTTCGAAACTGCAGCACTAGCATGAAGAAAAAAATGGCGACAAAAAAATGTCATGCACCAGAAGAGGCACAGTAAGGCATGTAAAATAATGCAGTGAGACACACCCAGTGGGCTGTGCAACACGAGGGTTCATACTACACAGCAATTTTCCACGCTTTACTTCAAAATTCCCTCAAGTATGTGGCCTAAAAATACCTATTTCTAGCCCCCAATTTCGCCTGTATCTGTTTGGAAAGTCCAGTAATTTGAAGAAAAAAGAGAAAGGAAAAAATTTTTTACCCAAGATTCTTTGAAAAAGAGAAAATTTCCGGAACAGAAGATCACTGCTAGAACAACAGCTGCCTAAACAGTTTTTTGCAGTTTGCGGTGTGCGTGCACGCGCGTGTGCACACACTCCCATTCAACCACCCACCCACTTACCTCCCCCCCCCCACACACACCACTTCCACTCCGCTGCTTTGTTGTACCAAAGAGCGAGTGTTTCCATGTACTTGCCTGTCCTTCTCTAGGTAACAAGACAAAAGATTAAATACTCAAGAAGAATTAAAACGTTAATCAAGAAATGAAATCTAACTGCATCAAAAAAATTACAGAATGCTTAGGTAGGCTAGCATGGGTGTGAGTAAGAGAGTTGGTGACATTGCGTTCAGCCCCAGACTGCCATGGCTCCCACCCATTGCGGCGACAGTGTACAAAGATGATAATTGGAATAAAGAAACAAAGTAAGAGGAAGACCACAATTTCAGGATAAAATACAAGGGCCACAAATGACTTGGCAGGCTGCTCTGACAGCTGCAAGCTTGCGCAGGTCAAAACAAAACCCCAGCACACATCTGTGTCTGCCTTCCAGCTATGTAGAGTATGGTAAGGAAAGACTGACAAATGTCGTATAGTTGCACCCACCTCGTCGGTGACGAGGTGCGTGCAATCCGACGCCGTAGTTGCGATGGCACCACCCAGCTCTCTTACGACCTGCTGAAGAAACAAAGGAGACAGAAAGAAAGAACAGAAGTTCAAGCAGGCTGCAACAAGCCTGCGAACAACAAACCATAGTGAATTGCTTGATTCGATATTTTGGTATAACTAGATGCAACTGAACACGGAAGTGGTGCTATCAGTAAATTATCTAAAAATGAAGAAAACATATGTGAAAGGTCAAATCAAGAGGGAGAGAGTGCTTGCCTTGTCCTTTCCAGACTGTGCTTAGACTGTTCTGCGCTGCTGGGCTAACTGCAGCTTGTCAAGTATAATATTCACATAAAATTCACATTCAAAAAGCAATACGTTGCTTCGATGAAAGATGCCACAGTGGCAAATGGCACCGACATGAAGAGGACATACATGGTCTGCCAATGTGCGTAGTCACATCTGCTGTTTTCTGCTGCGCCATCAGTCGCTGAAGCATGCCTGACCAACTCAACTAAACGTTTGCACTTGATCGCGATAAAGTTGGGTGTGTGCACAGCCGAAGTAACCTCAGACAAGGCTAACATGGCACAAAGAGACTTTCAAAACATACCATGTTACTAAGTTGCTATGCAACCTGGCTGAATGGATAACGCGAGTGCCCATCCCGCATGAAGGGTGACGACTGATGCCATGAACCTCGCTTCCTTGCTTTCTTCAAGGAAAGTTTTTCCTCATTCTTCAAAGTGGTATTCCTTCAGCAACTTATACTAGTGGCCGCTACACTGGGGAACCGGATTCAAATCACTGAATCCCAAGAATTTATGGCTGCACAGAGACTGGCTGCACAACATTTTGGTTATTGTTTCACTAACTTGACCGTAAAGACATAATACTTTGAGAAGTTCGTGTTATGCAAGAGCAGTCAAAATTTCACAGATTTACCTTCAAAAAACAGGATTCGGCCTGGAAACAAGTTATACCAAGAACCAAACTCATGACTGTCCAAGACGCGGGAACCAGAACCACATTTTTGCACTCAAGCAATGCCCAGTTGAAATCTGCCAAACAAATGGAAGATTGTTGTGCGGATATATCTCTAGAGTAATGCGGAACATAACCCCTCTGGCTACTAGACCTGCTGCTTGTAGCCAGCCATTGCAAAGTACGAGGGAAAAAAATGCTTGCAGAATGCAGTGTGGTTTAAATGTAGACGGCAACAAGAGCAGCTGATAGAGAAGCTAGCAGAAAGAAAACAGTAATAACGGCAATATTTTTGAGTGTGAGGGAAACCTGTCTGGGGGGAAGCATAACAGTGATAAACGGACACGTGCCAAACAAAACAAAATAAAGTGAAATCAATGTTCCGAGGCCATGGTTCTCTTGTTAACAATGAAAATGGGTGGCAAAGGTAGCGGCTTAAATGCACCGCAGATAGCACAATGAATGTGCATGAGTGTTTGGTTACTCGCACCAAATGGAGCCTGACTTTTTATCTGTACACATCAAGATAAAAGCAACATATGACTCAGATGATGCCCATGAATTACCTATGATCCCATAGCCATCAATAATAACATCATTGACTGAATGGTTCGACACGTTCACTGCACTGAACATGCAAGCAAGGCTTTGGTGAGAATGATAAACACACTATAGGGGACAATGAACACCGATGCAATATGAATGCTTAAAACTAGATATGCCACTTGTCGCCGCAACAACGAACCAACATGAACCACAACATGAAGTAAGCACAGAGTATTAGCAAGATTCCTTCAGGTGCAGAATCTCAACGATATAAATGGCATGAGAAAATGCGAAATAGTCGTATCACCCAGAATTCGTATGATTCAAAACAAGACAAATCGAATATGAAAATGAAAAAGATATAACGTTACTTATTTGACACGATTATATGATGCTCATTTAGAACATTTTTCCCGCAACGTTGCGGAGCAAAATGCAAGACGCTGCCAAATCCTCACATGCCTCATGGCTATGCCCTGCTGACAGATAATGGTGCAGGGCACTGGCAATGGTACTCAGCTATTTCGCCATGTTGGCACGCTTCCTCTTTGTTACTTTGTTGACTTCAGATTTTCTCCAGATTAACCTTAAAAGAAAAGACCTCCTTGCTCAATGTGTGCAAGACCTTAGTTCAATGTAAAGGCGCGAACGTTTGCCTCGCCACCATGAGCCGAGCCGTTTGAGCACTGCGGCGAAGCCTGCAGCCCAAGATAACTGTAAGCACTGCTGGCAGTCGGGAGTTTTTTGGCTGGGTTACTTTCGGTTGAATATGTCCATAAGGCTCGTTTGGACCTCTTTAGCCCTCCTCAATAATGCCAAGCAGTCCATTTAGAATGGCACCGTAATCCCTCGACATCTGATGGCAGGTGCCCAGTGGTTTGAGTGTTTGTATCGTCCGTCGTGGCTTGAGAAATTGTATCGTTCTGAACTCTAACACTGTTAATTCCCTTTTGCGCGGCACATTTTTAAAATTCGAATCATTGCAAAATTGGGATCAACCATAACAATATAATTAAAACTCTATACTATATATACAACTGCATAAACTAACAAACGACTTATAAACTGTACCTATTTTTCGTCTGTGCAGTCTATGCCTGTGAAGAGAACCTCAGGCTTGCGCTTCCGGGTATCAGGTGCGCCTATTGAAGCGCCTGTGCCTTCTCCTTCTTGGGATCTTGATCTTCGTGGTTTCACGGGAACGTCATCAGGTAAGTTCCCCTTCCGATTTCCCAGTTTTGTTAGTGGGCCCTGAAAAATTCGATCAGACACACCGACACATAAAACATCAGGGAGAGGGAAAAGAATATGGCTTTACACTGCTCCCAGTGCAAATGCCGCCTCCACTTGGAAGATAAAAAGAATAGTGCTGGTATGCAGGAATATAAACTAGAAGGACTTCTCACTTTGCTTGGTAATGAATCTACTGGCAGCAGCCAGGCCAATGTGTTTTGTTATCAAGTGTTTCCACTGGGTGAAAATGTTTACGCATGCAGTGACAGGTGGTTTATGAGTTTGTAGTTTTATGGGGCTTAATGCCTCAAATCGACTCAAGCTGTGAGAGACGTCGCAGTGATGGGCTCCTGATAATTCCATCCACCTGGCATTCTTAACCATGCATTGACACTGCATAGTACACTGGTCTCTAACATTTCGCCTCCATCGAAATTCGACCGCGGCAGTCTAGATCGAATGTGCGTCTTTAAGGTCAGCAGCCGAGCACCACAACCCTAGAGCCACAGACCTCAGCGGCTGCAATGACAGATGGCGGAATTTGCTCCTCATACTGCAACTCCACGTTCATCTGTTTGCTCTGCTTGTTTCTGCCAATGAGCCTCGAAATATTTGAGCTTAAACTCGAGATCCCTTAAAGTGAGCAAGCTGGCTTTACTGGAGGCATCCTAAGTACAATTTTCAGCTGTCATGAGCAGTTGCTTTAGCCCATGCATGCCTACAGTGAAATCTCGATACAGCAAACTTCGCGGGGTCACAAATAATCGTTCGTTATTTTGAAATATCGTAATAACTAAAGACTCGCGAAAATAGGTAGTAATATTGCTGGACAATGAAAATACTATACCTTCAGGAAGGGCACACAACAAGTTATGTACTATTCAAACAGGAATGCAAACGAGAGGTTTAGAGCTCCTTTATTTGAAGAAATCTGATTTTCTTCTTGCAAGTACGACAAAGGCACTCCAGGACAAACTCTTCAATGTCTTAAACTTTTTTGTGCACAGAATCGGGCACATCGCTACAACCTCCGATGAATGTGCGAAGTTTGCCTATGGATGCATGAACCTCCGCACTAGACACAGGTTCGTCTGCTTGGTCTGCGGGCGGTGAGTCAGCATCGCCGCCCAGTTCATTTTCTTCGCCGCACTCTTCATTCTTGCGAACACTGCTCACGATGTCTTCTAAAGTCAGCTCTGCTGAAGTCAGGGCAGCATTGTCCGACTCGAAAATGCTGCCACAAGGGCAAAAGTTACAGAAGAGTCCACAGAGAGTTTCTCAGTGACTTCAGTCCACAACTCTTTTGCACTGTCACCATCCATGCTATCAGCGTCATCGCAGTCTTCTGCGTGAAGCGGTGATTTCACAAGGCCTGCTTTCTTCCAGCAGTTGTTGATGGTAGAAGCCTTTACGTTCCACCATGCCCCAGTAACCATTTCTGCAGCCTGGCGGACATTTATGGCGGTCGGGAGTCCAAGCCGAAGGTTTATGAGCAATCGCTGCACTAGGCGCTTCCGAAACTCTTTTTTTTACACACCATATAATCCCCTGATCCAGGGGTGGGAACAACGATGTCTTGTTGGGTGGAAGGAATTCAAGGCGCATGTTCGTGAGGCATACGTTTACGATGTGTGCAAAGCAGTTATCTATGAT
The DNA here is from genome assembly GCF_052857255.1 of Amblyomma americanum. Lineage (NCBI taxonomy): Eukaryota > Metazoa > Arthropoda > Arachnida > Ixodida > Ixodidae > Amblyomma > Amblyomma americanum. The sequence continues at coordinate 542,008,571 of NC_135497.1, read as the reverse complement.
GAGGAGAATTTGTCTACACTTCCTTCTCATCTCGTCATCGACCTTGAGCAACCATTTGCAAAACGACTCCCGCGTCACCCATGCCCGTTTGTTCGCTTCGTATTGACATGGCAGTGAAACGACATTTTTCAGGCATCGAGGTTTGGCATATTTGCCAATGATTAGGGGCTTCAGTATTTTTTTTCCTAGTGCATGCAGCAAAAGAGCACGGACACTCAGAGATGAGATTCTTCCCGCCCTTGCACTTCTCACCTTACGAAGTGCATGCTCTTGTCCCGCAGGAGCTGATAAAAACATGCTGTTTCATCAGCGTTAAAAATATCTCCCTCAGAGTACAGCTGTGCAGTTATTTCAGATTATTTCTGAACTATTTCAGAAAACACAGGGGGTGACTGTCAACACCTTCATTGACCAAATATTTTATCATCATCATCATCATGGTCATGTGGTCATGAATATTTGTCTGTCCATTGGATAATGATTGGGAATAATGAATCTGCAATTATTTTTGCCCAGAAAAAGATATACCTCAAAGTATGAAAAATTCTTGATCACGAGGAGGTCGATGTTTAATTGCGCAAACAGCAGTTTCTGCAAAATATGATCACGAATAACTGAAAATATATTGCAATAAGGGAGAAAAAAATTTTACAACGAATATACGCTTACCGTGGAGCTTCTGCAGTTGTTTCTGCCGATTTCTTAAGTTCATTATTTTTTCTAATCTTGCCAAAAACACTTTCCTTGCACAAGTCTGCAAACTTCTGGTATGAATAAATAAAATACCTTGCAAGGCCACGCCACAAAATTTGTATGCAGGGCATGGGGAATACGTTATTCATTAGTGGCTCAAGCCTAGCGATAGCGGTCGCGTGGCGCCGCTCGGGCCAGTAATCACGTCCGAGAAATTCAAAAATGGAATGGAATCAGTTTTTGAATTATGTTATATCAGCCCGGGACAGTATAATACAGAATAGGTGGGTCAGGACGCTCGACGGATAAACAAAAACACCACTGGCGAAGGCAGCGGCGAGGAGTCCACTCCCTAAATTCCCGAAGACAATAGTTAGCAGCCCAGCCGCTGTGCTTGCTGGGCGGAGGAAAACATGGATTTGCAGTAGCGGCCACATATGCGCAGTTCGTTTGAAACTAGCCACAGCGTCCAAGGTCGAGAGCTCGCGACACCTCAAGCTGACAAGAAGGAAGGCAAAGCAGAAGCTAGAAAAGATTAAACTAGCGATGACTTGGGTAGAGAAACAATATAATCAAATCTTTGCAGCGCGGCGTCTAGCTGTAACGAACAAAAATTCAACGGCCCAATGGTCTTGAACTTCCCGCTCATAGTACATCATAGGACATGTCGCACTGTGATCGGGATATCTGGGCCTTTCTTCGCATACAACGGTGCGCCAGGCAAGAAGACGCGCGCACTTACATCATGCCGCAACATGAGTTACAGAACAATCCGTGGGTAATCACTCCAAAGTGGCAAGAGCCAGCGCAAATCCATGGTAACGGAGATGTATGGCGGGAAACGCTCAATACGCACTTCACAGTCGCCGTCCGCGTCCCTGGATTCGTCAGACACATAGATGACTAGCTCCGCCTCGTCCATCTTGTTCGATTCGTGCACAGGCTTCAAACTGATCAACGCTTGCTCTGCGCCTTTGATTTCATTGGTCAGCAATTTTGACGTTTGGTGACGTTTCTTATTTGGCCTTGCGCGCGAGAGAGCAAAACGATTCGAGTCACAGGCGACTGGCGCAGACCGCTAAAAGCGCTGCGGTCAAATGTCTCTCACGCAGCACATAGCAAAGAGAGCAGAGATTAATGCAAGCACACGTTTTCTGCTTGTATCTTGCGCCAAACAATTACAAATTTCCATTGCATCAATTTAAAGCCGGAAAGGTAAGATGCCAAGAAAGGTCTCTTCTACTAGACTTATTTTACGCTAACACTGCTAGACGGATTAAGCATTAGCACGCCCTGTTGTGTTCAATATATTTAAAAGTATCTTTATAGAGCAAACATTACGGAGGAACATAAAACATATAATTTAGCGCAGCATAGATGCTTATAATAACAGTATATAAGAACAGTAAAAAACAAACGAAAAACCAAAACAAAATCACCCAAGCGAGCAGCTTTCCATGTCCTGCAGAGGTAGCGCATGTTTCGGACTCCGAATATTGCATATATCTCCAGAAAACAAAAAGAGCGCCGAAGTGAATCACACCGAACAATGTATATGAGCGGAACGCGAAGTAGCAACAGCTGACTAATTCTAAACACCAGCAGTAAAATGTCGCGAAAAATATCAAACGAAGTCGAAACTTTACAACTTCTTGGTTTTGTGCTAGGCCAGCTGCCTCCACGGTATTGGCCGGTGCTATTTCGACCAGGTGAAAATAACAGAAAGCCAAGCCAAATCGTTATTCCGACGTAATAACGAAAGCGTTATTTTCTCCCATGGATTATAGATTGGCTTGGCGTCATTTGTGATTTGTGGATCGCGGTCGTGCGGGCGTTTTGCATCACTTGCTTGTTTGGTCGGCCTCGGGATGCTCTGGACGTGTGGTGTGGCACATTGTTGTGAAAGGACGCTTGTGTGGTTTGTGTGCTCGCACTTGTGTAGTGCCTGTGCCTTCGAAGGCGCTCCAGAAAAATGAAAGTCTTTTCGAAGCTTTCTCAGGAAAATCTTGTCGTAATTGACCGTATGAAAATACGCTTTCATTTCGCGTAATTTATGGGTTGTTCGAGTGTGCATATGTGCGCTCATCCGTTCCAAGCTTTCGTCCTGATTTGCGCAGAGTATAGGCAAGTTAGTAATGTGAATTCTTTACAACGTGTGGCAATGGTCAGAAATACGATCAGGCATGGTACGTGGTTCTGCAGTCCCCGAGGCATCCGTCGGTCGAAGCAAGCAGCGGTCCCATACGTACAGGGTCGTCCACCCTGAACACGCGAGTGCGTGGCTGCACTCTCTGGAGGGCCACTGCGTCCGACACGGCCACTCATCGCAGTCGAGTGGCGCAGAAGTTGGACCTGGGCGTGGCGCTTCGCGTCATCTGCCACTTCGCTTCGATGCGCGGCCGTGTCGGACGCAGTGGCCCTTCAGAGAGCGCAACCATGCGCTCGCGTTACGACAAGAGAAGAAGGAAGAAGGTTGCTAGTGACACGTCGACAGGACCAGATGCTATTCCGATTATATTAATAAAGAAGCTTGGACCAAAATCCAAGGAAACATTAATAGAGGTAGTGAACAAAATGGTAGTGGATGGCAAAGCCCCCAATGAATGGCGATCAAGTAGAATGAACATGATATATAAGGGATAGGGGGACAAAGCCGACATAAGCAAATACCGTCCATCAGAAACGCACTGCGATGAGTCTCGGTTAGTCTGAGCAGCTCTTTGTGGAAGGGATTTAGCAATGAAAAGGGAGCATGCCTGGAGCGCGCGAAGATGCGGTACGTGTGCGCTTCTTCGCTGCTATCGCGGTGGCCGCATTAATCTTATAGAATCATCGCTGTATTGGAATCTAGAAATTGTGTATTTTAAGGTGCAGGCGACAAGAATAAAGCGGATGGCAAAAACAATGTTGTCGGAGCGAACCCACGAAGCGCATTGCGTACAGCGCTGTTTGTGCCGTCTGCCGCGGCATAGTTTCGTTTTTGTGCTGTCGTTCGCGCTAGCGTCGCACCGCCGATGTAACTGCGCCAACAGACGCACAAAAAACTCACATGGTCTGTAAGTGTGTTGGCGTTGGCCTGGGTGCTTCCAGAAGTCGCCGAACGCAGTGGCGAACAAGTGCCTATATAGAGTACGTGTATAGTCTCGCTTTTTCAGGCCGGCGTCGCCTTTACGCGCGCATTGAACGAATTCCGGGACGGTCTAAACTACCATCGTGAGATGACTTTCGCGACGTACGACAAGGAAATTATGCAACAACTGCATTATGTAACAGATACAGGCGATCGAGTTTCAGTTGTAGGGGCTTCTGTGGCAGCTGGACTATCTGGCTCATATGAAAAAAAAAAACGTACCGGGAAAAACGCTGCAACCGCGAACGTAACAGCGGGTTCTACTGGATGTTTGTTTCGCAAAGGGAAAAATTAATCCTGCCTCTTTTCATTGCGAGGGCATAAGCGCCGGATGCGGAATTCGATCTCATATTGATATCACCGTTTCGCTGTGCCGCATGCAAGAACTATGATCAGTGCGTTTAGTGGTAAAACCTTTTATGCGCGATCCTTCCTCAAACACACGCTCACACAGTGAATACTCGTTGTTTCGTGCTCGCTTTTATAGCTCAAACTTTCGGCCAATTTATTGGAACTGAATTAAGAGCGCCAAGAGTGAGCGCGTGTGCGCGGCTGTGGTTTGGTAGCCGTGCTCCCTTTGAGCAGTCTTGTATATAAATTTGTCGCTATAATAAACTTTTCAGATTTGCGACAAGTCTTTCGAAGACGAAGACAATATATCCAACGGTCATTACGTTTAGGGAAAAATTGTGCGCGCGCCATGGGTGGGAAATCTACATATGGTCACGTACCAATGGTCAGGCATTGGTTTGGTTTATGGGAGACGCTGTAGTGAAGCGCTCCGGGAATTTCGACCACCTGGGGTTCTTTAACGTGCACTGACATCGCACAGTACACGGGCCTCTAGAATTTCGCCTCCATCGAATTTCGACCGCGGCGGCCGGGATCGAACCCGCGTCTTTCGGGCCAGCAGCCGAGCGCCATAACCACTCAGCCACCGCGGCGGCTCTGGTCAGGCATTCGACGCCTCGATACTTCAAACTATTAAGTGACCGAAAATTTGTTAAAACTATGCTGATTAGTAAGAAAGGGTAAGGGGACCGAAAAATAGTTCTTTACGCAGAGTTCGGAATAAAGACAGCCTGACCAGTGCGGTTGCTACGAGTCTTTTCATTTTTATGCGACCGCTCATCAGCACTTAGAGCATTAATAGCGGCGCCTCATATATTCCAGTCGATCGGCCCCGCATACGCAAAAATAAACCCATCCCACGCCGTGGCAGGAGCAGGAGGGCATCTGGGGAGAGAAACTGCACTCCGAAAGCACCGTGTGACAGAGGTAGTAGACGAGTGGTTCTCCACGATGGCCACATGCAGCGCGCTGCATTGCCATGCTTCATCGGTCAGTACAAGTACTCTGTACGGCCGTTGTGTATGCTTATTATTACCGGCAGCTTTGTCGCACTGAAATACGCGATTTTGACGGGAGCGGAGTGCCAGTTTGTGAATATCGCAGGTTGGAATTAAGCGATGTCCCTGTCTGTGTACAGTACACACCTTACATACCCCTCTGGCAATAATGGCCCTCAGCAGCTGAGAAAAGTTAGAAAAAAATTAATCTGACATTAACAGGTGACGCGAATTCACTCAGGCCACTGTTCTGCTTGAGGAAAGATAGGTCACAACAGTAAGAGAAGACTATAAATCAAATTTAGCAAATATTGAGGGCCTCTTGTTAGCAGTTAAAGCCTGATATTACCCAGTTTGTGAAACCGAAGCATAAATCATGAAAACCAGCTTAAGTCCAATTCCTGCTCGAAAAGTGCCTTCAAGAGAAATGTAATTTTATAGTGCAACAGTCTGAAGCTACCGTATAGAAACTGGCAGATGTCTTGAACCTGAAGGCAATAGATAAACTGGCCATGTGATGGTTTTCATGTCATGTAGCATGGCATGAATTACTGAGGAAGACATCGTTTTCTTTATGCTCTTACAGTGCAGTTTAGGGTAATGCCAATTTCACAAACTGCAAGCAAGAGCCAGTGCTACAGAATCCGCCTCGTTTGCAGCGTGTTGCAATCCCAGTAGCACTGCTAGGACTGTTATCTTGCCTTTGTAAAATACCTACAAAGAACATTCAATTCAAAGGGCCTCAATTACAATGTTCAGCAAGAGCTTCCCTAGCACTGTCACTGCTCAAGTGCTGAATGAGGTGGTGGTACGGGTACAAGCATCCCACTCAGTGATGATGCAATTAGAAAAAGCACTACCCTCCTGTAAGAAAGTTGAAACTGGCCCCTCCTATGCAATAAAAGTAGGCACATCAAGTGCCCACAATCATCCTGTTCATTCCCTGATTTACATATTCAATGGGCTTCAGCACCCGTTTAGCAGTTGTCTCAAAGCAGTATGTTAGTGAAATTTCTTTTTTTTTCATTAGCTTTGTGGAGAATTTTCTGCTGCAATGGCATAAACAGGAAGGCACTATGCGGCTCTGCAGCAACACTTCAGACTGTGATGCGACAAACGGCAATCACTTACCTCAAAGATGAGTAGGTTACTCAGAGGAAAAAATGTGGTGGTTGGGTATGGTCTTAAAAAAAATTGCTTTGTAACACGGTTTTTCTATATGGCCAACGAAGTTGTTACTCATTTATTCATACACTTCATAAATTACTGACAAGGCGTGTCGGTAGGAATACTTTATTTGGCAAGGAAGTCCTGGCCGATGTGGGCCTAATACGACTCTGCCTGTAGGCCAAGGTGCAGACTTGTGGGCACAATCTTGAGCCAGAACGGGGAATAGGCGCCTTGGACCAGAGAATGCCGTGCCATGCAAGGTCGGCTGCTGCAGTCCATCCACTAGTGTCAGTCATACACAGGGTTTGATGCCATGAAAAGAGAAAAAGTATGCAAGCTCAAAACAATAAAATGCAATTAATAAATCACTAAGAGAAACCCACAAACAAATACACAAAAAATGGAAAGCATATGAGGGAAAAAAAGATAAGGACATCTCCCAACGGGCTACAGCAGCAGCCCACGCACTCCTATAGGAGCTTTGCGTATGGACATTAGAAAGATCCTTAAAAAAAGGATAAAAGGAACATTGTTCAAGATGTGCCAGAGAACCCACACACAAAAAGAAGTGTGTACAAGGCAGAGACCAAGAAAGAATAAAAATAGTCAAGCCAAACAACGAAAGGGTTTCTGAAAGGCTTCTGACGCTGGCACACAGGAGGTCACAAGCTCCATATGCTAAGCCCGAAACCTTAAAGGGGCGAAGACAAAATTTTTGGTTGGAGTGTTCTTAGTTTCAAACATTGCATACTCCCACCCGGCGCGTGATACGTGCTCCGCAATTCAAATATGCACATTAAATATTATCACACTGTATATACTGAGCGATTTCGGTTTCTGAGTGTCTGGGTGCATTATGACGTTACTACCGAGGAAGAACAGCAACCCTGGTCATGTGGGCTCCAAAAGTAGTGACATAGGGACCACTGCATCGCCTGCTCTCGTACACATGCTTTTCATAACAGGGCCTTTAGAAATGCCGGCCAGTACTGCGATATGCTTTATTTTCGAGTAGTTCAAATTATAAAACAGATATTTGAAATAACAATACAAAACATGTTTCCACAAAATGCAGTGATGAAAAGAAACATTTCATTCCTCTTCATAAGTTATTGCATCCTAAAGCTTATTGAGCATCTCAATTAATGAGGAAAAATCATGTAGAATGATACAATCAGTCTTAGCCATAACTGTGTTCAGGAAAAAACATGACAGCTTGACTTTGTAAGCTGCCGAACGACAATCTTTCGGCTTTTCATTTCTCGGCCTTTTGGCGAAGATCATAACACCGAAGCGCAGCCTTGCGGTAGAGCATCCGCCTCACATTCGGGAGGTACTGTGTTCGATTCCCAGTGCCGCCGGTTACCCACCGGTTTTAAGATTTCCCCGCTATGGTGCTCGGCTCATTTAGGTTGAGAGGCTTGGGAGACGGGTCTTCGACCAAACTGTTGCCTTGACGGATCAGAGATAAGTTCCGCCGTCAAGCAACCCTAAATCCACCTCGTGCGGTAGAAGCCCATCTTTTTCTTAACCTGTCATGCACACCTGCCGATGCGTGTGAGCCAGCCACAACGGTAGCAAGCAAATACCGCTGCACTTTGCTCGAAGGGGTTTGTGAGCGGAGAGTGATATGGCACATCTCTCTTGTGGCTAGAGAAGTGAACGTTGTAAGTTTTGTAACTGGCACAAGGCGAGAGTTTTGGACTGCGGGTTTTAATCACGTGGATTCGTTTTTGTGCCCGCATTTGACGGGAATTTTGAGGCGCAGGCTATCCTTCCCACGCGCTGCACCCTTGGAGAACCGAGAACTAGGCCGGGGGACCGCCTGTTCCTATTGGATTAACCGGCTGGTGGACCAGGGGCTTGCGGGAATCGAACACACGACCTCCCGTAGCCGAGCACTCAAGCACGAGGCCACGGCTGTGGTGGAGATGCTCTTCTTGTCACAGTTCAGACACTGAAAAGGCGTATGACGTGATGTGGCATTGTTTAGAAACATAAAATGACACAAAAAATCGATAAACAGCAGCTTAAGCTACTACAAGAGTGAGAGCATTAATAAGACGACCTCTTCCACACTCCCTTGTGACACCTACAGCCGTGGAATGCTGCCCCAGATGCAGTATTCTTGACGGGGGATAGCCCGCTTAACTCTTGGGTGTGGGTTTCACCACACTGGAATCCCTGGTCGTAACGGACCCACAGATGCTGGCACATTTCAACTAGGAATCTGTGCAGGAATTTCAGCAGCTGTTTATCTTCTCACTAGACGAAAAGTGTCTGACTGATGCACACTCTTAGATTTGGAAGTTTGTTGAAGTTATGCTCACAAGTTTTTGCTTTCTTTTAATGGTTCATAAGAGTGGTGGCCATATGTGATGACATTACATGTTCTTTCACAGAAGAAACAAGCAACGCTACTTTGAGAAAATTCTGAAAAATTTCTAAACGAAACTCTGCATGCTTTCAAGGGTTTCATACACTGCTCATTGTACTGCAAAAGAATATTTCAGGCTTTCAATAAGGAACCCTTGAGCAAGAGGGCTGACAAAGGTTGGTTTACTCATCACTGAGAAGCACTGCCTTTCCAATGAAGGCACGCTCTGGCATCCATTTCGATAGCAGCAATGCCACAGGACAAGTACCAAGCGATTTCCACAAAAAGTAACAGCATTTTATAAACTCGTCATCACAGCTCGAACCGCAGAGAAACTAGCCTCTATTTGTTTGGTTCTGCAATAGCCTACAAAATTGACGAGGCCTGAGAGCAAGATTTACTGATCGATTTTGATGCCACACTAGGGTGGCGTGGCACCTCGCATCAGAATACTGAAAGTGCATGAATTCTGCACATTACTATGACTACGGCTTATTCCAAAAAAAATACTTTTGAACGTAGCGGTGTGTATTCCTATGCACCAGACCAAGATTAATGAGGAGTGTGGCAACCTGTACAGAACCAACCGGTATATACAATGCTCACTTAATTGAAGACAAGAAAAAGACAGCTAAAACAGACAGGCTGCCATGCCTAATACTCGTTAAAAGCAACACTTCCTTGATGGTATCTCTCACAACTCCCAAATTTTTCCAGGTAAACGAAATTCCTCTTGACAATTCTAGGTTGCTAGACACCCTTTAAAACCGTCACAGCCCTTCAAAGAAATACAGTAGAACCTTGCTGTTCTGTTCTTGGTTCGTGTAATCTGCAGTATCACAAAACCAAAAATTATGCGTGTTGTGCTATTTTTATTCACAATACAAATCCTGGATAACTTTTTGAAACGATTCCCAGGTATACATGTCCATAATCTTGCCAAATTCTGACCATTTGATGTTTGGTTTGGTTTAAGGAGGTTTAACATCCCCAAGCGACTCGGGCTATGAGAGACGCCATAGTGAAGGGCTCCGGAAATTTCGACCACCTGGGTTTTTTTAACGTGCACTGACATCGCACAGTACACAGGCCTCTAGAATTTCGCCTCCATAGAAATTCGACCGCCGCGGCCGGGATCGAACCCGCGTCTTTCGGGCCAGCAGCCGAGTGCCGTAACCACCCTGCCAGCACGGCGGCTGACCATATGATGCATTCAGAGACCAAGAGAAAATGCCAGCCAGGCTAGTCATCAATTTTTGATGCTTTGCTGAAATGCACTTGAGCACTGCGAAGAAGACGCCGCTGCTGCCCTGCAGAAAGACAAGGACACAAAGCATCTTAAGAGCAGCTGCGGCTCTTCCACAATGCACAAGTGTAACGGGACAAAGTATCTGAAAACGCTAAGAAATTGTTGACGGACTGGACGTGCCATGAAACTTAAGCCCCATGAAAAAAAAATATGAAAACAACTTGCAACCACTAGAAAAGGAACTTTTCAAATTTTGTGCCAGCACATTCACAAAAGTTTTAATGAAGTGAAAGTACCAATAAATGCCAGGGACTAGGAAATGGCGCAAAACTTGGACATAGAGGCAATCACGTGCAGACCAGCAAAAAAATGTTTCGTAGGTTCTAATTCAAGCTTGTTGCTTGCTAAAACATTGCATTCATAACATCCATATATATATATTTGTATATATATATATATATATATATATATATATATATATATATATATATATATATATATATATATATATATATATATATATATATATATATATATATATATATATATATATATATATATATATATATAAGAAAAGTGGGCACTTCTACAGTCACATTTATTTATTAACGTTTCGACCGCGGTGCGGTCTTCTTCAGGACTGTAGTGGACGAGACCACTACAGTCCTGAAGAAGACCGCACCGCGGTCGAAACGTTGATAAATAAATGTCTTTGTAGAAGTGCCCACTTCTCTTAAATCCTTATTCTGCGGAGCCAACGCAACCTACGTTCGTAATATATATATATATATATATATATATATATATATATATATATATATATATATATATATATATATATATATATATATATATATATATAAAGGGGGAAAAGGGGGGCGAGACAAAAAATAAGGGGAAGGTGGCACAAACCATTGCCTTAAAAATGCAAAAGGCCTTGTCTCATACCATTTGCATGTCAGGATTTCGCATTCATTGAAAAGCAGTGTCCAATCACCTTGAAATCAGTGTGTGGCAGACCAGGCAGCAATTAAATTACGGTTATAAAATTACTTTTCTCGGTAATTTTGAATGTTATTCATTAGTTTTGTGGCCTGGTAATTTAGTAATGTAATGAACTACTTTCAAGCAGTAATTTCACGGAAAAGTAATTAATTACTAGCGATATTACTTTTGCTGCATACCGAGTCCATGTTTCTCGTATCTGCCATGCTTTGGCCTCGCGTTTGTGGAGATGAGCATATACGAAGCATGGATGCAGTTTATGGGGGTTTAACGTCGCAAAGCAAGCGACTCGGGCTAAGAGGGACGCCATAGTGAAGGGCTCCGGGAATTTTGACCCCCTGAGTACTTTAACGTGCACTGACATAGCACAGTACACGGGCCTATAGCATTTCACCTCCACCGAAAGGAGACTGCCGCGGTCGGAATCAAACCAGTCTTTCGGGTCAGGAGCCGAGCACCATATAACCAATGAGCCGCCACGGCGACTCCCAAAGCAAGAATAAATTACGGAGAGCACTTGAGACTACTTCCATGCTTTGAAGGCGAAAAACATTCACTTTTTAACTTATATTGTTTCCTTCCTTTCTAATGACACACCTACTCATTAGCATACATTCATAGGGCAACACATACATTAAATGAACCACTACTTGCCAAGAAGCAATGCGGTTTTTTGGCACATGGTTGCGCGATCACCTCGCAATCTGAAGGCTCTTGGTTCAATTCTCTGCACCTTCGGAAGATGATGCCATTAATTGGGGGTTGTGGACCACTCTTCTTGGACATCGACAACGACGCCGGGTATCGATGTTAATGTGCCAATTAAGGTTTGTGCCTTAAAAGCGCGCAACCAGTAATAGCCAGCACCGCAGGGAAGCGGCACGCGCGGACGCGCAGGCGTCAGCGCTGCTTTGGTGAAAAGTTTGCATACGGTTTCACACACAAATGCAGTGCATGGCCACCAGGAGAGCTCCATCACCAAGGCATGCTTATGACATCGTACTGCGAGTGCTTGAGCAAGTACTTTGACGTCGCCGCGCTGACAAGAAGTCTCCACTGACACATCTAAGAAAGTTGGTCGTGAGTTGTCGGGGTTTTGTGGCCTCATTTGAGGCCCTATTTCTAACTCAAGGGCAACACAGGCAACAGCGTCCCAGCGACATGCAATGTATTTCCACTAACCTGCCTCGAGAACAAATCAATTGAACAGCAGAATTGGCAGCTTCTCGCGCCCCTGTGCACTTCTGGGATGATGCGTGGATAAGCAGTCAATGTACTCCCGCTGTTTACGTGGATGACAAATTCTTCAAAATCAGAATGATGGGACCATATTGCACATTGAACGATGTACTTCTGATTGAAGAGCGATATGAGAAATATGTCATCTACATCAGCAAAGCGCTTGTTCAAATTGACTAAAGTAGGGCAAAATTTCCGACGCCCATTTTCAAGCCCAGTGGTGGTGCAAACAAAAAACTCTAGAAATTTTGCACAAACTATGACCAATGCACAACATTTTAGCATCGAAACTAAGAAGTAATTTTCATTACTTAAGGCAGTTAATTGTAATGTAATGTCATTACTTTTTGAGACCAGTAATTTGTAATGTAATTTAATTACTTCTCAAAAGTAATTTTGCCATGTATGGTGTGCTGTCAGCGGCTGCCTAGGGAACTTCTCAGTGTCCTTAAGTTCTTACGTAAACAATGACACACCACCCAGTTTCCTACATGTGACAATGTCCATGAGAAAAAGGAATACTGTGACAAAGACGACGAAGCTGGCTGTGGTGCATTACAGAGCACTAGCGCTAGGCCAACGGCGATTAAATTATATCTCTGCCATCGTTCATCGCGCCTCACTCTTTGGACAGCCACCACGTAACAATATTATACACCACACAGCATTTGCATTAGAGGGAATGGCCAAGAACATTTTCTATTTGGTTTTCTGCGTGCTAAAGGAATATAGACACGTAATTTTGGTGACATGTTTTCTTCTCTACAACGATGCAGAAAATACTACTACGCATGAATCACCATGTGATATTTGCCCATGGCAGCTAAATAATTTATAATTGAATTTTCTGTCACGCTGTTTCAGTTTCAACAGCCGAGCAATTGCTGTGACGTCAAAGAGTGCTTTTGTGTCACGTGAGGCATGGAAAAACGGCCATATATTTGCTGTTTTATCGTTTTAATTTACTGCAGTGCTGAAGCCAGCCTTCCTCAAGAGCAGGAATGACAAAAATGTAGAAACACCAATTATATTGCTGTTTTTCACGCCCCACATCACCTACAAACTCTCTTTGAGGTCGCAGTCATCGTTCAGCTAGTGAAACTGAAACAGCACAAGAAAGAAATTCAGTTGTAAAATATTTAGCAGCCATAGGAGCATACCACGTGGTAATCCGTGTATAATAATGCCTTACACCTCATTACAAAAAAGATCGGTTTGGTTTATGGAGGTTTAACGCCACAAAGTGACTCAGGCTATGAGGGACACTGTAGGGAAGGGCTCTGGAAATTTCGACCACATGGGGTTCTTTAACGTGCACTGACATCACACAGTACATGGGCCTCTAGAAGTTCGCCTCCATCAAAATTCGACCCCCGCGGCCGGGATCAAACCCACGTCTTTCGGGTCCACAGCCAAGCGCCATAACCACTGAGCCGCCGCAGTGGCGTCATTGCATTAAAACGAAGAAACCACGCACCAAAAAGTTAGGTGTCTATGCTTCCTTAAATAACACTAGGTGGTCAAAATTTACGGAGCCCTTCACTACGGCGTCCCTCATAGCCTGAGTCGATTTGGGATTTTAAACTCCCATAAGCCATAACCTTTCAGCAAATAACTGTCACCATTTCGTTAAATAACTCGTGCCCTACCTTTTCTGCTTCTTCGACCTACACATAGAGGAGGTGAGTGACTGTTTAAGGAGTCATAATGAAAACCTAAGCGGTCAAGTCGAGTCGCATCGGCAGCATTTCAGCGCTAATTCGTTAAGTTGACAGTGTGTATACATGCAAAGATTTTTTTTTCTTTCTGTGAAACGACCATTTCCTAGAGCAGGTTCATGGTAAAACTTCATTGCGATTTGCTCCTTGAAAATTCTTCCAAGTGTTTCAGGATTTTGGTGGTGGTTGGTGTCGGCGGTATGCAGTTGGTTGCAATTTCGTGACGACAGCAAGGATATTGGACAATCGGGCCTGCACTCGACCATTAGTTTTGGAAGCGGCCAGTGCCAAGCTGCATTTGAACTGCCTGAGCTGATGTTGCACGCTGCCGGCACTACCGCGGAACTTCACAGAACTAGCGCAGAGAGTGCAGCCAAATCAAAGAAACCTATCATGACCAATCTTAACAAAGCTGTAGTTTGGGTTTGTTCGTATAGCATATAAGAAGACAAAGCGCAGCACAATGGGACAGAGAAAAGGAGCACACAGGACGAGCGCTTATCCTGTGTGCTCCTTTTCTCTGTCCCATTGTGCTGCACTATGCCTTCTTCTAATATCACCACAATGACCTGTCACACACTGCTACAGTGTCTAGTGAGTTTTATGCACCTCACAAGCTTCCAAACAGTCAAAGGACATCAAGCACATTGCCCACAATGTTCATCCCTTTAAGGGATCATTACACCATCAGCTGTAAAGAGGTCTTAAGCTTAGAGGCCTTAAAATTAAGCTTGCTTCTCCAGTTGCTTCATGCGCTCCATTCTAGTTGGCTACCTGGGTCCAAGCACCTTTCCCACGTAAAACCAATGCTCGGCGCAGTTGGCACAGCACTCACTTTAAAATTCTCACAGAAGGTTGAGGGCTCACCTTGTGGTGCCTTGGAGCCTTTGCTGCCTCATGATGTTAACATCCCATTTGTTCAGTCTCTGCACCAGCAAGCCAACGCCGGACTCGAAGCAGGAATCGGGAAGGTCCGTGCATACCACAAAACTGCCAGTCAGTTTTTAAAGTCCTGTTTTTTGATATAAATATGAATTTAAAAGAACATGTTTCGCGCTGCAGACACCAAAGCGTAATCGCTTATCTCGGCGCAATCTTTGCACCTGTTTTAGAAAGCGAATTGTAACAGCAGCACTCCATTGTAAAGTGCAACATGAAGTCAACACTCTACAGACTTTCCCAGCCGCGGGGCCACAAAAAATCGGACAGCGTACAAAACTCATCGCACAAACGGTTAGTTCAACTAGACTGTTGTCAAAAGTTTCCCGCCTTTTTTCGGGAGCACGCAAAAGCTGGTAATTATGCGTGTTTTACACGACCATGAGTTGCGGTGGGTTGGGTTGACAAAAGATATAAAACACGCTCAGCTCAAGCTCTTTTCTGTTGAACTGCACAGAGCTTTTGAGCAGAACTTACGAAAAAACAGATGAGTATTTCCCTCCGAGCCTTTGGGTCCACTGCCGGGCAAGCGGACTCAGCGCTAGTCCTGGGTTATCTGCTAACACAAAATATTCGGGCGCAAGGAAGTTGACAACGGAATGCCGAGTGTCAGATAACGGGCAATCACTCAGTGTGCATACCAAAAGATAGCAAGAACAAATTACTCTCGTGCAACACGATCGCGCGCTCTTTCCGTCGACCAGCCATAGTGCTACTGAAAGCAATGCTCACCTCGGCTCAAACCTGGCTCAAACAGCAAAAAAATTGCCGGACGTGACGTCTTTTCTTCAAACCGGATGCGGCGTCATGGGTTGAAATAACGCTTGCGTTATTTCGACCTGGTTTTAGAAGCCCCTGCCCGAAGCGTCTAGGCAGAGCCAGGAACCGGCCTTTTTCTTTCTGTTTACTTCAGTCCATCCTCAGCAGTCCCTAGCTCTGATCCCTCCCTAGAATTCTCTGTCCCTAGCAACATTTGTTTGTGTTGTTTCTCATTTTAATAAAAATTTTGGATATCATTGCAACATAAAGCTTATGAATATTATAAACACATTTTTTTATGTTCTGTTTCTATGCGAATTGAATTTGTTGATACGTTGGTATTGTCTCCAGTCACGTGACTACTTTTATTTCGCAGGCGCAGATTTGAATCTATTGGGCCGCAGAGACACGCTGTCACTGCCGTTACGCGGCCACATTACTTACCTCGGCTACGTAAGGACAATTTGTTAGGACATCGCCGTTAACTGCGCTTGAGGTGCACCGGGATTGTTTTCTAGCCGTCACGCTAACTGCGTTTGGTCACATTCTCTCGTTCTACACTCGCCAGTTTGCGCAGTTGCGCGTCCTTTGTTTAAAGTTGTCTTTTCAGTGCTGTGAGCATTGTGCCTGCCGCCACGTGGCATCATTTTAATGGAAGGACCAAATTCACCAGCTGCTGAGTCACCAGCACGAGATAAGTATCTGTGCCCTGTGTGCAAAGCTGAATTTGCTTTTCTGAAATCCTAAAGTAGGCATGTACGAAATAAGCACCCAGAAGCTACGAGCTCATCAGCTCGTGAGAAAACTTACGCATGTGACCTCTGTTGTAATGCTTTTCTCCACCGTCGTGAACTGTTGCAGCACCACGAGCTGGAGCATGGCTTTGTGGCGAGACGCAGCACGGTTCAGTTCTTTTCCATTGCAGGTGAGAAAGAATCACGTGTTCTTAGTTCTTGTTTGTGCATGCACGCATGAAGGAATATGTTAGCTTGTGTAGAGGCCAGGAGGTTTGTCTGAAGCACTCGCGCTGTGTTGTGCAGAGCAAAAACAAAAAGGAAATTTTATAGATTCAGTGGCTTTTACAGCAAAAATGCTAGTTTAAAAAGCTCCCTGCAGAATGACAATAGCATGAAGTGTTGGGTCTCCAGATCGCAGCCCTCTAGACGTCGGCCCACGTCTGTATACATATTGAACGCATTCCAACTTACACGCAGAGCATGAGCAAATTGTGGGCTTCAGCTCGTGATTTATTCAAAAGGCGGTATTGCAAAAGAGCAATGGAACAGTCTTGCAAAAGGGAAATAAATAGAAGTGCGGAAGGAATCGTTCTCCGCTGAATGATCTTTCATGGCTTCCATGCTTATCTGCTCATTTGGAGGGATCAGTGATAGTGCCTGCATATGTAAAGTGCCACTTCGGAACGAATCTAAGTCCAATGCTTAACTTTGTGTTTTTGTTGCACTGTTGTGTGTGTAATTTTTGGTGCACGATTCTGTATAGACACCACAAGCAGTGACCAGTTAGCCCATTTTTGTGCTTTCACAAATGCGCAATATTTTAGAGGTGAATCGAGATCCGGTGCTTCTACAGCTTCTGCATGATGCCCGTTTTCCTAGAAAATTTTCGTTCTTACAGCTGCTGAAATACATAATGGTGGAATGAAGAAGATGAACCAGCCCCGAAGCCAACGACGACGAAGCGCTCGCGCCGCCGGTTGGATGCTCGTGCTGGATGGAACACTGCCGCTTGTGTCTGGTCTCTCGGCTCTCTGCCTCGTAGATTGCCTGTGCCAAGGTCTTCGTAGCCGGCGCTTCCATCGTGCCAATAAACCTCTCTACATTTGGTGGAGGTTGCTGTGTTCCCCTTTTCACCATCACCGTGGACCTTCGCAGCCGCACCATCCCGATGTCCACTACCAAGGCCAGTCAACAGCCCGCCGCCACGTCGCAGTCAGTCATCTGCTCCGGTGCCATCCGGCAGCGCGACCCCGCTGTCTTCAGCGGCCATAGCGACCAGGACGTGGAAGATTGGCTGGAATCATACGAACGGGTGAGCCGCCACAACAACTGGGACGACCGCGTCAAGCTTACCAACGTCATCTTCTACCTCAGCGATGCCGCGAACCTCTGGTTCCGCAACCACGAGGCCGACATTCCCACTTGGGCCGTTCTAAAGAGCACCCTTGCGGAGGTTTTCGGCCGTCCTGCAGTGCGGAAACTGCGCGCTGAGCAACGCCTGCGCATCCGAGCTCAGCACACGGATGAGACTTTCACCAGCTACACTGAAGACGTAGTAGACCTCTGCAAGCGTGTTGATCCGGCTATGTCCGAGGCTGACAAGATAAACAAATCATGAAGGGTATCGATGACGATGCTTTTCAGCTGTTGTTAGCGAAGAGTCCCACCACCGTTACCTCGGTGTATACCCTTTGCCAGAGTTTCGAAGAGTTGCGCAAGCAACGTCTTTGCGCTCGTCGGCCTCCTCCGCCTGCCGACTCCATCTCCGGCCTGGCCATCAATCCAGATCTACTTGCTACCATCAAAGACTGTGCGGGACGAGGTCGGCCGGCAGCTCTCGCTCCTATCTCGCCAACATCAGACACCGACCCCCCTCAGCGCTGAGATCCGGCACGCCATCACGCAGGCGGTCGCTGACGCCCTCCCTCCTCTTCCACAACCAGCCCCCTTGGATCCCCAGGTCGGCCTTCCCCCGACCCCGCCACCGCCTGTTGCTGCTCCGTTGAGCTACGGTCCTCCAGTTGAAGTGCCGCTTGCCCCCACTCCCGTGCCTCTCACGTATGCCGAGGCTGTCGCGCGACCACCGCGACCGCAGGCTTATACGTACGTTCCTCAAGTGGTGCCTGCGCCTGCTGCTCCACGGACCCGCTTCACGCCCCCTACCTACAACCCTTGGCGCACGGCTGACAATCGACCGATATGCTACGCCTGCGGTCTTCCGGGCCACGTCGCGCGCCTCTGTCGACGTACTCTGCATGCGCCTGTCCACCCTCTGCCAGACTACCCTGATGCAGACCGTTCCTTTCGCCCACGTTTCGGACCACAACCTCAGGAGACCTCTCCTGACCGCGAGCACGGTCGCCAGCCCTACGTTTCCCACCGCTCGCCTTCGCCTCGCCGCCGCTCATTGTCGCCCATTAGGCGTCGCAACGTCCGCGCCGATTCGGAAAACTAGCAGCCGCAGTTCCGGGGGCACGAACTGCACACTCATCGCCCTGCTTAAGTCCTCGCCTTTCCCCGCCGAACCTTCTTGACGTTTTTGTCGACGGAGTCAAAACACTTGCGCTTGTGGACACTGGGGCCACCGTTTCTGTTATTCACGAAAACTTCTGCCGCTCGCTTCTCAAAGTACAACCCCATCTTCTGGACTCTCACTCCGTACCGCCAGCGCCGATACCGTTCATCCCTCTGCCGCTTGCACAGCACGCGTCGTCATCGCCGATGTTTTGTATGTTGTCGAATTTTTAGTCCTGCGTGCCAGCTCCCATGACGTCATCCCTGGATGGGATTTTCTCTCCCTGCACAGTGCCGTCATTGGCTGTGCCCGTGCGCACGTCGTCTTCTCTCCACTCTGCGATGCGCTCCTCGACGAGCTTCCGATTCGTTGTGCTGCTAAGCTTGTTGTCGCCGAGGACACTGACATTCCCCCTGACAGTGCCGTGCTTGTCCCTGTTTGCGCCGCCTCAGTTTTTGACGCCACCGTTCTCTTCATGCCTTCCCCTGTACTTGCCTCTCGCCGACACCTATGTCTTCCCTTCGCCGTCATTGACATTCACCACGGTGCTGCCGCCATCCTCGTCTCTAACACCTCATTCTCCGCGCTCTCCCTGCTCCGTGGCGAGTGCCTCGGCCATTTTGAAACCGCTGCTTTGATCTCTTCCTTCGACACTGATGTAACGTCCTCCAGTGCCGAAGTCGCTGCCCTCACCCCACGTGGTGCTACTCCAGCTTTGTCATCGGACATTTTCGACCGCTGCATTGACCGCGCTCTCGACACTGCTCACCGCGCGCAGCTCCTTGCCCTGCTCAACCAGTTTCGCTCATCGTTTGACCACCAGTCGACTTCTTTGGGCCGTGCGACCACTGTCGAGCACCACATTGACACCGGAACCCATGCTCCTCTCCGTCAGAGCCCCTACCGTGTGTCGCCTCCCGAGCGCCGCGTCATAACTGAGCAAGTTGATGACATGCTACAACGCGGCATTATTCAACCTTCCGCCAGTCCTTGGTCGTCCCCAGTCGTCCTGGTTAAAAAGAAGGATGGCTCGATACGATTTTGCGTGGGCTATCGCCGGCTCAACAAAATTACGCGCAAAGACGTCTACCCGCTACCACGTATTGACGACGCCCTTGACTGCTTGCAAGGCGCCGAGTTCTTCTCCTCCCTGGATCTCCGTTCCGGCTATTGGCAAGTCCCGATGGCTGAGTCCGATCGTCCTTAAACGGCGTTCGTCACCCCTGACGGACTCTGAGTTCAACGTGATGCCATTCGGCCTCTGTAACGCTCCCGCAACGTTTTTACGAATGATGGACAACATCTTGCGCGGCCTGAGGTGGACTGTTTGTCTCTGCTATTTAGATGATGTTGTGTTTTCGCCGGATTTTCCGACGCATCTCAAGCGCTTGCGCCAGATACGGAGCTGCCTCACCAACTTAATCTCAAAAAATGTCACTTTGGTGCCCGGCAGCTGACAATACTCGGCCACCTCGTCTCCAAAGACGGCGTCCTGCCCGATCCTGACAAACTCCGTGCTGTCGCTGACTTCCCTAAACCGACTTCTACAAAACAAGTGCGCCGATTTGTGGGTTTCTGCTCCTATTTTCGGCGATTTGTTCCCAATTTTCGCCTCCATCGTCGCGTCCCTGACGAAACTTCTTAATGGTCCCGCCGACCTGTCTACGTGGGACTCGGCCTGCGACGACGCTTTTGCTGCGCTCCGTCGTTTTCTCACCTCACCACCTATCCTTCGACACTACGACCCCAGTGCCCCTACTGAAGTGCACACCGACGCAAGCGGAATCGGCCTCGGGGCTGTCCTTGCCCAGCGCAAGCCCGAATTTCCTGAATACGTCGTTGCGTACGCCAGCCGTGCCCTCACCAAGGCTGAGTCGAACTACACCGTGACGGAAAAGGAGTGTCTCGCCGTAGTGTGGGCTCTAACAAAATTCCGCCCATACTTATATGGCCGCCCGTTCACCGTCGTCACCGATCATCACGCTTCGTGCTGGTTGGCTTCACTCAAAGATCCCTCAGGACGCCTAGGCCGCTGGGCCCTCCGTCTTCAGGAATTCGATATCACCGTAGTTTACCGATCGGGCCGCAAGCACTCCGATGCCGACGCCTTGTCCCGCTCCCCACTGCCCTCTCCTGCGCCCTCTTCGCCAATATCTGCATCCCTACTCGCAGCGCTCACTACCATGGACATGCCCCATCAACAACGCCAAGATCCATGGATTTCATCGTTGCTCGACGTACTTCGTGCACCCTCTGCGGCCTCCTTCCCTCGAGCACTTCGTCGCCAGGCTTCCCATTTTGCCCTTCGCGACGGTCTTCTGTACCGGCGCAACTATCGTCCAGATGGCCGCAAGTGGCTTCTCGTGATTCCCCGACATCTCCGCACTGAGATTTATGAACACCACCATGCCGATCCTCAGAGCGCTCACGCTGGCTCGCTGAAAACGTACGAGCGACTACGCCAGAGGTACTATTGGCGGGGCATGTACAACTTCGTTCGTCGCTACGTTCGCTCCTGCACGGCCTGTCAGCAGTGGAAGTCGACACCTCGCCCTTCGACTGCCCCGTTACAGCCAATACCGTGTCCGGCTCGCCCTTTTGATCGTGTGGGCATCGACCTATATGGGCCACTTCCCTTCACGACCGCTGGGAATCGCTGGATCATAGTCGCCGTGGACCACCTCACTCGGTATGCTGAGACCGCTGCCCTACCTGCGGCTACTGCTCGCGATGTAGCCTTCTTCCTTCTTCATCACTTTGTCCTGCGTCACGGCGCTCCTCACGAACTTCTCAGTGACCGCGGCCGTGTTTTCTTGTCTGAAGTTCTTCACGAGCTTCTCGCTGCGTGCCACACAGTCCACCGCACCACTACTGCTTACCACCCTCAAACCAACGGCCTCACCGAACGCTTCAACCGTACTCTTGGGGACATGATCGCCATGTACATTCACTCCGACAGCTCCAATTGGGATCAGGTTCTTCCGTTCGTCACCTATGCATATAACACCGCCTCTCAAGCAACCACCGGCTTTTCCCCTTTCTTTCTTTTATTCGGACGCGAACCTTCTTGTATGTTGGATACAATCCTTCCCTACAATCCCGACAGCTCGGAACATGCTTCCCTCTCTGACATCACCCGCCATGCTGAGCAGTGCCGCCAGTTGGCTCGCTCCTTCACCGCCGAACGTCAAGGTCTCCGTACCCATGCTTCCGATCAAGACACGCCCGCGGTTCACTTCTCCACTGGCTCACTGGTCTGGCTCTCTGTTCCGAATACGTCCAAATTTTTGGCCAAGCACATCGGCCCTTACCGCATCTTGGAGCGTACGTCACCGGTCAACTACATTATCGAACCGGTGACACCTTCTTCGGACCATCGCCGCCGTGGCCGCGACGTCATTCACGTCAGCCGCTTGAAGCCGTATTATAGCCCCCTCGTAGTCTCCTCTCCTTGAGTCGCCAGGATGGCTCCCTCTTTCCGCCGGGGCACTTGGAATGAAGAAGATGAACCAGCCCCGAACCCAACGACGACGAAGCGCTCGCGCCGCCGGTTGGATGCTCGTGCTGGATGCAACACTGCCGCTTGTGTCTGGTCTCTCGGCTCTCTGCCTCGTAGATTGCCTGTGCCAAGGTCTTCGTAGCCGACGCTTCCATCGTGCCAATAAACCTCTCTACAATGGTTTCTTTGTGTTAAACATTCACATGATTTTACACAAATTATTTTAGTTCTTTTAAAAAAGTGTGGACCTGCAGCTCTTATGAAACTTTTATTCTTGTTCATAGCGTTCTAGCCTGTGTCACCTGAGTATATATTTATGCACTGCGTATGTTGTACGAGGCAGCTGCAAGTGAACCCAGAGACATGCTACCGGATACGTATACCGCTTTACCGGATGCCTCCCACGCAAGCGCAGTGACATGCGTGCAGCCAGGTAAGGAAGGCCAGTATAAGCCTCCGGCAGTACGTATCTGGTATGCTGAAAACGTGTAATGACTAATGATTAAAGTAGGGGCTGTCGTAAATATTATAGATGTAGGGAGCGAATGTTGAGTAACTTGTGTTTTAACGGTCTCCAAAAAATAATAATGGCCACGGCATGTAGTGAAAAGTCAAGATAACTGATAGTAATTATGGGTAACGGATTCAATTCAGAGAGAAGGCAACTACAGCATAAAGCGGCAGAAAGTTAGGTGGGGAAATGAGATTAGGAAGTTGCATTGCAGGGACAAGATGGCCGCAGCTAGCACAGGAATAGGTTAATTGGTGAGTTATGGGAGAGGCCGCATTAGTCTTTAGGGGGCGTATTCAGGCTGATGATGATGAAAAGATATATTCAAATCACTAGAGGAGCTGCAGCACAAGGCATGGCTATGACAGCACCTTGCTTATGGTCTGCAGATTATACACAAGTGTTCACATTTGTGAAGCTTTCAGCACAATATTTTTACAGATTGGTAGCAAGGAAATGCAGGGAGCCTTACTGGAGAAAAATTGAAAAATGGAAATATTTTTGGAGCCGCGCACATTTTGTCAAACTGGTGCCACCCCCCAACCATAGTAAGACGTGATCGGTTGGGGACGGCGGCCGCTCTGTGAAACCTCTTTTATGCTACCTATGGCAGCAAGACTGCCACAACCAAAAATACCGATTTTTCTCCTGATAAGAGAATGGAGAGCGAGAACTATCAATGTTAGGCTGCACAGAACATACACTAAAATTTCTGTGGTCTAGTCTGTGCTGTGCCTAGGCTACTCCACTTCGGGAATGCATTCGTAAATACTGCAGCATGTTTACTTGCAATGATTAAACAAAGTATACAAGCCTTGATGCACCCACGTCGTTTTCTTTCCTTTGGCGCACACGCCCAGGAAAACGAGAATTAGATGTAGTGCGGCTGCGCCTCACAGCAAGTAGGCGCTGCCATGTCTCCTATCCAGGACCCATGCTGCACCTTTTGCTTTGCACTTCCTGGAATGCCGGGCCATGCTAAAAGCATGTTGAAGTGTTTCTGCACATTCTACTGAGATGGCACAATGTTTTAGGCACAGCCTGCATTTTTTCAGGGGGCGCTGCACATGTGGCTCTCGGTGCAAAAAAAGTACAATGTTTTTCAGGGAATCTCTATTTGGTCATCTCATAGCGACGTTCTGCAATCACAAATGAAATAAATTTTCTTTTGCGGTGTCTGATATAACTCTGTTTTTCGGTTTGTGCTTGGCTAAGTACAAAATTAACGTCAGCTTTTAGCAGCGCTGTTGTTCTTGCTGCATTTTATTGCAAGGTATCTATTAGCAAGTGTAATTTGCATAAGCTTCTGTGATCTGCATGCCAGGCAAAAGGAGGAGCAGTGCCGTTGGCTCGCTTTGGTGCAAATGGCCTCAGTGTGCCGTATTGTGACCCCACTACCCATGCTGTTACTAGAAAGGCACAGGTTTGAACCGCACGTTTCAGATAGTCTGTGGATTGATGGATAGATGGACAAAATCTGCATGCAGAGAGATGGAAATACAGTTTTTAAATGCATTCCTGCATTAAACATAGCTTACATAGTCCCCTGCATAGCTTGGTTGGTACAGCAATGTATGCGACATATGGAGGACACGGGTTTGGATCGCACATGCAGTACGTGGTAGAGCCACCGCAGTGGCTTAGTGTTTATGATCTTATCTTTGTGTTGTGAACTTATCTGGAGGCAGTTACTACAATGTTCCTCGTACCCCTAGTCGCTTTGGGACATTAAGCCCCATAAAACCAAAACCTATCATACTGTTGCTTTCAACTTTTTAATCAGCTTTCAGTGAGAAAAAGATTATGCTTGCAGTATATACAAGTATCTGTACCCACATATAAGAACTTTGATTACCATCATAGTTCTAGATCCTAAATGCCCTGTGTTCTTAGTATAAAACTTAATGAATTCTCATTCTCCAAAGCCACTTTCCGGTCTTTTCGTAAAGATCTCCAGAGTGAATGCATTCTGCTTCATTTTCAGAAAGCATTCGATACAGATTGCGATGCTCCTGGCTCACGTCAAAATATATACTACTTTGGCTCTAAAACTTCTTCACTGACCATTCACAGAAAGCAGCGATAAAGGGTGTCGAAGCAGCCGCCATGCTCATGTCCTCTTGACCACATCAGGACCCTGCTTTAAGCTCCATTTTCAGCAGTGATATTGGTTCTGGTGTAGCATAAAAATTGGACTATACATGGATGACTGATGATTCGGACAGCTTTACAAATTGATCTTGCAACATGTGCTCTTGTTCTCAAAAGTGGCCCTTGTCTCCAACAGTTTTTAAGTGTTGTCACCTGAAAGCTGCACCCTGTGCAGTCAACGGCATTATAACATATGGAAACAAATTATAAAAAAATATCTTTAAAAATTATATAAAAAGTATACAAAAATGTGAACAAATGGAACAAATTATAACAAATGGAAAATCTGAGGGTTTGCATCACATCTCCAACGCAACAAATTGTTCTTCGGGATACTGAGTGGAATTACTTTAAAGCAGCGAACTGAAACTGGGCTTTGGCACGTGGACAGTGACAAGGCTTTGGTTGGCGCAGCGACGGCAACACAGACATTGAACGCTTGTTTTATGGCTGAAATAGTGATTGGAAGTGCAGACTCGGTTTATAAAAGGCCCAATGCGACCAAATACGAGCCTCAAAATTACTTGCTCAAGCGGTGAGTGGGCAGTGACATGCAATTGATGTTTGTGACACTGAAATTTGGTGTTGTGTGCAGAAAACACTGAACAGAGGCCAAGAAACCTGAAGACTTTAAAACGCATTGTGCAGGAATGAACTGCTGCTTGGCTGCCATACTTTAGGGTAGAGAGGGAAGCCCAAAGTACACTAAATGTTTCACTGGCTTTCCTGAACCTCAAAAAACCTTGGAATTGCCCTTTAAAGGACTAGACTAAGGCACCCAAGTTTTGCATGCATGCTTTCTTTCAAATCAAGTGATAGACAGTACAAATCATGGATCACCATGTGGCATTCACCTATGACAGCTACATAATTTATAGTTGAATTTCTTTTATCAAGCTGTTTCAGTTTCATCAACTGAACAACAGCTGCGACGTGGCATTACGTCATTTAAGGCGTGTAAAAAAAGGCAATGTTCCATATTTCCTTGCGTAATTTGCGCACTTTTCTTAGTAATTTAAGGCTCCAAAAGGGTGTGCACAAATTATGCGCACATCCTACATTAGCACGTATAAAACGACCCCACAACTCGCACTGTTCGCTGGTAAAAAGAAATGGTAGATTGCAAATACAGTTCGATGTGTAACACCTCTTTTCCCGAGATGGCATGACTGTGCATGCGGAGCTCAAACCAACAAATATTCAACAGTACACTCGCAGAGCCAGCAGTCACTGGCAGATGGATACAAAAGGCACTAAAACTGCCTCATGTGTGCTTCCTCACTAGTGGCAAACGAAACCGCCAAAGGCTCGGTAGTTTAAGGTTCTGTATACCGGAAATTTGTGCCTGGGAAAGTGACTGTCAGCATGAGCGAGCTAAGTAAATGACACGCAATTCAAACTTTCTTTGCCCAAAGTAATTTACAAATGAATTAACGAGTTTTTCTTTTCACATGTGGGGCTTTCAGGGAATGGGCAAGAGGCACGTAATACCGGCCATGCTCGCCCCTCACATGCAGCAGGTATGACTTTGCTTTTGCTTGGGAGTGAAATGGTGACATCATCTTTAGTGCGGCGTGGTGGAACCTCCACGCCACTCACATCAGTCGCAACTGCACACAGTGACGTGGCCGCGCAAATCTTCTCAAGCCTGCCTCGCGTGCACGCTGGCGCAGCAGGGAGCATCAAATATCAGTAATATTTTTTCCACAAACTGTGGTATAAATTACGGGTGCACAAATTAAAACAGTAAATATGGTAACTGCCGATATGTAAATATGGTAACTGCCGATATGTTTGTTGTTTGTCATTCTAACTATCTAAATGGGTTGGCTTGAGTGCTGAACTAAATCTATGTATCAGTGATTATATTACAGTTTTTTGCTGTGACCTTAGTTCAGCTACATGTTGTAGGCATCGTTTGGTTGATGAAACCGAAACAGTGTGAGCGGAGAATTCAATTATAAATTATTTAGCGGTTGTAAGCGAATACAACACGGTAACAGTATTATAATTACTAACATCATTTGAAGGAAGGTAACTAAAATTGAGTGTCTATAGTCATTTAATCCTGAATAAGGGTATAATTTGCAGTTTCTTTCCCATCAGAAAGCATGGAATTATCACTTTCAGTGCTTAACTCTGAAGGCACCATGCGTTCTTAAATTTAAGAAGAGAAAAGAGAATCAAGGTGCACAAAATTTTCGAAGAAACACTGATGATGATTATGGATTTTTATGGCGCAAGGGCAGCTATGGCCAAAGGGCGCCATGTCACAAGGTATTTTTTCTTCTTCTCAAGGTGGGGTCAGAGACCCATTTCCCAAGCATTTCACCCTAAATAAGCCGAGCACCAGACCAGGGGAAAGCTTGTACCCATTGTATCACCGGTGGGTACCCGGCGGCACTGGGGATCGAACCCCGCACCTCCCGCATACGAGGCGGATGCTCAACCACTTGGCCACCGCTGCGGTGATAAACACTGTGCCAAAGTCCTTTAAAGGACTCTGGCGCCTATTCTCGAATACGCGTGCATCATGTGGGACCCCTCACACGTGTTCATATCAGTAGCCTAGAAGCGTTACAAAATTGAGCTGCTCGCTTCATCAGTTTTAAATTTTTCGAAGAGCATTTCAAATAATGGCGACTAAATTGACCAGTCTTTCTTCGCGCTGCATACGATATCGCCTCGCATTATTGCTCGGCATTCTTTTTAAGGAAATACCCTTCGATAAAAGGTATTTGCTCCACTCAACTTATGTGTCTAAGTGGCACGAGCACTTCTAAAGATTAAAGGGATACTGCATTAAATTATAGGTGGTCTAATTTTCTACTGGAATGAAAGCTGGAGTTTTTAAGATGACTGAAACAACATCATTTTTTGCACGAAACCAGCGGAAACCCCCTTTTTCCCCTCATTTTTTTTTTCTTGAGCTGGTGCACCTGGCGGCGGCGCCCCGAACTACTGCTTCTTGGAAGCTGCGACGTCATGCGCCTCCTGCCTCCGTGCCCGGCCGCTTCGGTGGAACGCCGTGCGCCTGCTGCAGCTACGTGGACGCTACGCGCCACGTAGGGGATGCGCTGAGAGTGCCGCCGATTGTGTCTGGAGTCCTTTGAGCTCGAATTTGATCCACGCAGCTGCCAGACAAGCAAAGGGTAGGGTTGCCACAATATTATTCCGCTAAAGGTTGTAACAGTAGAGAGGCGGGGGAAGGAACACGCCATGTCATGCCTTCCCAAAAAAGGCTAAGCTCTGAAGAATGGATCCGTGTGGCGCAGCTAGCCTTCGCGACAAACCTTCTAGGTCCGAATTTTTATCGCGGGAATTTAATCGACAGCGACTAATATATAAACCTTTCTCTGTTCCGAATCCTTATGATTTAAACGACAGTGCCTCAAACCTGACTCATTTCTGTACATAATGTCGCGTATATTTGTGAGGGAGACGTTATTGAAGTCCTTGAGCCAGGCAGGAGGAAGCGGTTGTTGTGCTCGATACAGGGGCAATGGCAGTCGATAAGCGATAGCGCAAGCACTACATAGTCTTCCAGGTCAGCTGTGTGCCACCTCGCAATACAAGGTGGCAATATTCCCTAGAAAACGCGACAGCTGCACTTTAGCAAAAAGGGGACCTAAACTACATGAAAACTACAAGTCATTTATGAAGAGCGCGGAGTTTACTGTAAAAAATTACGCTATCACATTTTAGCGCACGCAATTACAGAGGATAGCCAAAAATACAGCATTTGTTAGATGTGTATTTTCCTTGTCAATAGACAGTTTGGAAGTATTTTGACTTGTTCCAGTTTTTTCGCTGATTCAAACAACCTCCCATAGAAAATCATCTCGGATACGGTGCGGAACAGAAATACACATTATAAACGCTCCCGTCTCCCTTATTCTGCGTTTGCAGTACATTCACCAAACAAACTACCCACAGACAATATATGTGTATGCTTGATCGGGTAGTAAATAAATATATCGTGTAATAGGGTTTTTAAGTGAGCATGCGCAAATATAGGAAAAATTGAGGGAGAACTTCGCTCATGCCCGAGACCATCAGAAAGCAACAACGTTGCCAATTTACTAACAGGCCAATGCCACAAGTATCGCGCGCCAGATCCCATGTATGAAAGTTGCGCACGCAAGTCTGGCATGCCAGCATAGCAACAGTGCTGCAGTAAAAAGAAACTGCGTGCTGCATACTTTTTCGTTACGTCGATGCAATTAAGTTGGCTGCTTTTATATGTCAAGCACTCACTCCATTGTTCCGTGCTGCCTACGTGATGTATAAGTCCTATTTCAAATCCGCTCCGCCCCATTACGGCGCCTGGTCTTTTTGTGTGGCTGGAGCAATGAATGAAGATGATGCCTCGATTTACCTTCAGCAGAGAATATGTTTTAAAACTTAATTCAGGAAAACTTGTCTGGGTGATATCATATTAGATTACAATATGCATAGCTACCACAACATGGAGTGTGCCTGTGCAAAATGTCATCCTCCAGGCTCGTTTTACTTGTCGCTCATTGAGACTGCAGGGTTGCAGGGTCCATGGTCATTTCGATACCTGAATGATATAATCGATAGGTAGGCTTAAGGCCTCAGGAGCAAAGGAACAAGACCACTGCTGCAAACAGACACCAGAACACAACTGCCAGCCGTGGCTGCATGAGCCAAGGCCGGGTGCAGTCTTTATTATCTTCTCCGGGTGGCACGCGCTAACCTGCTACCGGCGCCACCCAAGAGAGGGTGCTACAGTTACTACCACAGGCTGTAACTCGATGAATTTCATGTTTCCATGCTGCCAACTCTGAACTTCCAGGCGCGAGAGCTGAACCGATGTCACGCCGCCCCCGCCTGGATGGGTGGAAAATGGCACGCGCGCACAGAACCTACGAAATAACGCCATCCATGTAAAAATTAAGACTGACATTTTAGATACTCACACCTTCTGAACCCATTTTCGGCGATTTTACAGAGTCTCAATTTAATGCAGTATCCCTTTAAGGAACTTTCTGCCTGCATGTTTGTGTAATGTATCCTTTTTTCAATGCACTATCAGCTAGTCGAATATTTTCACTCATGACTATGAAAGCAGCAGCTGATGCACGGTTTTGTGATTTACTTACCCGGCATGTCTGTCTACCTCCCTTGTTTGTGCTTATTTATTTATTTATTTATTTATTTATTTCAGATACTGTCAATCCCATTGGGATTTTTACAGGATGGGCACATAGTAAGAAGGTACAAAGCGAATACAAATGGAATGGTATATATTAAGAACACTGTTGTTTGCAAGTAATTACATGAGTATGGGAAAAAAAACACAGATAGCAGAAAATAAAACACATAACGAAAGAGTATATTTCACAGAAAAGGGTGCAATTTTATACATTGTAAGTAGTATGTTCATACAGATGCTGTTATATGCAGTGATACGAGTGGTCTGTTGTACTTGTATAATTATTATTTATTTATCTATTTTAATTATCGCGCAACTGTTCTTCTACCAGAGTTACAAATTTCTGCAAAGATGTATTAGTAGTAATAGAGGGGTTCAAACTATTCCAATCTTTTATGGCAAGCAGAAAAAATGAATATCTGAAACAGTCGGTTCGGAATGCGTACTCTCTAAGGGTTAATGGGTGCTTATGCCGGGATGGTCTCGATTCATCTACAGATATATATAACGAAGTATCTATGTTTAACGAGTTATGAACTAATTGGAACAATAATTTTAGTCGTGCTAGTCTGGCGCGTTTCTGTAAAGTAAGAATACATGCTTGGTTTAGTAGTTGGGATGGTGAATCACTGGTCCTGTATTTGTTAAAGATAAATCTAATTGCCTTTCTCTGTACTCCTTCTAGTTTGTTAATGAGCTGTTGTGTGTAGGGAAACCAAATCGTGTTTCCATATTCGAGAACTGATCGTATGAATGTGTTATATGCTAACAGTTTGGTCTCCGGTGGCGCTTCTCGAAGCCGTCTTCTAAGGAAGAACAATCGTTTTAAAGCAGATGATACTATACTGTTAATATGTGATTCCCATCTTAGATCATGTGAAATGATTAATCCAAGGTATTTGTGTTCGTGAACTCGGGTGAGCGGTATGTTATTGATGCTGTACACATATTCGGACCTTTGTTTTTTACGGGTTACACATAAGAAGGCTGTTTTTTTAATGTTCAATTCCATTTGCCATTTGTGACACCATATTACCACTTCATATTCCTTTACTTATTTTCGTGGTATTGTCTTCAAGGCGTGTTGCTTTCAACCCATGTTTTCTGCTATTGTAACCTTCATGCAAATAGGTGCTTGTTGACTTGTATACCTGTCAAGGCAATGTGTAGGTATTGAAATAAATAACTGAATAAAAACTAATTCCCCATTTTCACCATCTCCACCATAAGACAGAGATCTCCGACTGCCTTGTTTTCAACGACTGTTGGCTTCGTTCACTCGAGTAGCACTGTGCTGTGTTGTGTCCCTTATCCTCCATCCTCTCTAGATGCTGTTGTCACCTGTATGTTATGCATCAACCAGCCCCACTGGTCACCTTATGACGGAAGTGGTCTTTCTGGTGCATGAAATGAAAGACAAGTGAAATTGAAATAAATGCATGCAGTGCAAACACATTGGAGACTGGGCATGGTAATCTTAAATATTTTTACAGGGCAGTAGGTGGTGTACCGTAATAATGTGCCCCTTTAATTCAGGATTAGTGTTGATCTTTCATAGGTTATTTACAGTTTGCTAGATTTGTAAAACGCATGACACCTGCTGTACAAAGTGCACTGAACCATTTTTAAACTTAGGCTGACGACAGTAGTGAAGTGTAAGTGTTGGTAGTGTTTTGGGTTTTACGTTCATGGAGGTTTAACGTCTCAAAATGACTCTGGACTACGAGGGACGCTGTACCTGGGGTCCTTTGACGTGCACTGACGTCGCACACAGTAGACTGCCTATAGAATTTCAGCTCCAACGAAATGCAACCACCGCGGCTGAGATTGAACCTGCGTCCTTTCAGGTCAGCACCCAAGCGCCATAACCACTGAGCCACCGTGGCGACGTGCTGTCTTCAAAGCAGTCTGAGTAGTCATTTAGTAGCTGTGTGTCGTGTAGAGAGTGATTAACTTCCGCTTTTTGGTCAGAACCTGCAGCTGGCTGCCTTAAGTCTTGAAGAATGTCATGTAAATGGTTGGGAACATAGCAAATCAAATGCACTCATAGTGTGGTCTCTCTGCATAAATATGCACAACGTTTTTCTTTTTACAGAATTTCAAGCCTGGAAGGAAAAGACTGAAAGGAAGGAGCAAGCGCAGTTTATCTTAAAGAGAGGGGTGACGCGTTTGTTCTCGGGAGCGACAAAGAGGTACCTATAGTGCCACTGTACCGGAGTAGCTGTGCAGTCTGGAAACAAGGCCTTCCTTCCACCGATTCCTTCGGCGCAACGCCAGCGACGAGTCGCAGTTCGTCTACCCTGTCCCTTGATCATCCCGCAAATGGTGGCCCTTTATTTTCGTCCCCCCCCCCGCCCAGAATTTGGAGGATAAAAATAAGATCATCATTTATTTTATCCCTAAAGGCCTCTATTGACATATTACATAAGCTTGAACATGAAATGTTTAAACTTAGGTACAAACCAGGCGATTCAAGTTTCGTAGCTAGAAATTTAGTGTTACCAACAATGATAAATGACCTCTAGTGCGTGTTTTTTCTTTTCTTGCAACAGAAACGACAGGATACATATGACTCTGCTTGCTTTTTTTTTGTTAAACCTTTATTCAATGCCCCAGCAAATGCAGCATCCATGGAGAACCTGCTGGCCTTTAGTCTTCCTTTGGCTCCTTCTTTGTTGCCGCTTTTGGGTCAACATGTCATTGGTAGCGGTCATACAATGTTGCTAGTAAGAACGCTGGACACTACCTTGTCTAAGCCTCTCTCTTCGAAAGTGTACTGTTTGAACTTACCTTCAGGTCACACCATGCATAAGAAGCGTTAGAAATGCAGTTCTATAACAAATAAAAGGGATCCACTAGTACCCGTGCAGTGCTTTTGGCATTGTGTTGTGGCAAATTATATTTTCCAGAAGCTGCAGTTCTGGGTATAAATGAGGCTTAACTCGATTTTTGAGAAATCTGCTAGAACAGAGTTCCAACTGAAAACAAATCATGTTGAAAGAGTACAGAGCTAAATTTGAGTTCTGTTTTCTCACTTTAGAATGACGCGCAACACATTGAAAAATGGCCACGCAGACTGCGCCAACAAGCGGTGAATAATTTATAACTGCCTTTTTTTTTGCTGTTTTGGTTTCAACTGCTAAATGACTCCCGTGATATACATATCGCGTTCAGGTTGCGTAAGGCATGAAAAAAACTGCAGTATGATCACTGCTTTTTCGTTTTAATTCACATCAATTGTTACGCAAGCCTGCCCAATAGTTGAACCAGTGATTATATTGTACTTTTGCATGCCTTCTGCGACCTGGTCGCGTTGTGTACATGCGTAGGTCACTTCTGCCATGCAGGGAAGGACGCTAGAATTCTTAAACCACAATGGGATCAAGTTATGTGTGTACACATTTAAGGCTTGCCTCACATGTGACTATATCTGGAAATCTTCCTGTCAGCGTATGGATGTCGTAAGAAACTGGAAATAAAGAGCAGGCTGCCTCACAAACAAACAAGTTAGAGACACTGAGGATAAGCTGAACTACAGATGTGGCAGATAGTAGCCCTCTCGACTGCTTTATGCAATCACAGATGTTTCAAGTCTTTTTAGTTCTTTATCTTTAAAAACTTTTTTGCTACTTATTTTTCCTATATATTTGGCTGTGCAATGAACTAGAATAAGTAAATTTGTCATGCTGCAGTTCCATAAAGATGCCTGCATAAGACAATTTTTTTTTTCAGTCATTCCAACATACTTGACAATTGGTAATTACACACCACACCTTTATGTACATGAACAGTATTTTCCATCTTAGTGGACTATTTTTAAAGTTGCACTGCTGGCCTTGTATGTATATTTAGCGAAATTAAAAAATTCAATCTGTTCTAACACTTTCATTAGAGCCCACTTTCAGGGCCGTAACACGAATTCGTATTCGATGAAAAAGTAGTCCGTTATTCGAGTAATAAAAAGGAGCTAAATCGCAAGCTGAAATTACAAGCTCACGAATTTTGCTGCCTGTGGTTTGTTTGAGATAGTGAAACTTTAAAAAGTTGATTTCCTTGACTGTTGATTCGTCAGCGGAGCAATGCAAGACGCTGCAGACCATGGCTCATTGTTACTAAGCGCAATTTTATAAAGTTTTATCGTGCTGTAATATTCTATTCTTATCTGCTGTTTTCTTCTGGAAAAGTAGTCTCGTGACACGCAGAGAATTTGAAGTTGGCTTGTATTGATAGAATGCCACCTCCTAATCGCAACACACCTCTTCGAACGTAGAAAAAGCAAGAACTGAAATATAGGTATCGTTGCTACAGGCCAACTTCACAAGTGCAGGTGAGATGACATCACCAAAATAAAGCTATCTGTGAAGCTGACAAATACCCATGAAGGTTACGCATCTGAGTATTGAAGCAAGCGTCATTTCCAAATGCTAGCGCACTTTCATTACACAACAAATACTGAAAAAGGCAGGCTTAATTTTGCAAGTTAAAGACAACTTTTACTTGGTAGCGCCAGAGGCAGGCAGATTGTTTCGGTATCCTTGGTCTGGCGGTGTCCGTGTGGTTTCATTTTTGATGTGCCATGATTTACAAGTTTGGAGCAGCAGTTACGCATCTGAGTATTGAGGCAAGTGTCATTTCCAAATGCTAGCGCACTTTAATTACACAACGAAGACTGAAAAAGGCAGCCTGAATTTTGCAAGTTAAAGACAACTTTTACTTGGTAGTGCCAGAGGCAGGCAGATCGTTTTGGTATCCTTGGTCTGGTGGTTTCCGTGTGTTTTCATTTTTGATGCGCCATGATTTACTAGTGTGGACCAGCAGTTAACCAAAACGCTTTCTAAGTGCTCCTCGGACGAAGTTTGTCAGTACAGTAAAACCACGTTGATACATTCCCAGTTCGTACGCTCAAAATCATGGACATTATAATTGTCTTTAGAGTTAATTTATATTTTTTCCGGTTAATACGTTCAAGAAAACGCAATTTCCTGGCTACTACGCTTAAAATTTTTGACCAATTGTGCTCGTATAATACGTTTATTGACCAACCGCACATATGCAAACATAGAAGTGGGCCGAACGAGAGGGCACACGATGTGTTTTTTGCGGCAGTCACCCACTGTTGACGCTTCTTTGCGGTACCTCAGTGCGACAAGGCGAAGCACCAGCGCCGCCATCAAGAACAAAACATAACTGCGTGCTAGCGTTTGCAATGCCTTTTCTGCGGGGTCGCAATATGAAGAGGAGAAACGCTGAGGCTTCGTCGCGGTGCATAAGGGAAACGAGACGAAGCTTCTGTCAACTACAGCGATGAACTTATATATGAATTGGCCGGGTCTGGGATACGCAGCTTAAAAAGCAGCACTGCGACAAATAGCTGCCGCAGTGGCTTTCTCACAGTACGAAAGGCGAAAGGGTGAAGCATCCAAAAATTGCAAGCCAGAGATTTTGGTTACTTTAGTCACTGCCATCGACGGACCGTACGCGTTACGAATTTCCTTCCGCGCTAAAGAAAGTGCGAACGCACGCTGAATTCACGAACGCGGAAAGAATTCAGTGAGCTCTGGAATAGGATCTGTTCAGCTCTTGTGCCAAGAAATGCCAATCGGCATTTTTATAAAGTGAAATTGTCAATAAATGTCTTCTTACCTCAATTCAGCAGTTACATTTCTCAAAATGGGGTGGTTTGGATAATACGTTTCTTCCCGCAAGTAAAAAGAACGTACAGCGAGGTTTTACTGTATTCCTGTCAATCAACGGTGCAGACACATCACAGCCGCCACTTAACGCACCT
This sequence comes from Amblyomma americanum, assembly GCF_052857255.1. NCBI lineage: Eukaryota > Metazoa > Arthropoda > Arachnida > Ixodida > Ixodidae > Amblyomma > Amblyomma americanum. Next base: position 541,972,563 of record NC_135497.1, on the reverse strand, counting down.
GCGCAGTACTCACAAGAAGTCTTCCTTCAGAATCTTTCGACGGAGCGCATGGTTAGCGGCGCTAAGAACGGCACATGCAACGACATCCATCTATCTACTGAGCACGAGGCTTCCAAGGTTCGAGCGACGCTGTCGAGAGAGAGACTCGGCAGTAACATACGACTGCACTCTGCAGGTCAAGGCGATAGCTCGTTTGCTGCCAACTCGTCAGTGCCCTATACTCTTGGTATCCAGCTAGTCCAGTTTCCTAAGTCCTCAAAAGCGTTGTGCACTCTCTGGAGCTAAGTTTCGGGAAATGCAGGATGGAGCTAACAGTTTATTGCGAAAACTTTGTTATCGAAAACGGGATCCATACCAGCTGCTGGTGTCAACGAAGAGACAAAAGATGCCTTCAACGTCTGGCCGGCGGTTGCTTTTACTTCGGCTCCTGCTAGCCCATCTTGCAGTCAACAATAACAGAGTCCGCGTTTACGTCATGGTTCACGTCACTTTTTGGAGGTGACATCATCAGAGTCCAGAGTTTGAATCAGAGTGGTGGGAAAATCGTTCTGAACTCAGAATCCAAATCTCTCTGCAAAAAATTAGTCTTTTGCTGCTGGACAAACAACAACTCTTTGAAATGCCCACATATTGGATTTTGCTAACAATAAAGTTGTTCTCGGTGTCCCTTTAAGCTGAGTCAGGTGAAAATAGTGACTCTGTCATTAAAAATGCAGTTAGCAATACAGGCCAGCTTTGAAGGATGGAGATAGAAATGGCACATACATAACCAGTGCATTCGTCTTTTCAGTGTGGTTTTGCAAGGAAAGGAATCTCTCTTACAGCTAAACTAATTCTGCGTGTTTGTATGGCTCTCTCTTACATGTGTGCACCAAAGACCTGCAGCATGGCATCACCAGTGGTTCACCTGCTGCAAGGAAGCAACTTCTTTAATATTCAGCATTCAACGTGTTGCAAGTGCAATACGTGAAAGCTGCTGTCCAACTGTGGATGATGAAAACAGCCTAAAAATTCCTGCGGGTGAACTGCTTCATTATGAGAGTTTATGGTACAGGAGGGCACTGGCCCACAGAATAAACTGCTGTTCCCTAGTACGTTTCTTTTGTCACTTATATTGCAGTTTAATGTGTCGACCTATACTGTTGGGGAGAGAGTGCCTTCGTGTGCTCCTTACATGACTGCATTACAAAAGCCTGAATATTCACAAAGTAGACCTGTGTGCCTGGGGAGTGAAAACTTACCACAGCGCTTGAGTGCTCTTAATAAACCTGCAATTGTGGTCTCGCGGTCTTATTGGCTGGGGCCTTCCTGTAACATGCAACCTTGCAAAATTGCAGTCTGCAAAAAGAAAAAAGAAGCATTAGGCATAAATCCACGACTCTGGGAATGACTTTTCATTTATTTCCATGGACTAGGTTTACACATGCACAACTGCATCATACTACATTAATAGCAAAGGCAGCACCGTGCTTGCTGCAAGCGGATTTGACAGAATTGAGGAAATAGAAGCAAACATAAAAAACTAGACCAGGGTAACGCATTAGCAGAAAAGTAAAAGTCTTTGCAAACGCAGCAAATGCCAGCAAAAATCTACTACAGCAACATAGAGCCACAGTTGCTCAGCTGGACGCTAATTCGACCCTGGCTGCAGCGGTCACATTTCAACAGAGGTGAAATGCTAGAGGCCTGTGTACTGTGCATGTTAACAAACCACTCCCCCTGCTTGGTCTCCTGCCTACTTCTTGCCTGCCCTGGTATTGAAGTTGCCCATCAGTACGGTGTACTCAAGTAGCCTTATGTCATCCCACAGCACAGCCCGTATTCCTCCTTAAAACCAATTATGGGGCAGGGCTTGGTGGAGATATGGCAAAGGAACTGTAGGAACTTTGCAAAAAACGGGAGAACCTACAGCACCACAATGAAACCCTCTTAAAAGAAAACAGCCTTCAAGAAACAAAGGTAAAAAATCATTAGGATATAACGCAGTGAAACCGATCAAGACGTGCGAAAGTGGGTCGACTCAATTCTTGATTTCGGCGAAGTTAATTTTGAGTGAGGGGTGGTCGAAGCATATATCGTGTCATTCCGACATACTGAGACATCCTAGATTATTACAGGGGCTGATGGAAGTGCTACTCAGCCCCGCACAAAACACTAACCAAAAGAGAGGTGGTAGATTAGAGAAAACTGCAGACAGGCACCTGCTCACACCTGCATGAACTCCAAAAGATGTGCCCTGCACAATACACTGACAAATGCCCGTGGTGCAAGCTAACCGGCAGTCATACATGTAACATGGATCTGCCCGCATGCAGAGTTGGATCTGAAAAAAGACAACCCAAGCATGACCCAGTGGGAACACCTGCTGCCCAGCGAGGAAGAAGATGTACAGAGGTTCCTCTTACGTCCGACCAATACGGCAGCAACAAGGTGCGGCACCCTAGACCAAGGGTCAACTACAGCACGTGGCAGCCTGTAAGGGCTAGTGACGTCTCTAAAAATGTGGAAATAGAATTTGTCTAATACTTAACTCCAAGTCAATGTACATAATGCCCTAATCCAATTTTGGGTATGGGCCAAGCAAATTTTCACCTTCCGGCAACTCTAATAATAAATGGCAGTTACCGGTATCCCTCGAGGGAAATAAAAGTTGTGACTTCATAGTACCCTCGGGTTTTTTGGTATTGCTCGTGAAACAGTGCTTTCACGCTAAAAAGTAAAAGTTCTCGACCATAAAACGTGAAAATGCTAAGGAACGAAGACCACTCACGGCCGTCTTGGTCCACAGAAATCTGATGACTATAAAGCACGACAAATAATTAAACTGTGCACACTACCTCCCGATTGAGCTCACAGCACAAAAAAAGAAGCGAGGCCCCATTCATCATTCCAGATATATATGGCAACCCCAAAAGTGGAGTCCTATAATAATGAAAGCCATCAACGAATAAAGAAAACTAAGCAAAACGAATCCCCTTATAGTATCAACACAAAACGCATGGCAGGGGATTACAGAACGATTTTAAATAAACGAATGAGCCTCTGGCAGCCGATTCGAGGCGATGGCTACACACGTGAAGGATCTGCTAGTGCCAACTAGGATAGAAAATAGTGTGCAAGCCAACACATGCCCAGACTTGACCCTATGTTAAAACATGATACATGCACAATGTAGAAACATAAATCAGAACCTAGGAAGCGACCATTACATATCAGCACACTCAAGAAAGGAGACACGAGTGGTAAACTGGGATAAGAAAGAAGGCAAGGCAATGCATATGGCAAATAGATTGAAAAACAAAACGAGTGCATGACCCTTCAAGGATGCAGAGCACACCACAAAGACTATAGGGATTGAAGCAGAAAACCAAGCCACTGATAGTACGTTATTACATATGTGTCAGACACATAATAGCTTACAAAAGAGATGGCTGAAAATAACACAACAAAAGCTAGCGGTTATAACAGCCAAAATAGACAGACAAATCGAAAGCCATGCTCGAGAAACAATAATCAGAACAAATCTAAGATACATTTTAGACCCAGATAACAGTAACACAAACAGTGCATGGAAGCCCACCCAAGGACGAAGAGATGATCAAGGAAATGCAGAAACAACACCTCCACAATACGAAAAAAAAAACTCTTCGCAACTACAGCAGCAACCCCAACCCTAAAATGATAAAGACAAAACAATACCATACGTAATAGCATCCATGCAGAAAACAACATCCTCTGCACCAGGAGCAGAGGAGCTTACCAACAAAATACTCCGAAACCAAGACAAGGACTCTATTCAGGAGATCACAGAGTACAACAACTGCTGGAAAGATGGACGGCTGCCAGACACCTGGAAAAACACCAAGGTACTTCTCATAGTCATACCTAAGCCTGGCAAGAAACTCGCTAACCAACCTCACGCCCATATTCTTAACCTCATGCTTACGGAAGGTTCTGAAGCGTGTGGCGCTATCTAGTTTACAGGACCACATGGACAAGCACAATCTCTTCCCGCACATGATGACAGGCTTCCAACACAACCCATGTATGCAAGCTATAATGCTCCAGCTTTCTGAAGATGTAATATGCACACTGACTAAGGCCACCACTAAGGCAATACTGGCACTCGAACTCACGAAAAATTGATAATGTCACCCACACTGCCATCACAAATGCCCTAATGGCAAAAATCACTTCCGTAAGCATCAAGTCAGATACACTACAGCCAAGAATCAAAAGCACCCTGGAATTGTTGGTTTCTTTTCCACACAACCCTAATACCCATGTCGAAGCTTCTTGTCGCCATACCAAACCCATCGTTGCCACTCTAAGCGGCAACATCGCCCTCTGGAGAGCCCGGGGGAACGAGGATGATATGGGGACAACGCTACACAATGGAGCGGACATAGCGACTGGATATACCAGGAGAGTCGACCAGTAAACCGCCTGGCAAAATCTGAACTCCTAATAATCAGACACAGAACCAAGAAAAACAATTTCCTAATGGGCACAATTCAATATCAGGGTTGAACGAAAGTTAGAGAGGTACAAACCCTTATATTACTGGAAATGCACACTAAAACAACCAGAAAAACACAGCAATGCTCTCCAACCTTACTGCATACATAGGAGAAACCAACAGGCTCATAAGACAAGTGACAAGCGCCAGAGAAAGATGGAAACAGATTCAAGGAGGCTAGTGCAGGCCCTAATGCTCAGCCGTATAGTATACTCCCTCCCCTTTTCTCAAACTTCAGGCAGCAGATAAGGAGAAGGTTGAATGGCTCGCAACACAATCATGCAAGGCAGCCTTTCGTCTCCCTAAGAACACATGAACAGACAGGCTGCTGCAGCTAGGCATCCACAACACGCTTCCCAAGCAAATTGAGGCACATAGAACCACGCAGTCAACAGACCAACAAAAGCACCAATGAGAAGTCCCATTCTGGGAACATTCGATATAAGGCAAGAATGCATAGGGACAGATACTGTGGAAATCCCAAGGGGCATACACAGGCATCAAAGAAAACATCCAATCCCAAAAAACACGCATCCTGGATGTCACGCAGAAAGAAGGAAGTAGAGAGCCAAAGCCCTCCACAGGCAACACTCAAACAATAAGGAGGCAGTATGCATGGGCACAGCAGAGCTCTGCGATCATGATGCCTTTTGCAGAGGCATCATGGACATGGATGTAAAACCAATATCAGCTGCTTCCGTATGGAGCACAAAGGCACACGAAGCAGAAGAAGCAGCCATTGCCTTACCCATTATAAAAACGGAAGCCAAGACGATTTTCAGCAACTATATAGTATACAACTAGAATACTATTCCAGTACACTACAGCTACTCCAAGACAACCGGTCGAAACATTGCAAAAGGGAGCATCCACAAACCCGCCAGACAAATCCTAAACGAGCAATACCTTGACAAAAAACCAATTAGAATCATATGGGTTCGAGCCCACACGCTGTATCCCGGGAATGAGGTGGCCTGCAAATTAGCCCGAAATTTCGCTAACCTGGCAATGCACGAGCCGGTCCTGAGGTCAGCCTGAGAGACCCTGACCACCTACCACGGAATTACACATTATAGAAACAACAGAAGGATGCTCCCACCGACGGAAAAAGCCTTAGCATACATCAACAGGTGGCATGGCGGAAACCGCAAATAAACACATTTCCAAACCCCATGTTCCAGGGCTTCCCCAGGGGTCTACACCCGCCATTGTAAGCTCTGCGGGGTCATAAAAGCAGATTTAAAGCAGATTTCATTCGAATGCAACAATCTGAAACCGAAGAAAGGTTGGCAACTGTCAAACGAGCAAGAGTGGGAGGATGCCGCGTGTAGCTTGGACCCACCGTCTCAAACGCAGGCCGTCAAATGGGCTTTGGAACTTTGAACGGAAAGACCGTACCCCACGACCAGAGCTTGCGGAACCGGAGGGCCTGATCGAACAGCCACCTCTTGTACTCTGGAAGCCCACTAGAATCAACCAAATCCGTTCTGTCGACGAAATATGGTTACCACCACCTCCACATGCAAATGACACTCTACAGACAAAAGCACAGCTGTAGTTTTCTTTCCCAAGCAGTCCAACAAGTCACGCACACAACTACACACAATTTTTACACACAAGCAACGATTGCGCACACAGCGACAATCGACCGCAGCACGCAAGGAACAGATACACGGAAGACCAACGCCAAGGACAAAAGATGCGTCATCTTGCTCCATTTTAGAAGGCAGACTCCTCACTGGTGAACAGCATAGTGCAGAGGTTTTCGGAACACGTAAATACGATAAAGCCCGACCGCTATGCAGTACAAGTAAGCGGTCACGAACTCAAGGATGTGGTTTGTACTTCCCTGTGCCACCTGCAAAATGCACAGCCTGCGTCACCCCTGTGTAGAGCGCTCGAGCAATGTGCACCGTGCAATAAAAAGTTGGAAAGCAGCCCAAGATTTCCGGGAAAGGTGCTTGTGCCCATCTTGCTTGCAGGCTGTACTATCAATACATGGCTGGGCCTCTGGGTGATGTGGAATTGCACGTTTTTCGTGTTTTTATTGTTCCGAAATCTTTTAAGGCCCATGCACAGAAGCGGCTGAATAGTAAGGTCCACGCTTCAACATGTATCTTTTCTCGCGGCGACTGTATAGAAGATAAGCTTTTATTTTCTTGTGCTTGCATTTAGGCGATCACACCACAAGCAATGACTGGTCTGTGTATAACGCGCGCTCCATATTATGACCGCATCTGTACGAAAGAATAGCCCGCCTCGGGTAAGCAATGAAAACAAACACCGCACACTGAGTACCGGCATGCTAATTAAGAAGGGTTATTTGCGTTCTAAACAACTCACTTTAAAAACTCCGCCGCCATCAGTCACTAGCACTCGATCCTCTCGATTTATCACTCTCGCTTAATATGCTACACGTTCGCGATGGCTTTACCTGTTAAGCAGGTCGAAATGCAGGTCGAAGTAAAATCCGTGTCGCATGCACGCACTCCGCAATATTCGTTTACGTTTCTCGGATTTGTGCGAGGCTAAAGGCTCGTTTTGACTTGGAATGGATACGAACTCGTGAAGTAGGAACAGATGGGAAAGTGTATTTTGCTTACAAGCTGATACAGAAGCAGCCTTAAACTAATTAACAACACAAATTAGAAAAAATTACGCATTCTTTCTCGCACAGCGAGGCCTAAATTTCTTCTGCATAGCCCCTTTCAAAATAAGTCCAAGGGCGCTGCCATAGTGAACACTGGGCTGTGGTTGTAGCGCAAGAAAGAGATGAAGATTAAACTCCCAACATGCCCACTCCACAACTGATCCCCCCCCCCAAAAAAAAAAAATTATTAACTTTTTTTTTCAGCCCCCCGGTAATAGATCGTCTGTTCAAATCCCTGCCGCAAGCTAGGGTCTAACTTATATACCTAGAAAGTTTATGCTGCCTTGTGTGTGTGTGTGTGTCTCCATGTGTGCATGTTCCTTTTTTTCCTTTTTTTTGCGTTTACCTCTCTGTCATCTTTCTAACCCCTATCCCCCATCCCCAGTGTAGGGTAGCAAACCGGAGACTCACATCTGGTTAACCTCCCTGCGTTTCCTTCATTCTCCCTCTCTCTCTCTTTTATGCTGCACAAAACGCTGAATTGCATGACACCATCCAAAGCACTATGCGGCAATGTTACATTTTTTTTACTCAGCCCCCGATTATTTACGGCGCACAGTGTGGAAAGCTTTCCTACCGAACGAGCTGCATATGCTGTCACGAAAAAGGTTTTGTTGAAAGTCGTGCAAAAGGTCTACGCAGTTTACACAAGTTCCACAGGTCTTAGCCCAGCGGGTGCTGTTGTGCAGCTTTGCTTCTGCAACTAGTACCATAAGCACTGACTGCGAGGCGGCTTATGGGCTGGAACCCCCTTCTTTTTTTATGTGTCCCCCTCGAAGGTTCCATGATGTGGTTAGGGGGGAGCATTTCTTGTTTCGTACGGTTCTAGACAAATTAATTAAAGAATAACATTCTGAATTATTTAGGGCGCAAGGACAGAATGAAAGTAGAAAAACACAGGACGTCCTTGCACCCTAAATAATTCAGAATGGACCAAAACCAACTAGCCCAGCAACAAATTCTCTAAAGAATTACAGTTGCCTAACCACACTTCAAGAACAGCACGGCCTTAAACTGCTACGGGTACATAAAGATTTGTTTCCCACTTACGATGGGCGACAATAGTAAGTTATAGATCCAGTTCACCATCAAGGATCTGACTGGCAACAGGAGCTCACCGAACGTCTCCTGTTCCAAGTCTCTATGCGGAATCAAATGACTGGCCACTTGATAAGTGCGGTTTATTTGTGCTTGAAAATATAGTCTTTTTGAGGAATTCGAACTGTCCCCAAAAATTACGATCATGTTTTGTTCCGAAATATCAGCTATGAGCGCACCTTTCAAAATAACTCTTCTTTAACTCTGCTTTTCCTTTCCACATAGAGAGCGCACCACAGCATTAGTTTTGCTATATGGGCATGGATAACTTTTCTACGCAACGAGATAACAAGCTGGTGCTTCCAAGAAGTGACGGAATTCAGAGGTAACAGAAACCTGAGAGGGTGTGTTGTGGATTTCATTAAATCACTTTCACATAGCCCTTTTCCATGGGCACACAGAGCTGATTTGAAAAATAACTCTCAGTGGGATTGCGGACAATTTTATTCGGAGCTCAGCTGTGCAAAGAAACAATCTTGATTTCATGGTAGCCTTTGTATGAAACCAACGACAGTGCACTTCATCAAAGTAAAGTATGCCAGCTTTCTTCAAACTGTGACAGTTCAAATTATCTCTTCCCATAAAATCAGCATTCAATTCCTTGTGTTTCCGCGTCCTCATTACAACCTTTGCTCTTTGTTTTCAATTTCTGTCTTGTGTTTCGCATAGAGTTTCGCAGTTGTTTTAGTTTTGATAGACAAGCAGTTTTTTAATTCATGTTTAAATTTTGAATCATTGCCATACTTTGGAAACGTTTGTAGAGCCCAGTGTTCCTTAGACACAAAAAGTTTAAAATTTTTTAGTTTTTGTATTGTTAGCTTATTGTGGAAATGTTTGCATTGCCCAGTGGTTTTTACAAATGAATAATTTGTGATGAGTGAGATATATGAATTGATAGCTTGTTGTGGAAATGTTTGTGTTGCCCATTGTTTCCTTTCAGTTCGACTAAGGACATTATAGACGTCTACCTAGAGGTTAGCATTTTTTATGACTTTTTAATTTATTTATTTAGTATTTTAAGAACCGTGGGGTCATTCTGTTTAGCATATTCGCTCAACTAGAGACAGAACTGATGTTTATATGTATAGCCGCATATATAGCGCTTGCCAAGGAGCATGCATTGGGGGTAGGGAGACACAGAGTGAGAGCGAGGGGAAACAATTAAAAAGAGAGAAGGGGCTAATTGGACCCCACCCCCTCTTTTCGGCGGATTGAAAACATGCCGCCTATGAGTAGTACACTGACTCCCAAGTCACCTCAGTATAACAAAGCGAAACTGAACACTCAGGTACAGTAGATACATAACCCAATGGAATACATTTTATGCGTATGAAAGCATTTTGCATGTAACAATATTTCTCAGGGCAAAGTGTACTTGAACAGCTTGAATGCGGTTTATGGGGGTCTCCTGTCCCAAAGCGACTCAGGCTATGAGGGACGCTGTAGTGAAGGGCTCCAGAAATTTCGACCAGCTGGGGTTCTTTAACATGCACTGACAGCACACAGTACACAGGCCACTAGAATTTCGCCTCCATCGAAATTTGACCGCCGCGACCTGGATTGAATCCGCGTCTTTCGGGTCAGCAGCCGAGCGTCATAACCACTGAGCCACCGCAGCGGCCTGGGATAGCTTGAATGTGTGCACTGTCAATGCCAACCTGACAGGCTGCAGCCAAAGAGCAACTACGAAAGGAAAGGAAATGGTATTTCAACATAAAGACTGGTTCCAATATAAATGTAGTTTGAGAACAAGCGTTTAAGGGCCGTGCATTGTTTTGCAACTATGGTCGTCGCAAAAGAAAGTGAGCAAGATAACTATGGAGTAGCAGGCTGAGCACTGTGACCACAATAAGAGTATGAAGCACAAGCACTTGTCAGCCACTGAGATGGAAGCCATAGCAGCAAACCTGAGTGTATGAGTCCCCATTAAGAGGACCATTGCAGCTGCACATCCACCTGTGGAGACGGACTGGACAAGCTCTGAGTGGAAAAGACATATGCAACATAAAGTACAAATTTCTGGTTGGAAACGAACATTACCCTGTAGTGATGGATTGGACACTATTTGACTGGAGCAGAGATCTGCAACATGAAGTACAAGATCCATGTTGAAAATAAGGGCTCTTCCAAATGCACAGTGCCACGCTGGAGATTTAGATAATTTGACTGCAAACTGCACAAAGACAGGTACAGTCAAACCTCACTATAACGAAATGGTTCGCAATGAAGTAATGGTTATAATGAAGGAGTTGGCTATTCCCCTTGGAAGCTCCCATATAAGCCCATATAACTGACATCTCGTTTTTACAAAGTAAAATTTTTGTGCAGTGGCATTATAACGCACATTCAATTAACCGCATTGAACATTTGACGCTAAGTGTAATGGTTTTTAACAATGCCCAATGCTTCCATGCCAATTTTGTGCACAGAACTCTAATTGCCGCGCATTACATGCTTTGCCAAGCAGTGCACAAAATATGCGGAAAATTTATTCTGCCTCAAGCAAGGACCCGCATGCAGCCTTTGTAGGGACAATTTGTTAGCTTTCACGTGTGGTTTGATGCTGACACACCTCTCAAAGGCCATCACCATCCATAAACTGCTTCAGGGTCTCGCGGCAGCACCGACAGCTGCCTGAGGTTTTTTTGCTTCGCTTTGCAGGTGGGTGAATTTCATAACTAAGTACTATAGAAACGATTATAGATTTCTAGTGCTGTTGGCAGACCCCACTGTGTCTGTTGTGCTTGCTGAAACTAGTAGTTGTTTGTTATCAGGGATTGCAAAACGTTTGCTCCTTCTTTCTGGAGATGTTGATGCTAACCCTGGACCACCCCCGAACATGGCGTTGAGTCGGGATCAGAAAAAAATGTTGGGTGAATTACTGGCTAGTCAAGCCCGCATTAGCCAAGAACTCGCGGCCCTCACTGCTAAGATTGCCCTGTTTGACGATCGTTTCACAAAACTGTTGGTGGCAGCTACCAACATGCACATATGAACACGTCCTTACCCAAACGCAAAGGCGGTACTGCATTACCCAATATTCAAATAAATGTCTCTTTTGCAATGCCTACCCTACCCTCTAACATATCTACTGGGAACAGAAGACTGGCCCAGCATTTCTGGCATTCATGTGTATGCGGATGCCACATCTGGTGCAGGAAGCGTTAATAGATCAACGCAATCAATGCCCTAATGTGCATTGGAAGCTCTGAAGCTAGCCTGATAAATGCGAAATTCAGAGCTGAGAAGTGCGAAATTGCAGTTAAAGAGGAGGAGTTTTTCTGTAATAAATTTCTGACTTCCCTATGGCACTTACTGTCAATATGTCAAGTACACAATAAAAGTGTTGACTCATTCTGACATGTTCTGTGATACGACATGCTGCAATGTGAGCCGCATCTTTTCCACTCTGCATAGGGAATGCCCTCTTTCTCTTTTCCACTTCCCGGTTATGCTGCCCTAGCTACATAAGGAAGCACCTAACAGAGCTCGATAGATCTGTTTTCTATGATGCCAAGCCATCAATACCTCATTCACACAACACCGATGCAGTTCTACAGTCCAAAGAAATGTTCACTTACGAATATTTCAGACTACATATAGCATGTAAACAGAATTCATGTCTATGTCGTGCAGCGACAACAGATGGAATTTAAACATTGACTGTTTGTGCCAAAATGGCCTCTGGACCAGTTTAGAACTCTCGTGGCAAAACTGAGATTCAGAGAGCAGTCTCGCAAAAAGTACCGCAATTGCACAAATATAGCACGATTTTTTTTCTCACTTCACTGGTTTCAGAATGCATATCGCGTTATATTCGAAAGCAACGACAAATATAACGTGATTTTCTTTTTTTTCGCTGCTCCTGAAGCTAGCTACAGCAAGCTTCACCGCAAGACTACCAAGCTCCTAGAAAAAGCGAGCTTCGCGACGACCTTGGGGCCATGCTGGGCGCACAGGGTGAAAATTTGGAGGTAGAAATAAAGCTGCGCAGGCCGCCAAGAAAGAGGGGGCACTGAAATAGATGGGTGAAGTAGCGAAAAGAAAGAAAGGCGAAAGGACACAGGACTGGGCGGCATAAAACATGCTGCAATGGTGGCACGATGCTGATGGCGGCTGCTACTGTGCAGGAGACTGCATTTAACTCATAGAAGTCTTTGCTGCGCTCGACGATATTGCACGCTCATCTGGAATGTTGCCTCCGAAATAATGTTTTTGTAATGTTCGTGAGAAGACAATACATCGCTTTCGTATTTTTGCGAGCCGTCTCCATTTTTCCAAGCTCTCGGTAGTAGTTGGCATGAGCAGGCTGGGATCGCGGTATGATTAAATTTTTTTTGATTTTCGTTAGGTCTCAAACTCCACACTCGCGTTATATTTACGGTCGCTTTATTTATGTATAAATACGGTACCTCCAGAAAGCATGGGCAGTGCCCAGGGCCGTTCTATTGCGCTTGCACTGACAGGCACCATGTGATTTGAAAATGGCTGCAATGAGAGCATGTCAGAATGTGGGCAGGTAAAAACAAGTGCAGTCATTGCCATGGCGTAATTAGTCATTATTGCAGTATAATTATATTTGTAAAAGCAATTGCAATGCAATACCAGCCACTTAAAAGGTGATTCACTGCGAAGCTGAAAGAAGCCTGCAGAAATACAGAAGTGTATGAAAGTGTGACAGTGATTAGCAGATGATGCCATGCACCAGTTCCTTGTCTCCCTGTAACCAATGGCATTTCCCAGAAGTCTAACCAATGGCCTTTCCCAGAAGGCAGCACAACCAGAATAGAGGGTGGTACAAGAGGCACACCAAAGTTAACAGCATAGAAGCTTACTAGACTGTTTACATTGTAAGCAGAATTTTGTAATCCAGAGATGCAAGGAGGTAAGGCATCAAGAAACACCTCTGTGAGTCATGCGGTTACTCTAAATGCTAACCATAAGCATGCGCAGCTCTCTCCATATGGGCGGACAAAATTTGCGCCCTCTCCATCATGCCACTTGGGGGGCGCACTACTACCTATTTGTGCATGGCTCTGCTGCTAATGGAGAACAATTAAGTACGTAGACATTCCAATGCAGTTTTCCTTAAAGAACGCACAGGCAGAACTAGGAATGTAGCAAGGCTGTCCACTGGACAAAGAATGGTTACATGCGATAACAACCTTCCTCAGCACTATCTTGTGATGGCGCTCGGCAAGGAACGGGAGCAGAACAGAGACAGAACCAATATATACAGTAACCAATTAGAGTCGCTTCTTTCACTGAACAGCTAGACACGAGCATGCAGCCACAACAGGTAGGACCATTAAACGAACACTACTCACATTGCCATTCCGTAAGCACTACTTGTACCCAGCTAATTTACCGTTCCTATCTCTGCACTACAAAAAAAGACATGAGCGGAGGATAGGGAAACAAATATGTGCACAGCTGATATGTTTTGTACAAATGGTAACAGCTGCATACCACAGCACTTGTACTCTTTAAGCCTTATCGAAATTTACAATGCACCACAACACTAGGAAACTAACTTTCAAAGAGGAAATTCAATTAGCACTCAAATTCACTCAGTACACATCACATCATAATACGTCACATTAGCACGTCAGAATAAGTGAAGTGATCCACCTCTCCTTTCAACAAAATTCAATCAATAGCTGCACAACCAGCCTCCTATAAGAGCAGCTCCAGCTGCATCCAGGCAGTGAAGTGCGAGTCACTACAGCAGAATGTGCACGTGACAATGATTTTGAACATGATTCTTTTTGAGCTCTAGAAATTCTCCTATCTCGGGCTCCCCATCCGAAGGTGGCCCAGGTTTTACAGACACAGACCCCTAGTTTCCTAACACAGCTGGGTACCAAGGTAACAGTACTGACTATCTGGCCGCTTGACACCTAAACTGTTCTGTGCATCAATTACTGTCACTTATGTCCCCGGAGCAGGTAGTAACCACAAATCCGGACCACGAAACTGAAGGAACTAGAGGAATAAGAATGGGATGGAGTGAATATAAATGATCGAGGTTAATTCGGAACCCTCTTCTGCAGCAGCCCTCATAGCTCAAGTCAGTTTGGGACATTAACCCTAGATACCATGCCATGTTTCACGTATTGCCTCAATTTGCCCTATTTCTGAACAAATTCTATTTTATTTTCAGCATCGCTTCCTGGATACAGCTAAAGTACCAATGAAGCACCTTTTTGCAGGTGATGGATACCATCTGTCGGCTGGTGAAGTAGTGGAGGAGCTGGCTGAGATCTTCGTCAGGAGCCTGGAAAAGGTGTATGGACCAGGCATCCTTGCTCCTTTCTCAAGGGTGCCAACCAGGCACATCATTTACGCGTGCCATCACTGCGGTACAAAGGGCCATGTGAATGGGGACTGCTGCGAGTACTGCAGCCCATAGGACCTGCACTACTACCTGCAGAGCTCGTAGCAGTGTGTACTGTAGTGACAGTGAGACCTATTTCTGCTATGCTTCTGAGCTAAATCTGCTCCTTGGAATCTGTTGACATCATCCGAGGTTTTCTGAGATGCATTGACACCACAGAGCATGCTGGCGTTTTTGCATTTAATCTTCACAGAACTTGCCACCGCTGGGTTGAAATTAATTTGTAGCTCTCCACTCTTGCGTCGCTTATAGTTCGTATGAAGCTTTGGGACATTCAACCCCGCATGACAAGGATTATTCACATCCACTAGCGTTGTGCTGGCCTGTTTGGCAGCCTGCATTAGCAAGCTAGAAAATCTTGGATGGGAAGAACAATTGGAAAGTATGGAATTCTACTTCCCTGCAAGCTATGTCCTTGCGAATGGCAAGCTGTTTTATAAACTTATGGCGCAGCTACGTCTTCATTGCTTCGGAATAACCGCACCCCACAACCATGTAGTGATCCATGTTGCCACTAGTCAAATACTTTTCATGGAGCCAAAGCACTTGCAGAACTTTGCAGTGCCATTTCACCAAAGTTGTCACCTGCAGTACCTGGTTCTAGATTTTCCACAAATACAAGTGACCATGTATCATACAGCATGCCACTGTTCACAAACTGTCACAAGCAAACTGTTCATCTCTAAATCGAAGACATTTAATGTATGCTGCAGTTTGCTTTCTGGTTCGCATTTCTGACAGCAAACTTCGAGGAACAGCCTACAACCGGTATCAGAAGAGGTAGCAGGCACCTGGATTGGGACCCATGGAGCTGTGCTATCATGAATGCATCCATCAACGACAAGCACATTGGCAATACCAGCTGATTACAAGGTACAACCCAATTGTCTGCTGGTCTGCAATTATGCTTACACCAAGCTGCAAATTACTGACAGATGTCCAACACACCTGTTGGACACTACGAGTATAGCCACACAGTGGGGATCATCAGTCATCACCTTTCTTGCAGTCTGCACAGACCGTAACCTGGCTCCACATTATGTACAGACTCGGCCAACCCAGGCCTTGTGCTTGAGTGAACGGTTGCAGTCACAGCCATGTGAGTGCCCTTTCCAGCTCCCTTGTTCAGGCCGATCAAGCGTGAAGCTGTTTGTTCAACTGAGCGATATAGCAGACTTAAACTGCTGCCTCCGCTGCAGCTCTCTAGCCCACCACATCTTCTTTGTAAGTGGGGTCTGCCTCCTGCTGCAAAATAAGCCTGGTACTGCGCCCTTTTGCAATGCTGTGGTGCACACGTATTTCATCAAGGCCTATCATTGACTGACACTGTTTGAATCAAGTGCCATGGAGAGCATTGCCTAGTATATAGATGCCTAATGAAAAAGCATCAATGCCTCTGGCAGTCAGGTACAGCAGCACCACTTCCTCTTTGGCTCCCTGTACTGCATAGCAGCCTTTCAGAAGATCTTCATGGCTCGCAGCTGTTTTGTGCAATTTTCTCTTTCAACGTTTCAGAACAGTCAGTACTGGACCTGCCTCCAAGAACATGTCTATTCTTAACTTGGAGCCCCGGTTGTCTTGAGATTCTTAGAAATCTGTCTGCAAAACCGGGAGCACCTTTCATTTGGCGAGCCCAGGATACAAGAATTCCTCAAGGTTAATATGAATCAGCTTCACAAGCATTGTCCCCGTGTCCATTCTGCTGTGGTGCCTTGCATGTCGCTGCCTGGGTTCAGAAGGAGGCTGGTATTACACTTCTGTTTTTCAGAAAGGGAAGGAGGGGTCACTTCTATTATTATGACATGTGGCATTGTGATTTGTACTGTGTGAACTTAGTGAATGACTGCACGTTTAGAACTGTTGTCTCTGTACTGCAACTGTAGAAACTGCTTAAAGAGTACAAATGCAATGGTGTGCAGATGTAACCTTTTATACAAAAATTTTAGCTCTGCACATTTCTTGACCCAGTTCTTCCCCTCATGTCTTTTTTGTAGTGCAGAGGCAGAAGGGTTAAATAGCAGGGTACAAGTAATGCTTATGGAATGTCAATGTGGGTAGCGTTGGTTGAACGATCCTACCTGTTCTATGTACGTGGCAATGTCTGTTCATCGAGAAATATGACACTAACTGTTTACATGTTGAATTTCTGCCACCACAGTTTCTGAGCTGCTCTGACCTCTTGGAAAGTGGTATCGAAAACTGGGGCTCAGGAAGGATTTTATCACATCCAACCATACTTTACGCATTGGTCAGCCCTGTAACATTCCCACTGGTTCTTCTCATGCGTTTTTGAGTGCGATCTGCATTGTAATGTTATGCAGCCATTTGCTGTGCATTAGAGTTTACACTGACCACATAGCTCAGAGAGGTGTTCCTATAAGCCTTGCACCCTGTCACACAAAAGTGTGCTTACGGTGTGGAATGGTACGCGCTCTGTGTGTGTGCAAGCCTATAAAGCAGAGAGAAGGCTTCGAAGGGGAAACTCAAGACGCACTTTATACATGAGTGAACAACAAACAAAGCAGCGCACTACACATACACCAAGATAATGCTGCAGAAAATACCGCAGTCCTATCACACTAATGGTCCTCAGGCGTAAACCACAAAGTCGCACTCATACAGTCTTGCTACCAAACGCGGGTGGTTTGTACACTATCTTGGACGCGGTATTCGGATAAAAACCCAGGTGGTACCTTGTTTCAAGCGACGCCGCTCTTCCACGAGAGGAGTGATGAGGAGGATCAGGTGAAGAGAGACGGTGCTGCCACGTCGCCTTAGCTGGATGTCGGCGTTGGAGCATCCTCGGATTGGTGACGAGGTCTGGGAGGTAGCAACAGCTGCTGGCGGAGTCGTCGATCCAGAGGCATTGACACAGGGCCCACGTTCCGAAGATAGGGTCAGCGTCGCGATCCACAGGACCGGTGCACCAGCCGGTGAGGGCCACGCCTAGTCAGTAGGCCTCGCAATCGAGCACCTCCTGCAGCAGCTGATGGCAGTGCGCCAATGTCCGATCCTAGAATGTTCCCCCTCCTGTTCACGCCATTCCTCCTTTTATACGTCCGCTTCATTTTCTTCTACTTCCGCCTTGTTTTCAATTTCGTCGTCGTCTTCATCTCTTCTAAAAATACCACTGCACTCTCTTTTCTTCCCTCTTCTCTTTCTCTCAAGTGCCATGTGCCAATTAACGTGCCTTTCCTTCGTTTCTGTGTTTTACTCATCCCTCCTTTCTTTTTCACTCATGACACACCCTTACATCTGTGGATTTCAAAACTCTATTAGCAATTCAAACATTCCAGTAAGGTGTTTTGCTGTTGAATTTTGTTGGGCTGTCTTTTATCCTTTTTAAACTAACTTGTGATAAATATGACTAGTTAGCATGAAGCACTACAAATGAAAGCATGGCGTAGTCTCCTTGTCATTCTCATGACTTAATATATTTCCATATTTGTAGAGACTCATGTTAGCTCTGAAATGGATTCCCATTTAAGTGCCTGATGTTTTCAGTGCCCTCGTAGTCATGCTCCAATTATCGTTGTAATGATGCTATGGCAATTACTGTGCTTGTCTTCACCTGCCCACATTGTGACATGTTCTCAATGTAGTCATTTCCAGATCACTTGGTTCCTGTAGATGCAAGCGCAGAACAGTCTTGGGCACTGCCCATGCTTTCTGCTGACACAGTTTTCAAGACTCCTGGGGCCGTGTCACGGAACTGTCAAAAACTTCTCAAAAACGGGTCAGTTAGCCTCACTCCTATCGGTGTGTCGTGGCCGGCGGCCATTTTGCTTTTTTGCGTCATGGGTGGCTGCAGATTACGTCACGGATGTGGCAGAAGTCATGGCGTTGCACAACTAATTATGCAGGCGCAAATTGACCGTTTCTAGTCATCATCTCGAGGTGGTCAATTTGACCGTTGCGTTTGTGACAGAAAATGGCGGCAGTGTACGCTGCGATACGACTGAGGCGGCTGCCCCGGCGGGAGCAGTGGCGAAGGAAGGTGCACGAAGACGCGTTTAATTTGCCAGACGAGCTGTTTCGGTGCCTTTTTCGACTGTAGAAGCAGACTGTGGAGTGGCTGTACGACGAAGTCTCCGATGAACTGGGAGGTGCGCGTGCGAGCGCGCTGTCGGTGCGACGGCAGGTGATATGTGCACTGTGGTTATTTGCCACGCGCGGCTTTCAAGCTGCCGTTGGTAAGGAGGCGCACGTCGGCATCGCACAACCGATGGTAAGCAAATGCGTGCGGCAGGTGTTGGAGGCAATCTGCTAATTTAGTGCGCAGAAGGGGTGGGTTCCCGCGGTCACCTCTGTGCGACAGCTACATATAAGAAAACGCGCTTATGCTGGCAAATCACTTTATTTTTTCCAGCAAATCGCACTTCGTGGTCGTCTTCTATTTCCTAAGGAAAAGAAACAGACAACCACATATCACATACTGACACACTTCGCCCTTTGGCGTTTTGTCATCGATCGTAAGCGCCAAACAAGACAGAAGTTGTCTTCGCCGATTTCTTACCAAGCGCTCCTTGCAAGTTTGCTCAGCAGGCAAGTAGCCTTCATTCAAATTTTTCTGCCCACTTAGGTCAGCCGCACAGTAGTTTGATTTCAGACGCCACATAAAAAACAATAACACGGCGTGGAATCTGCTGCTTTCGTGCCATGGAGGAAGGACTCCATGTTTCGTGCAACTGTCCAAGCCCACCACTATCACTGGAAGCACCCTTGTACAAGTCTAGCTTGAAGTTATGTTCAGTGCAGCTTTGTGCACTGAACAAATTTCAAATTATTTTTTTATGCAATCGCTTGCAGCTCTCATTGCAAAGGCTTTCACACTTCTCCATGTTGAGCGAAACAGTTTGTGACCATTTGGCAACATACATTGTTGTGTGTGGTGATGTGTTTCTTTATATTTTTTCTGTACTGGCACATGTTGGGAGTGTGTAGCTGTGCCCTCAGTTCTTGGTTGTATGTGTGCTTTTGTAAAAGTTATAAATTTTTAATTCAGAGACCGTATGTTGCGTTCATTCCTGCTACATTGCATTCCATTTGTACAATTCGTCAGGCAGCACCTGCCGTTGCAATAAATGAAATGTAATGGTGCGCAACACAAAAAATGGTGCAAATGAAAATGGTTGTTTCATAAGCATTTTTAAATGTGCTTAGCCATGTAATGTCTTCAGGACTACATTTTTCACTCATCACTTCCCAGTGTGGCTCTGTCTAGGCATTCATATGAGGCGCCTCTTTTTTTCCACTGAGCACCATTACCATCCTTTGAATTTGCCTGATAAGGAAAGGCTCCTCGATTTATCAGGCTAAAGGTTTTGAAGTGCCAGCTGTTCTCTGCGCCAGTGGATTCATTTTATTGCAGTGTGGCGTTAGTTGCAGGAAAATGAAACGGCCTACTAAATGTTGTGTAAATGCGCACTTACACTCATTTATTGCACGTCGTTAAATGTGGCAGTGAATGTCAGGTTTATATACAGGAATGGGAATGTAGATGTTTTCAAAAACAACTGGTGAAGGGAAAGGTTGAACTGGGGATGGCCTTGCAGATATGTATGCATCTTCCACGGCCAGGTGTGAAGGAATAGAAAGCAAGAATAGGAAAAGGTAATGAGAAGGGGGAAGAATTTCAAGGCTAGATGCTATGCACTATTAAACGCCTGAGGAAATCAAAACCAGTATTTTGAAGGAGAGCAATCAGGACTGCACAATACAATGAAATCACTTCACTGCGTAACACTGTTGTAGTGCCAAGAAGCTGCCAATATTGATGACAGCACCACAGAGTATAAATATAATGAAGGCCCTTGATTTGTTCTTATGCACATATATCACTCATGCAAAGTGAAGTAAACTGTCCATTTGCATAAAAGTGTGAGCAAGACACAGGTATACCAAGAAAGCCAAGAAAAGCATAGCAGCTCTTGATGATTTAAGACTGCAGGGTCATTAATAGAAGTGGTGTGATCAGAAATATCATTCCAGCAGCTTATGGCTTGCGGGAGGGCTGTCAAATTAACAGCCGTAGTGCCATTGTGGAAAGCAAATCCACAAAACAGGACGGGACTGAGGCAGGCGACAACACAGGGCGGTTGTCGCCTGCCTCAGTCCCGTCCTGTTTTGCGGTTTTGCTCTTCACGATGTCATACCAACTGGCCTACACCAAAGTCCTTCTAAGCCGTAGTGCGACCGAATAAGTGCCTAAAGCTGCAGTCCTTATGAAGACTACGGGATGCACAATGTGGTTCAGCTAGGGGAAGGTTAGTAGGATGCCTGACTGTGGTTTGTTTTATGTATTAGACAAAGCAAAACAATCTCCGTACGTAACTCTAGTGTTTGTAAGTAACTTTAGTGAGTGATAGCGATAACTTCACATTAGTAACGCTACATTTCTGTTCATATTTTGTGGCTATAAAACGCGCTGCGCAGGTGTGGACTCTCTTGAATGATTGTATTAAATAGGCTTGGTGTGGTGACCACATCGGTAACGTGAATTCAAGTTGTGGAAGAACAAAAGTCTGATATGCAAGTTTTTAAGTGGTTAACAGGGCATCTCGAAGATTACGTTTTAGATAGCTGAGAGTACGGCGGTGATTTAATTATTCCAAGCTTCAAGGTATTTATATGAAGGCACGTATGCACAAGGGTTAAAATTGGGCTAGTATGTAAAAAAATTAATTTTTTTTCTGCTTGCTACGTTGGCCAGGTTTGGAACTGCCGACTATATTCTGGTCTGACAAAGACGAACCTTTACAGAACACGCATCTTTTTCCTCAGGCAAACTGCAGCCCACATCGCAGCCTGACCAAGAGTCTCAACTTCGTTTTGCCATGCAAGCCAGACTGCAGTTGTTCCACTCGGGTATGTGATTGTGTGCGGGGAAGTAGGATCAAGGGAAGGGCGTGTAGCATTTTTGAAACGAAGCGTATCTTCCTCTGTAATGGCAGATGTCTCTGATGTTGAAGCTGTGCGGGGCAAGCTGCATCTGCAAGAATGGCTCTTACATGTGGATACCATCTACACGCTTTAGAATTTTGAGGAACCTATCTTTGCTCTGTATTATATGTTCAAACACATGTTTGGAAGTAAAATTATCATGGCTGGTGACCTGAACCTTGCTAGTGTAAACTAGAACACACTGAATACTGGAAATATGAGAATATAAGATTTTATGTTCACTTTTAGCCTCAAATAGCGTAATGAGTAAATTCCCATATATACAGGTAATTCTCTACTTTACATTCATAGATCACCAGGAGTCCCCATACCCTTCCTGGTGCAGTGGTTAAGCGATGCACCACTGCCGTGATGGCAGGTGCTCCCAGCAGTGGGCCTTCTGCGGCCCCGGTTGCTCTTCCCAAGCGAGCAATCATTAATTTAACTGACCCATGCCATTGCGGGCACTTTGCTCTTTTCCAGTGGGCAGGTTGTGAGGATGCTGCAAGGTTACGTAACCTAAGTGGCCCACCTGCCTCCTAGGTTGCTATGTGGGGACCACCTGCCAGAGCCATGCCCGTGTTTTTTGTGGTCACAACGCTGACACCAGATGTACTGGAGAACGGGGCCGTTAACGCTATCACGTTGATATAAAGACAGATAGCAGTAGACAGTTGTTCATTTGAGTGCATTGTTTGCACAAAAGGTACAGAAAAATGGGAAGGTCACGACTGTAGCTGGAGGTAACATTTCAGACTAACTTCAAATTTATCATGATAAATGGCGCATGCTGTGGTACCAGGCAGTTGATTCCATTGATGAATGGGGTGGAAGAGAGGTGAATGAAAGAAGCAAATTGAGGAAAGGTACGTTCGTCTTTCAGTTGGTGATCAATGCAGGTAAAAACATGACAGGTCGGCATGATATGGCACATAGCAAAGGAAGAATGACTATGGTATTATTTGTGAAAAAGGAGGGAATGTAAAATATTTGCTGTCCTTTGAGCAGAGGTAAGTTCAGATATTTGTTTCATTTCTTTTATACTCAGTACTTCTTAGATATAAATTGGACAGGCTCATTCTCCAGACTACGGTTTTGTTAGTATGTGTGCGTCTGTTCAAATCAAGGAGGTATAT
Source organism: Amblyomma americanum (assembly GCF_052857255.1). Taxonomy (NCBI): domain Eukaryota; kingdom Metazoa; phylum Arthropoda; class Arachnida; order Ixodida; family Ixodidae; genus Amblyomma; species Amblyomma americanum. The sequence continues at coordinate 541,949,821 of NC_135497.1, read as the reverse complement.
TCCACTTTAAGCATACTAATGAATTCTACATTAAAAGCATTGCGTCTGGGTTTCCTAAACCAAGGTTGCATGGAAGGAATCCCGATGCTTTCGGTGCCGCCTTGTTAAAGGGGTCGTGGTACCATTTTTCAGACTAAATCTGTTTATTGCATGTAGTTTGCTAAGCATATCTGAAAAAGTAGGCGAAATATGAGCTGCTTTGGTGCGGCAACTAATTTGTAATTAAGTTATCCTGAACTGTGTGGGAGTCAGGCAACACTGGCGCACCCTCGATCTGTGACGCCATAAACCAACGGTCACGTGCTAGCCTGCAACTGAACTCCGCATAAAGAGGGTAGGGCAGTGGGTTGTTTATTGTTCAGGCTAGGGGTGAAGGAGGGATGTTGGTGAGAGAATGAGGAGCCCACACCCCACAACAGGGGTAAAAGGCAACAAAGGCCCGTGTCCTGTTTCATTTCTTGTCTTGGAGACTTCACTGCAGTGTGCCACGGCGGTACTTGAGTAGGTGCTTGTTGTGCTCCACACCGACCGTGCGTGGCAGTTTCGGAGTTGATGACAGTGCTATCGATTTATGACGTCACTCAGGCTGCATCAATATGGCCGTCACTGCCAGGGGGAGAGGCTTGGAACTAATACCTTCTAATTGCAATTTCTAGCTTTCTAGCTGAAATGTGCGCATAGGGCAGTGCGCCTTTTTTATGTATAGTTAATAATGCCGTGGCTAGTGGCAGTAACGTAAAATCATGATTTGTTGGTAGAACATGTCGTGACTCCTTTAATAATTGCGTCTATGTGATTGTTCCAAGAAAGGTCGGATGTTATGTGAACCCCTAAATTCTTGATGGTGGGTACTGATTCTATGAGAACATTGTTCAGAGTATAATGGCATGGTACAGGGCTATATTGCGAAATTGAATGGTGTCAAAATCAGAGCCAAGCATAGCTTTTCAGAACCTGTATCAAGCCTCGAGATATCGAACATAAAAATAGCTTCAGAGAGCTCAAGTTGGGTTTTCTCGCGTTGCATATCGACAATGGGCGGTTTTAGAACATAGGTGATGTAGGGGCAATTCCTGTAACGATGCCATGTGCAACGCCCTTTTATGAATATGTAATGCGGGAAAGGCAATTTTTACGAGCTGCCAAATGCATGTTTTCTGTGGTTCATATCTCGAATTACGATTCTGTTTCAGAAGTGTTTTAAACTGGGTTTGCCTGATATGTTGAAGGCCTTCAATTTGTCAGTATAATCTTGTGCCCTGAACCAAGGAAAAAATTAAGAAAAAATTAGGAGGTTCCTTTTATATTGGTTAATACTCGTCATTTCGTTACGTTCTGTTATGTACGTAATGTCCGTCTTGCTGTAAAATCAACCTGCATCGACGTACCTTTCGCAGCTTTTCAAATAAAAATCTCTATTGAATAATTTCAAACACCAAGTTTGTGTGTATGCATATATAAGCGCATGTGTGTAGAAAGTTTCGACAAAAATGCCTAGTGCAGTCATTTCATCCATTTGCATGATGAGGTCTTCATGTTTCTTCTGTCGCCATTTAGACCTCAAAATCAAAATAAAGTTGCCACTAGCTCACTGCGACAAAATCACAGTTTCTCTTCACTGCGTTGCAAAAAAGAGTTCAAATAAAGGTCAAAGCATAACTGCAGAACTGCTTGCTGGTCAGCAGAATGACAGCACAATAGTATCACAAATAAAAACACTTGGGCATATGTGCTCTTTTCACACCTGTAAAGCAGACTTGCAGTGGTTGCAGTGTGCAGAAGTATTTTTATGATCATGTGGTTGTGAAGCACGATATCCCGCCCAGTGGTAACGGGAGCAACTTTATGAAAACAGGCAAGAACAGAAAACTTGATGCTGTTGGTCCTGCGGGACGACATGTTTGCCGTCTACATGAATCACCAGCACGCAATTCTCCCTGACCTTGTGTTTTCATCACGTTTGCATTGAACACTTCTCACCCGAAATCAGTGAAGAGCAGAGTCAAACCGGAAATTGGGAAACTGTGCTGCTAAGGAAACAGAATTATGCTGTTGTCTTCTCTGTCCTCTTGTGGACATCCAAACCTGGATCTGTGCAAATAAATAATACAACAAAAATATGTCATCATGCCCTGCTTTATTTGATACTACCAAAAACAGGTGCCTGACAGGGAGGTCCTGGCAAGGCAGTTATGTTTAAGCACTCTGCAACGAAAAAGAACAGACCATGTAATCAGCACAAATAACTGTGCACAATAACACCACAATTAGGATAAAAGGAAAGAGTGTAAGGAGAAATGTATAATATATACACAGAAAGGGGAAAACATGAAACAGTAATATCATGTAGCGGCTACAAAACACCACACAAGAACAAGTATACAAAAAACAGCAACAAAATTACCATAGCCAAAAGGAGGAATAGAAAGGTAAAATGATAAAACAGCAGGAAGAAATTTTGGAATCCTCTGAAACAAGAAGGAAACCAACTGCATAGAAAAAACAAGGCTGTAAAAGATTTATTCGGTACCAAGATAATTGAAAATCACGAACTGGTTTGACTGAGGCATTGATTCATGCCAGAGCCATATCTCGCTGGCGTGCAAGGTAGCCGTGAATATGCAACTGGAAGACAAATGGGCTTAAATAAAGGACCAAATCTGAGAAAAAAACTTGGAGATGAAGAAAAAAAGAAGTGATGCCAGGCATTGCACATCTGGTTAAGCAGTTACCGCAAGCTACAGAATTATACAAAACTGTTCTGCACTTAAAAGAATCAAAAGGATCGGAGCATAGATATTCAGTGAATTGGTAAAAGTAGTGAGAAATTCCATCCACTTGACTTCCACCGGGGCAAGTAGATTTAGGAAAGCCCAGCTTTAGTATTAGGTGTGACGGTCCCACCACCACCCCCAGACATGAGAAATGTCTGTGCCATCACAGAATATAGCATTGTAATAAGGGAGTATTTACTCTTACAAATCTACTCCCCCTTGAGGGATTCCCCTAAACATTTGACCAGCATATAGCATTACACCTGTTCACATCATGCAAGTGGCAACAGTACTAGCAGCACCTCTTGCTCGCATGACAACTTGGCCAGTTTGTGGTACTGGGCTACAGACTGCGACCATGCAAGCGGCACAGCATTGGGGGCACCGCTCACTCATGTTACCTGCGCCAGTTTGTGTCACTTGCTTAGACTATGAATACATTCAGACCTTGTTTATATGTTGCCAGTTCATACGCTCAAAATTGCGAACAGCAGAAATGTCTCCTCTTAGAATTATAAACAACACCATGTGACATACTTTCCCAGCTCCTAAATTTAGTTTTGACGAATTCTGGTCGTAAAATATGTTTAATGACTAACCGTAGCTGTGCAAACATTTAAATGGGCCAAACAGCGGCATGCAACATGAAAAACTAGGATGCAGCAGCAGTCACTTACTGCAGTGGCTTCTGTGCAGTGCCCAAGTGCAGAGCACCATAAAAGCGACAAAGGTGCTGAATTATGCGAGCAGACCATTTTTGTGGCAACGCAACAAGAGGAGGTCGTGTTACGCCTCTGCAAAAGTGCAAAAGGCGACAGTGTTGTGTGCGATGTTGGCATGGGCTATAAAAACTCCGGGCGGCCTACAATAATCCAGAGCCATACAATACAACATCACTCGCAGCCCATGCGTCAATCCACGACGTTAAACTGCTTGATTAAATTACTACGTCTACTTGCTTACAAATGTATTGTTCTGCCTACCTTAGATTATGCTATTATTTGGGACCCGTTCACGCAAAATAACATGAATAAATTAGAGAAGGTTCAAAAGAGGGTGGCACGATACATATATAACAATTACCGACATACATCAGTAACACATCTTTGAATCCAAGTGGGCTTCCCGACAATAACTGTGCGAAACCGTTGCACACGACTTAAATTTATGTATCAATTAATCAAGACACTACAGAACAGAGCTTACCGATTTGCTTGTTCTTTCGTCCGGATATGCGACGCCACAATGACACCAGCTAATTTTAACTCATTTTCAGGTTCGAAATAACTGCTTTAAATACTCATTCCTTCCACGAACTATTTCCAATTAGAATAACCTCACTAACAATGAAGTGCAGCAGCCGTCGCTGACGCTGTTCTCGCAACATATCACCTAGTTTTATTGCATTTGCTATTTCACTGTTCTGTTGCATATGTTTAATTATTGTATTCCCAATGGTACACAAGAGCTTCAACTTGCACTGTATTTTACTTTTGCCTGTTTGGTTAAACTGCTTAGTTTGTATCCCCACCCTGCTAAAATCCCAACTCCGGGGTTCCAATATCAATAAATAAATAAATAGATATACTAAGACGTGCTTACATGCAAGCAGGCGAAGTGCAGAGAAGGCAGCATGAAAAGCAAGGGCAGTAAGACAGTCAGCTGCTACAGCGCCACCCTGCACCGCATATATGCAAGGGCAAAAACCATCTGAGCATGACCAGGAAGAGATGTTGGCTCATTTTACTACCGACAGACCGGATGTCTTGCAAATTTCTTTCCGCACTTAAGACAATGCACATGTGGACTGATTTCTGCAAGCTCAAGAAGCCATTGGAACCCTATGCAAAGACACACCAGTCGACATTTCAACGAACTGAAATTGCACCACAGTCACCAGTTACATTTTCAAAATTGGGCACTTTGGAATACAAGATTGTCTGAATAATGTTTTTGTGTGCACATTTCTGAAGTGCATCACTGGGTTACATTGTAGTACACTGTACGTGCACACTATCAATGGACACCGCCAAAGGTAGCGAGAAATTCCGTCAGCCTGACTTCCACTCAGCCAAGTAAATGATGGGGAAAGCCCATTTTGTTTTAATATTAGGTGTGATGGTCCCAACAGCACCAGCAGACATGAGGAATGTCTGCGCCATCACGGTATATACCGTTACACCGGTTCACACCATGCAAGTAGCAACAGCACCAGCAGGGCCTCTCTCTCGCATGACAACCCGGCCAGTTTGTGGTACTAGGCTACAGGTTGCAACTGCACATTGCGTGAGCACACCACCACTTGAAAGCCGGACCACCGCTAGAAGCAACTTTTACCTTTGCGCAAGGTGTAGTACCAGGGACTTCTCATGAACTAACACACTCTAAATGGCTGTCGCCCATTCACACTGCACAATTCATGCCACACAAAAGCAAGTGACGCCAGCGCTGGGAGCATCTCTCACTCATGTACCACCCAGGCCAGTTAGTGCCACTTGGCTGCAGACTAGAACTGTACACACTGTGAGCACACCACTGCAAAGCAGGACCACCGCTGCAAGCAAATTTTACACTGCAGAGCCCACAAACACCTTTCAACAAGGCACAAACACTGCTGGGACCGGACAGACTTTTCATGAACACGCACACACTAAATGGCTGCCTCTCATTCACACTACACGAAAGCAACTTGAGCGCAAGTGGAACCAGCACTGGGGACACCTCTCTCACGTACCACCCAGGCCAGTTAGTGGCACTGCCTACATAATACCTCAGGTCAGCACACTCATTAACGAGTGCACTATATCGCGTGCATGTGACATGAGTGTGATAGTGTGAGTGGGTGGTTGTGTCTGTGAGTGCGATTGAGTGGATGCGAGTGAGTGTGATTGAGCTGCCTTCCATGACGACGAGGTATGCAAAACACCAGGACGGTTACACGCCTTAACTTTTTGAAAGAGCCCCAGACCAGGTCTGGACACAAAATGAACAGCGACGTTTTCCCAATTACACAAAGCGAATTTAATTTTAAACTGCTGCCTGGCTTGCTAGCTGTCAAACATATTCCCAGCCTTAGTTTAAATGACAGCTTTGTTTACTGTAGTTTTTTCCTTTCATATATCAGTGCTAGCCACCAAAAGATGAGCTATCAAACAAATGCCACACTCCACAAGGGTGCCTGAAATCTTTCCAAAGCCTGCATTATAATTTTTAGTCCCCTCTGTCCAATAATGCTTTCCTTACCATGCCCACAGCATGTAGGTCACTGATGACCCACAGCTGCTGTACCCTACTTTTAGATACCTATGCATTTGCATACTTGTTACACGAAAACAGTCTAAAAAATTAGGGCTGCCCAAATAATCAAAAGGTTGAATAGCTGGCCAAGCTGTCGTGGTGGCTCATTGGTTAAGGCGCTTAGATGCTGACTCAAAAGTCGTGGGTCTGATCCCGGCCGTGGCAGTTGAATTTTGACGGAGGCGAAATTCTATACACCTGTGTACTGTGCGAAGTCAGTGCGAAAAACCCCAGGTGGTCGAAATTTCCGGAGCCCTTCACTGCGGCGTCCCGCATGGCCCGGATCGTTTTGGGACATTGAACCCCCTATAAACCACAGATAGTTATTGAATATCATTTGCCATTTGATTCGCACCACACTTTACTGCTCGAAGTATTAGAACTTCCTAAATGCTCAAACATTAAGAACTAGTAGCCAAACATCGCAACACATCCAAACGACACCCCCCGGTTAGAGTAACTCATGCTTGACACATCAGTTAGCTTGCCATTTCCTCATAAAAAATATACAGCCAACATGTGGTTAAGATTAGCTCTTGTATAAAACAAATATGGGCAGGTAGCGGCTGCACAACCATCCTCAGCATGCAAGGTGGCATTGAGTGGAGCTCTGATTGAGGGCACAAATTCTGAATAACTGACTTGGGCAGCCAGGGGAGCTTCAACGAGTTAGGTGGCGAGCAGATGGAAGCATGCCTGCCAATTGCTTGTGAGTGGTGTGGCTTAACTCTGGGTATAGATTCGTGAACACACAGTAGTAGCCAGACGTGCCTCTTCACCACAGAGTATATATTTCAGTGTCGAAAAGGGAACGAAACAAGCTTTATCACATGAAATAATTGTAATCCTAACTGCTAATTTAAAACTTTTCCTTTCATTTTTATGGCCTCATATTGTGAGGAAGACGACGAAGTGTGCAGTGGCGCGAGCAGGAGCGCTCACGCTAGGCCAGAAGCCATTAAATCATCTCATTGTCATCGATCATCGTGTCTCTTTCTTCGGCTGCTCGCCACGTAACATTTGGGGGAGTTTGCGGGGTATCATCGGCATCATGGTCCAGGGAGTTTCGGAGTCCTGCGTCAGCCATGGTCGTTGGCCGTGAGTTCTTGGCCTGCGTCGCTCGGCCGTGCCCCAGCCTTTCAGACCCGAACTGACCTCGCCGTTGTTCCCCCCGCCCCGTCCCCCGCCCAGACTACTCAACACGACTAACTGAACCCGACGCAAGGACCTTATCTACCAACCTCACCGACCCGAGACGCCGCTTACATCTGAAGACACCGTTCCACTGCCCAGGCCATTCGACGCGTCCTGGGGCCTCGACCGTCTGCGATTGGCGACCTGCGTCCCGGAAGCTTCTTGGACCAGGAATCATTCAGCCATCTCATTCATCGTGGCGGCCAGCACCTAACCACTTGCTCGTTCTTGTCCAACCATCATCTTAAGCCCGTAACCACTTCATGCGTCTCTGTCACCGATCGGGACGATCGCTCGGTGGCCCCGGGTAGTGTGAGGAAGAAGACGACGAACTGTGCAGTGGCGCGGCCAGGAGCGCTCGCGCTAGGCCAGAAGCCATTAAATCATCTCATTGCCATCGATCATTGTGTCTCCTTTTTCGGCTGGCCGCCACGTAACAATATCATACAGGGACAGTCTACTATTGAGGAAGAGTGGACATGTTGGAATATTCTTGCAGATCTCCCCGCTCCGGTGGCTTAGTGGTTAGGGCATTCGATTACCGGGCTGAACGACTCAGGTTTGCCCCCAGCCCCAGCGGCTGCATTTTGATAGAGGCAAAACACAAGGCACCCGTGTACTGTGCAGTGTGCGTGCACATTAAAGAACCCCAAGTGGTTGAAATTATCCGGAGCCTTCCATTACAGCATCCGTCATAGCCAGAGTCGCTATGGGACATTAAATCCATAAACCAAACTTTCTTGTACATCTTTCCCTACGATGACAACAGCAAGGGGAGATCCTGTGATTTTGGCAGAAATTTACATTCTAAATTGACAAAGAAACCATGCCAGAGCAAATGGTTGTGCAGTGCTGCCTTAAAACCTGGTGGCTTTCTAAGCAGTTAAGCAACATCTCGGGTTATAACACTACATTTAATAAATTAGACCGAGTGCAAAACATAGCATTCTTTTATTTTCGCTACAAGGTTTAGTTGTCTTAATGTTTTTTCCGTCTTGCAACTATAGTCGGATGCAATTTAAGTCTGTAGTGAAGCTCGCCCCCATTCAGAACTGCCGCACAGAATTCCTCCATGACAAAAAGTAGCCCAGTATTAAACTTTTCTTGCTCCCTAAGCAAAAACTAATCACAACTACAAAAAATTGCTCTAGAATTGTGATACCTGGCGTGTTTAATATAGTCAAGCAATAACAAGCTGATTTCGTCAACCATTGTGACTGGCCAGCAGAGTAATACAGTACGCCGTGGACAATGTCCCAGTGTTAGTAACTGCAGTTTTTTTTAGTTGTATCTACTGCAGTAGTTTCTCACATGGTTTAACCATGCTTTCTGAGCATTTCTTTTAATGTATTCAAAAACGCAGACTGACACTATACTGCTAGTGGCTTGCCTACCAATGGCAGCACCACTGTCTGCAAAAGCGGTTCCTGGTACCTGCGTTAACGTGAGTTATTTTACTGACAGTACTTTAAAAACCACCTTCGCATTCTCAACGCTATTTTAATAAAAACTTATGCATCCTGGTTAATGTCACACTCAATATTGCCACTACATGGCACCCAGGCAGTGTGGCAAAGGTTGCATTCCTAAAGGAATTTGCAGACTCCAATCGCTACGAAAATACGTTGGTTTATGGTTTCTGGGTATTTAACGTCTCAAAGGGACTCAGGCTGTGAGAGACGCCGTAGTGAAGAGCTCCAGAAATTTCTACCACCTGGGGTTCTTTAACGTGCACTGACATCACAGAGTACACAAGCCGTCGTGGCGGAATGGAAGCAGAAGCATCCCTTTCGTGAACAAGAAAGTGAGACTACCATATGAAAAAAATTAGGTTTAAATTGTTCTGCTGCGTTTCAAAGCTCCGAATCAGAGTATTCGTTTAGTGTGGAAAGGAGCCTTTGATTGCTGCTAAAAAAACGTCTGCAAAAGTCAGTATATTGTCCCTTTAAATCAGCTTAGCCACGAGTCATATCAATAAGATGTACACTATAAGATGAAGAGCAAGGAAGAGGGGCAGACTATGTCTGAAGTGACAAGATCAGCAGTTGAAGGTACAATTTACCTAGCTTGACATGAGAAAGTAATGTCTTAATAGATCCAAATTTCTTACTTCCGGGACAAAGGTCAGTGGCTCCATTACAGTTGGATTAATCGGAGTCTACTGGATATTTAAGGTTTTTACAAGACTTACTTATTTCAATAGCTAAAAATACTTGTCACAGTAAAACTGCACTGATGCAATTTCCAGGGGACTACAGGAAAAGCATGCACCAGAAACATAAGGAAAACATACACCATAAACACATGATGTAATTGTGTTCAGGAGCGCGTTATGTAGTCGTGCTCTCTCAGAATGTGGATGCATGGATCATAATCCGCGATGCGGATAGGTGGACCCTGTTGACATTCAAGCTGCTGTCTCACATGCTTTCCTTCCGAACATGTTGGAGCTGATGTAGTAGCGGTGGCATTGCTGCGTTTGGGCCAATACCTTGACTGCTTTTATTGTCACCTATTGGCAGGCTGTGGCCTGGGCTAGATGGTGGTTCCTCCTCTTTGTCGGCACACCCCTTGATAACCTGCACATGTTTGCCAATGTATTCACGCACCAATGCTCCCACTTTTGGGTCCGTTGTTTCCTTACCGAATTTACTTGTAAGAACAGAAAGCTCAATTTCAACGCCTGCAAAAACATTTGAGTCTTGTGACTGAATCATGTCACCTTGAATGCTGTCAAATAGTGCTGCAGGCTCATCCTCAGGGAATGAATCATCTCCAGATAAGTACTCACTGGCTGACTCGTGAACAGGAGGTTCATCCTGTCAGAATCAATGGTCATCTGCAGAAGACAAAACAGAAGATGGATCCTCAATGACTGGCTCATGAACAGTTTCATCCCTTCTCTGCAGCTCCCACTGCGCAACTGCATGAACATGGCGGCACTTTTTCATGTACAGAAAAAATCCCTACAGCTGCACTGCAACCTGTGGAAACAAGTGTGACATTCAGGGCAGCTAAGCATGCACGCTTGCCACTGTGTGTCCTTCCTGACAACAGTGGAGTCAGTACCTTCTTCAGATCGTGACTGCACAGAGACCACTTTCCATCAGAAAAGTCTGGTCATGTCAGACTTGGAGACTTCCACTCCTGCAGCATGCTTCTTGAAGCAGTCTGCTGTGCGATGATCTGCCCTGCGCTTCACTTGACAGATCAGCTGCTTCATTATCCGGACAGTAAGCCAATTTCATCAGACGCCAGCAGCCTGTCGAACCGCCAGTTCTAAAACCCTCCCAAATAACTTTTCTTGAGCTCATTATGCATTGACTCAAGATGGTTGTTAGTAGTCAATCCGGTGTCCTGCCTGTAGAAAACAGCCCACTGTTCTGGGCGCTTGGCATATACCCTCTCAAAGTACTCAACAAACTTAACGCACTCAACAAACTCCTTTAAAGTATGGAACTCTGACAGCTCCTTGTGCCAGCCCTCTTCACTTCTCCTGGTCCACATTGCATTCAGCTTCTCCTGCACAACTTCTCGGCTTTGGCGGTCAGTTGCATCGGTCATGTTGCACTTCCAGCTCTGTATGATGTGCCACACACACAGCAGATATTTTACAGGGTTCCCCATGAACCTTGCCCCGTCATTTGCATATGATGGTGCATTATGTGACATGAATGCACCACAGCTAACTTGTGTGCCAAGCGTGTCCCTGACTGCAGTAAAAAATCTTACCATGACATCCTCAGACACATTGAGAGAGAGGACGAAGGCACACGGAATGCCTGACTCACGATTTCCTATAACCATCACATTTGTAAGTTGGTGCTTATAGCGATTTGTGCCATGAGTTGCATCAGCACACACTGCTCTTTGACCATGCTTTAGTAGCATGTGACCCTGGGTAGTGTTCATCATTACCATCACAATTTCACCAATACCTGCTTCTCTCAGTTTATCTGGCTCTGTATACAGCAGAGCACCTTGATCCTCTAGCTCGACGATCCACTTCTATGTACTGACATAGTCATTACAATTTTTCTCCACTTCACTGCCAATGTTAAACTTCATCTTTATGTTCTGAACCTCTGATGAGGTCAGAAGGTGAAGCGTGTCTAGTGGAGCTCTGGCAGGCGAACGTGCATCTGAAAGAATAACCCTACGAGGGACCTGCAGCTTCAGCTTGCGTGCAGTGTCCTTCTGGTCAGCAATTGACAAGGGATGGCACCGTAGCTCTTTCTCATGGCCACAGTGCTCAGCTTGATAGTCTACTACCACATTTACATTTTTTTCAGTGACATCTATTCTCACCAAGCAGTGCCTCTCACATTTCACACTGCCATGAACCCTTTATTGGCGCTTACCTTTTCCTGTCTTCACATATGAATCTGAGCGATGGCAAACCAGATACTTTTGTCCCTCCAGATGCGAAATGTTTTGTACCCCCTGACACAACAAAGTGGACAAGCTCAGTCTTTTCCTCATGATCCTTCCAGCTTTCAAAATCTGTGAAAAAGGAACAGGCATCATTAAGAATTAAGCTACAGCGAGCAATCCCCAGAACTGCCAGTAAATTACTGCGAATTGAATGCAGCAATGTTACCTTCTCGCATTGAATAATGCTTCATTTTTTCACATGCATGCATTCCTTAATCTAGAAGGCTTATTCTCAGCTGACACATATCCCAAATAATGCAGACAGGTTTTTCTTGTTGCCGTATTTTTTTCCAGCCACCTGAATGTGCTCCCATACCTATCTCGGTTAAGTTTGCAATTGTTTAACGATATAAGCCATGTGTATGCACACCTTACAACATGCCACAGTGCAAAACAGAACAGTGCCCATAATCTGGCCCAACCTGCTACACAAAAAGGGTGAAGTGCTCCAAAAGGCTGTTGTGCCATGAACCAACATTAATTCGATAGAGGCGAAATTCTAGAGGCTCGTGTACTGTGCGATGTTAGTGCACATAAAAGAACCCCAGCTGGTCGAAATTTTCAGAGCCCTTTACTACGGCCTCTCTAATAGCCTGAGTCGCTTTGGGACGTTAAACCCCATAAACTAAACTAAACTTATAAGCAGACTATTTCATTATGGTAGTGTTTAAAATCTAGTTCATTGCAGACAGAAGGCTTGCATGCATTGGCATCAAAACACGAAACAAGGTGCCTGAAGTTACGGAATGACATGTCTACTGCTACAGTTCTGTCCAAACACAGCATTTACTGCAGCATTGCAGTTCCGTCCATACCGAACCGTGCATTCCTTTCTGGAGAAACCCCTGGCATCAAATTTTCCTGTCAGGTTTTGATTGCAATAACACCTGTACAAGCTAGTGAAATTTGAAGGTTATCGCACCTGTTCCACCTAACACGAACAAATAAATTTTCCCTCGCATGATGGGCACTTGGTGCACAACAAAAGTGATTACAGGATATAGAAAAAATTGCAGTGGACATTTAGTCTCCGAAACTCCTGTACGTGCCCGGCGGGTCCAAACTCAATTTGCATGTATCCGGCTTTCGTAAGTCCGCTGCTGCTACGGCAGAATATGTTTGCAAAGGAAAATTCGATGTGCACAAGGAAGGGGGCGAGCATCAAGGGCGCTGACCGCACCCGCGATCGATCAGTATATATCGCCAGCATGGGCATGCAGCGGTAGCGGCACACAACCCGGAGCAGTCCGGCCGCCGATTTGAGTAACGTGACTACGACAAGAAAGCAGTCTCCGCGACCGTCTGTGAGTCATGTTTGGCGCCGGACTAGGGGGCACGAGGAGGGAGGCACGGGCTCGACAGCCGGCAGCCGAACCCGAACAGTCTTCGTCGAGCACTCGCCGCCACCGCCGCTGAGGGCGCTAAGGTCGCGTCGTGCGCATACCTTTTCCGGTTCAAGGTCACGACGTCGTGCGCACAGACCGAGTCTTCAGAGAAATAGTTCACCACTGTGCGTTGTATATATGGTTAGTAGTAAACAGAAAGCGTTTCTGGCGTTGATTTCTACGCTAGGCATTGAATAAAATAGGGAGTTTTTGACACTCTGCTCTAGCCAGAATGATTTTACTTCGGGACAGTAGTCAGAGGATGCGCTGGCGTTTTTGCAGCGGAGCAGACGTGCGCTCACCGCCTGCTGACATACGTAGGTGTCGCGCTCTGTGAAAAGATGGGACTGCGCCGTGTCCCCATTCGCCTCTGTCTCGCTTAGGCGCTGTTTTTATCCGCAGGATCACGGACCAGCCATGCCGACTTCATTCTCCCCTTGTTAAACTGATCGATTTGGTGAAAATTTTTGATTTCTAGAATTATTTTCTTCCTTAGCGCTGGGGTATTCTGTTTCGTGACGAAAAATTACAGCAAAATATTCAGTAGAAATTTATAAATTACGCTTTCTAGATGCGTGGTCGTCGAAAATTGTGAGGTAATTTCTTTGATTTCTTTGAGGCTTTCTTTGAGTTCAGTTCTTTGAGTTCAGTGCCGCATTTCCTTGACCAAGGCGCAAGCGAGGAGGCCAAAAACGAGGGAATAAACGTAGAGGTTTGTTCTCTGACCTTTCACATTTTCTGCCATTGGCATCACTCACACCTTCGTAAGTTCGTAACGCATAAAAATAGAATTATCAATTTGTCGCAAACGATTCTTGAGACATTGAGGACTGTGATAAATCTCGATTTTTTTCCTACACGTGCCGTACTAGGTTAATTATATTTTAGATATGTGTTCATGTAACTATGCATGCACAAGTACATGATCATCTAAAAAAAGAACTAATAACGTCATCATACAGAACAGCACTATGTGAACATGCTGGCATAAAAAAATAGCGCACTTTCTACTCAATTATTTAAGACCTTTGTGTGTCTTGACGAGGGTGTTAGTTACACCTACCCAAGAACTGGCACCAGGTATAGCTAAAAATAAAACGCATTACTGAAACTAGCGTAGCAATTTCATATTTACACGAAATTTAGTTACATATCGCATGCATAAATTACGAAAAACTTTTCATTGCCGCGTCCCCTCTCAATCTCGCCACCTGTCAGTTATGTAGCACGCCTGCGGCTGCTTCTTTCCAAACAAGCTTCGCGATCATGGACTACATCATGAAACACGACACATGCTTGATGCAATAAAAAAGCATGTGGCTTCTAACGCACTTAAGGTACGCTATTCTAAGCACGCCAATGCAACCGCGCAAAAAACTTACCGGACTTATTTCTGCTCGAAACAAATAAATATGTCGGTGATATTAAAAAAACACTTTTAAGTAAATATTAAATGCCATAAAACGCGCGATTAAAACATGCTGTGTTATTGACAAAAGAACGCATTCCTTGGGGCCGAGTGAACCTGCCGGCGCCCCGTGCACACCGGCCGAAGGTTATAAATACGTGCGGGGCTTGCTACATAAGAGCTTTCTTTTCCTTGAGCAGTTATAAGCGTACCATCCTCATGTTCAGATGAATGGACGCAGTAACTTGCATGCTATTAAATACATTGAGTGGCAGTGCCGATCGACTACCAGACTTCGCGCTTTACTACCGCGGCCCATTTCCTGTTAGCCAGTTGCCTAATGCGGTATTTATCGGCGAGAAACCGATCGATGCTAATTTAAATTTCCTTTTATGCTACTACTCGGATCCAACAGTGACGCAGGTGGTCAGTACATACTGTTTCTGCAGTGCGCAGGCATGGTGCAGCCGCCGGTAGCTGCGGCTGCTCAGGTAGGCAGGGGCAGGCGGAACCTGTTTTGCCTACCATGCGAAAGTCGCTGGTGACATCAGCGCCACAGCATCTTCGTGACGTCGCGGGGTGAAGTAGTAGTAGTAGTAAGTGTTTAATCAAAAAAAAACAATAAAAAGGAAGTTAAAAGATTTGGCTCACCCCGGCATCTGCCATCACTGTATAGGCGGCACCTGAGCTGGGGCAGCGGAAAGAAAGGATAGAAGGCAGTATGAAGAAGGGAAATGAAAGAGGTGAGGGGACAGCAAGAAAGGACATAGGGAGAGGTCATATATACACTATTTACAAAGAGTCAAAATAAAGTTGTCCAGGTCGTGCGCGTGTACAGAAAGTGATAAAAATAAAAATAAGAAACACACGCGCACAACACTTTGCACACAACAGCTGGGGTGGGGCGCCCAGCTGTTAAGCGTCCTAGGTAGTGCACGGGAAGCGTTCCGTCACAGCGCATCACTACCTGGCGCAGAACAGACGGGACGTCAAGCCCATCTGTTCGAGAAATTCAAGAGGCTCGCCATTGTTCGCTCACGGGTGCGCGCACTGCCCTGCGGCCACAGTACTGTCTTGAGCGAGTCCGGGAGTAAGCCCAGCTCTCTGTAGGCGGCGAGCATATCGCGACGAGCATCAGCAAACGCGGTACAGCGAAGGAGCAGGTGCTCCAGTGTCTCCACTGCACCGCGTGTCTCCACTGCACTGCACACTTCACTCGTCGCGAGTCCATGACGCACCCGTCGGTCCCCGGGCCACACGCAGCCGATGCGCGCACGGAGGATCATTGCGCGTTGCGACCGCGATAGAGCGCGGCAGCAGTTGATGCTGGCAATGCGCTCACCTCCGGCGATGCGTGGGTTGGGGTGCTGCCGTCGGAGATGTTCGTGAATGACCGCTCGCACGTCCTCCAGCGCAAGGGGGAGATCTCGTGGCTGTAGCTAGTGTGCGGCGGTCGCGAGTTCGTAGGCCTCCTCGTTGCCGGTGATGCCTCAGTGGCCGGGCACCCACTGTAAGCGCACAACGCATCCGTGCTGCGACATCCGCTTGCGCAGATGTCGCGCACTAGTGGGGTACCACGGACTTTGTGCTGCAGGCGGGTGAGGGTGGCGCGGGAGTCGCACAGCAGAGCACTCCTAGGTGGCGAAGGGACGATGGAGAGCAGCAGGTCCAATCCCAACTGGATCCCCATCAGCTCCGCCGTGGTGGAGGAGCCCGTGGTGTGTGTGGCTATGCAGCCGCGGGGCGCGTATGGTAGCCGCCGCTGCGAGGGAGCGGCTGTCGCGGACCACTGAGCCGTCGGTGTACACGAGGAGATGGTCCTGAAGCTCCTCGTGTAGGACGGCTCTGGTCAGCTGCTTCACAGCGCACAGGGGTGTGCTCCGCTTTCCCGCGATGCCGACGATTTCTCGCTGTATCTCCGAGGCAGCAGGCTAGGGCGGGCAGGGACCGTAGGGGGGAGGGGGCTTCTGTGAGGCGCTCGTACTCCTGCAGCGCCGCACCCATTCGTGAGCGTGGGTGCATGCGCATTCGTTGCAGAAGCAAGCCGCCGTCCGGTGCGCGATGGAGACGGTCGATGTGATGCAGTGCCCTGTGCGCTGCTTGGAGCTGGAGGGGCCATGCTCCTGCCTCGGCCAGCGTTGCGGCGCACTGGGAGTTCTTTGGCAGGTCGAGGCACACGCGCAGGGACTAGCGGTGCTGGAGCTCCAGTTTCCTCCAGCACGGCTTGCGCACCGAGACGAGCGGCAACGCGTAGAGCACCGCCCCCAAAGCTGCGGCATTGTATAGCCGCAGCGCGGCTTGCTGAGAAATGGCCTGGCCTCGAGCGGTGAGCTTGTGCATGGCGGCGGTGATCCTCTTCATCTGCAGACAGGCCTTGGTCGCCGCGGCGCGGAAGTAAAGGCGCCAGTCGATGTCCAGGCCAAGGTACCGCACCGATTTACGCCAAACAATCGGAGTCCCGTCCGGTGACATTGGCGCAAGGCGCGCGCGCGAGCGCGAAACGCAAGCCATGGCTACCAATTTGTCTGCGCTCAGTGACAGACCTAGGCCGTGCAAGCAGGCGTCAATTGCTGTCAGCGCTCCCTGAAGGCACTCCCGCACGCGTAGCGCCTCGCCCGGTGGCCCACGGCACCACAGAGCAATGTCGTCCGCATATATGGACATGTACACATGGTGTCGGCCGCTCTTAGGAAGGCAGGCCGGCACCACCGACATGGCCACGTTAAACAAAAACGGGGGTAGGAAAGAGCCCTGCGGCACGCCCAGTTCCACCGGACGAGGCTCGGAGAACTTGCCCCCTACTCGTACGCGCATGGAGCGCCCGCTCAGGAGGCAGCGAACATATTGCAACAGGCGCCCGCTCACCGGCTCCCTCGAGCACCGCGAGAATTGGTGCGCGGTGGACGTTGTCAAAAGCACTCGAGACGTCCAGCAGCAGCAGCGCGACCTGTCTTGCCGCCCTGGCGTGCTCCAGCGCCGTGACAACGTCCGAAATCGAATCTGCCGTGCACCGCATCCCACGGAAACCCGTCTGCCGCTCGTCAAACAAATCAGCATCCGCGGCTCGCTCGTTCAAACGCTGCAACGCCATATGCTCCATGAGCTTACCCGCCGCCGATGTTAATGCCACTGGTCGGTATCCGCTCAGCTCCGTAGGTGAGCGCCCTGGCTTTCGGACAGGACAGACGACCGCGGTGCGCCAGTCCTCCCGTAGCTCCCCGCGTTCCCACACCAGGTTGATCTGCTGCAGGAGGATCTGTCGTTGCTCCGCATCCACGTTTCGCAGCATATGGTAAATCACCCCGTCCGGTCCGGGCGCCGATCGGCGGCGGCAGCGCTGCAGCGCGTTGTTCAGTTCCACCGCTGTGAAAGGCGCGTCGCAGGGACCTTCCGAGGTGACGAGAGAGGGAGTGGCACCGCTTCTGGGCCTCTCGGGTGCAGCCATGCAGCCATGCTAGCTGCACCTGCGGGGCTTGGCGCCACGAACCGGTCGTCAAACCGCTCCGCGAGTTCTTCGTCGCTGAGCCCGCTGAATATCGCCAGGGCAGCAAACGGCTGCGGGTTTGCCTGTGGTTCCGTGATGCGCCGCAAGGTGTTGTTGGAGATGAGGGGTCCTTGAATGAGCTTACTCTTTCAGCGCCGCAGGTCCCTTCTTCGAATGACGTTGTCGGACTTGGTTACGAAGGAAACTGTACAGGGGGTTTATTGTACATTATTTACAGGATTTAGGAACCCATTGGAGGGTGATGGGGGAAGGTCGGAGGATCTGATAAGATCTGAGGATGATCGAGGATTCCTTCTCATGGCATTCGTCGTCCGGTTTAAAAAGGGTCCGGTCCCTAGGATTCCCCAGGTTCGAGGAGGTCTTCGCCAGGTTGGGCGTGGCCTAACTTGCGCTACCGTACACACACACACACACACCACTTCACATAGGGACACGCCCCCGGTCACATGTCTCGCCGGAGAGAGAGGGTGCCGCTGGACCATCTCCCCCACCAGAGAGAGCGTTGTCTTCGCGTCCGAACGACAGTTCTCACGCTGTCAAGCCGGACACATCTTCCGGGAAGTCCGAATGGGCGAGGCGCCGGCGAGCAGGCACAGTTGAAGGGGTGAGCCACCCCTACTCGGTTTCGGCGGTCGCTAACTGCCTCCGTAGCGCACGGTCGATTTTCCGGGAACAATGTTGTTTACAAACGGCAGCAGAGTCCTCCGTCTCGAATCCAATAAACCAAGCGGGGACCGGCCATGGGAACCAAGATGCCTATCGCCGTGCAGTGACCTCGGCTGCAGGCGTCCCGGGCCGACTACACAGCTGAACCAGACGGGCTGTCGCCAGAAACCTTACAGCTCATCCGCGGCCCGAATAATCTCGAATGTCCAGCGTTGACAACCGCTGGGCAGGAAGAGATGAGATGGCGTCTGTGTTGGTCCCCTGGATTGCAATATCAGCGCCCCCAAGGCAGAACCCAAAGCACCACCAACAAAGGAAAGCGCAGGTGGGACGTTCCCAACAGCAAAGCACTGCCCGACCAGCAAGCGCTCGGAATTCGCCAAAGAATCACCAGGCTTCTTCCATTGACAACAATACACTTTAAAAAAATTGTGTTTAAATTTGGGTTAATTTTGTGCCGACTGAGCGCGAAACATACCCTTTTGAAATTTCCACAGCCGGATTACTCGGAACAAAGTAAAAAAAACACTCACACAGGAGGAGATTACTCTAAGTTCTCCCGCTTACATCAGTCTGCTCAAGCCATCAGCATTTCCGTGCAGTTTCCCCTTCTTATAACGCACCGAGAAATTGTACTGTTGGAGAGCCAGACTCCATCTGAGCAAGCGACCAATTTTGGGGGACATCTGTCGCAGCCACGTTAAAGGACAACGGTCAGTCTCAAATACAAACTTTGCTCCGTGCAGGTAACACTACAACTTTTGCGCTGCCCAAACTAAACACGCGCACTCTTTTTCGGAAGCGCTGTACGCTTCCTCTCTGCTGGTCAGTTTGCGGCTGATGTACAGACCTGGGTATTCTTCATGGTCGTAGCCAACTTGGCTTAAGACAGCACCCAGCCCTCTATCACTGGCATCACACTGGACAATAAACTCTTTACAATAGTCAGGGGTCCTGAGCAAGGGTCGGGACACGAGTGCTTCCTTCAGGCTTTTGAAGGCCTTTTCTTTTTGGCTATCCCAACTTACGTTAGTAGGTGCTCCCTTTCGCAAGGCGTCAGTTAAGGGACAAGCCCGCTGTGAGTAGCTAGGAATATATCGCTGGCAGTACCCAACTAATCCCAAAAAGGAGCGAATGTCCGTTTTCGTCCGTGGTTGCGGAAATGCTGCGATCGGGGCAATCTTTAACTCGGATGGGCTCCTGGTTCCCTGGCCTACAACGTGGTCCAAGTACGTCACCTGAGCGCAACCAAATCTACACTTTTCTGTCTTCAGTGTCAGTCCAGCCTGTCGTAAACTGGAAAACACGGTCTTTAGGTGTTCTAGATGCTCTTGCCAGGTTTCCGAAAAAATAGCCACATCGTCTAAATAAGGGAGTGCAAAGCACTGCATGTCCTTCAGTACGATATCCATGAGTTTCTAGAAGCTGTAGGGAGCATTCTTCAACCCAAAACTAAGCATTAAGGGTCGAAAGGTGCCCGCTGGGGAGATGAAAGCGGGAAACCTGCTCGCGCTTTCTGAGAGGGGAACTTACCAATATCCCTGTACGAGATCGAGGATGGAAATGAATTTCGCGCCGCTCACCCTTTCTATCCTTTCCTCCATGTTGGGAATCGGGTATAGCTGGTATATCTAGGTATATAGCTGGGTATATCTATAATCCACGCAGGGACGAGGATCTTTCCCTGGGGCCTCAACAAGAATTAGCGGTGAGGTATAGTCACTTCCCGCTGGCTGCACAACCCCTAACTCCAACATGCGCTGAATTTCCGCGTCAATTATTTTTTTTTGCCGCGGTGATACCCTGTAGGGTTTCGACCGTACCGGCTCATCAGAGGTGAGCTCGATTTCGTGTGTCAGGAGGTGTGTCTTTCCCGGGCGACTGCCAAATAGGTCAGCAAATTCGCTCAACAACTGCTTTAGCGTGTCGACCTGGGTCCCGCTTAGGAAACCTGCATTCACGGAGAGAGTCAGAATGTTCTCCACGTTGTCACTAGCGTCCGCACCTCCCTTTCAACGCTGACTCTCGCTGTCCGGCTTTTCTGGTTCATTTAGAGTCAGATTGACGATCCCGCTGCGTTCCACGAACGGCTTCTTCAGATTGCAGTGATAGATTCTCACCTGCTTTCCCCTGCCTGGAACCCTTAGCGCGTAATTCGTCTCCGAAAGTTTTTGCAACACTTCCACTGGACCATCCCAGTGAACTTCCATCTTGTTTTTTTTCTCTACGGCCGGAGGATCATCACGCGATCGCTCGCGGTGAAACCTCGAAGGCGCGCGTTTTTGTCATAATGGACCTTGGCGGCCTCCTGGGCAGCTTTCATATTTCGGTCTACTAATTCCCTTGTGTTATTAAGGCGGTCCAGTAGCTGAAGCACGTACTCAACCACTGTCTGGTTCTCTCCTGTCCCTTCCCACATTTCTCTCAGCATTCGGAGGGGAGAGCGGAGGGCTCTTCCGTACACGAGTTCTTCTGGCGTAAACCCCGTACATTCGTGGGGGACTGTTCGTAAAGCGAAAAGTGTGGCCGGAAGACAATCCTCCCAGTCTGCTTTATGCTCATAACAAAGAACGCGTAGTACCCGCTTCAGCACCGAATGCCATTTCTCTACACTGTTGGACTGCGGATGATACACCGAGCTGTGTAAGTTTTATTCCTCATCTTTCTAAGAATGTGGTCGTCAAGGCGCTTGTAAAGACCGTCGACTGATCGGCTTGGATTTCGGCCGGAAATCCTATTCTCGCGAACACTGACAAAAGGGCGTCAACTATTTCTGTGGAGCTCAAGTCCTTCAACGGAAGTGCTTCGGGAAATTTTGTGGCGGGACATAGCATAGTAAGCAGGTACTTATAGCCTGATTTCGTTTTAGGCAACGGGCCTACTGTGTCTATTACAAGCCGGCGGAAGGGTTCCAAGATCAATGGAACAATTTTCAGTGGAGCCTTCCATGTCTCTCCCGGCTTTCCCACGCGCTGGCACGCATCGCATGATTTTACGTAGCGTTCTGCATCTTTGAAACAACCCGGCCAATAATATTCCATTAATAGCCGCTCCTTTGTTTTATTGATTCCCAGATGTCCTGCCCAGCCATTTCCGTGGCAGAGACTCAGAATGTCCGCTCTGTATTTTTCAGGCACGACCAGCTGATCAAATGTTTTGCCTTTTCTGTCCTGGTAGTGTCGGTATAGTAAGCCTTTCTTCTCATGCATAGTTATGTTGCGTCTCACGAGGCCCTCTTTAGCTGTAAGGTGCAGTCTTTCCAAAGTGGGATCCTGCTTCTGTTCTTTTATTAGGGACTCCCTGTTCACCTGCAGAAGGCGATCAAAACTACGCGATGTTGCAGATAAAACGGATCCTTCAGCCTTTTTTTCCTCCTCTACCGACTTATTGGTTGAAGTCCCTGGTCGCTCATCTGCTCGGTCAGCTGTCAGGCTTTCATTCCTCGTTGGTTCCCTTCCCTCTTCATTTGTTTGCAACGATATGCTGGCTGGTGCGTCTCTGGCTACCTGAGGTTCGGGAACCTGACTTAGTTGAGATGCGAGCTGACGAGTTTTCGACCTTGTCAAAGCTTGTATCACCCCGCTTCCGAGCTTCTGGCCTCTCTCGCGTAGCAATTGGTCTGATCGATTCGAGAAGAGGTAAGGATATTGAAGTGGCACGGCCTTCGAAACCGGCCGCAGTGATTAGCTCTCCAAACGGTCCACAAATTCTCACTCTAGCTATGGGAAGGCATACAGTGTGTTCTACTGCCTGTTTTATCCACGAGACTTCTCCCGTAAAATCTTCCACTGAACCGTAAGACGGATGGACAACGTCAATCGTCGCGGCGCTATCACGAAGCACTCTGCACGGTTTCCCGTTAACGTGCAGCTCGTGCAGGTATGGCTTAAGGAGCTCCAGATTCTCGGCGCTATCCTCGACGCACGAGAACACCAAACGTTGCTTTGTACACTTGGCTGCAAAGTGCCCGACACCATTGCAGTTGTAGCAACGAAATGGCCTACTTGCCTCAAACTCTTTTTTCGCGGCTTTGTCTGCTCCCTGTCTCTTTGCCTGTTCTTCACGATTTTCTGCCTTCGTTGCCTTCGATTGCTCCGAACTTATAGCACTTCGCGTCTTTCTGCTATGCCCTTTTTCTCGCATCGCGTTTCGAGCGTGTGACGCACCCTCTTCAGTGCTCAACCTTCTGCGCGAAACGTACTCCTCTGCTAGCTCAGCGGCCCTTTCAACTGTGTCGACTTATTCCCTGTCTTGAACCAACAGTTTCACCACTTGCGGAATGCTTCGGTAAAATTGCTCAAGGCAAAAACACTAAATGATTTTGTCTCGCTTTCATAAACTTCGGCTCCTTTTAGCCACTCTAGCAGATTCGTCCTTAGGCCATACGCGAAATCCGGATAGCCCTCGCTATCGTTTTTCATTGTGTTCCTGAATCGCTCTCGGAAAGCTTCGGCTGACAGCCTGTACCTTTTTAGCAGGCTGGCTTTGGCTTTTTCGTAGTCAGCTGCGTCTTGTGTGCTAAGTCTCGCTATGACTTCAGCTACTTCACATGGCAAGAGTGTCAGAAGCCGTTGCGGCCATGTACTGCGAGCGAAGTTCTCCCTTTCGCAAGTTCTTTCAAAGTTTCCCAATTATAATCCTATGTCCCTTCCACTTTCATAGGGCTGCATGAATCTGTTCATTCTATATGATTGTACATCGCTTGCTCTTTTAGGAGACCCGGCTCTCGTACTGTCGCCTTTTTTTGAATTTCGCTTTCAAGCTGCAATCGCTTTAGATTTCTTTCTTCTTTTTCAGCTTCCCACTTTTGCCGCTCTTTCTCTTTTTCCCATTCCGCTTCCCTTTTTTATTTTTCCTCCTGTACCAAATTCCACATATCTACCAGCTGATCGTCCTCTACGTGTTTTTGAATTGTCTCGCATATTTCAAGTTTTGTAATTTTGCCCTGTACTTCTATTGACAGTTCCTCGCATAACAACAGCAAGTCCGACTTTGACAATTTCATAAGGTCCATGACAACGCTTTCTCCGCTTTGGCAATGCTATCTGCAAAATGTCGTGAGATTACTCTTTCTCAATTGAGGTACACTTCCCAGAGATTCTAGATTATTCTCTCAAAATCTGAAGCCTGGCGAATCCTATAGCAAAATGCCGAAACGCTTACCGGTTGAGAAAGCACGATGTCGCACGGTCCATCCCAGCTGCTGCCAACCAGTTGTGACATTCCTTGTGTGCTGCGAGGTTCCGCGTTCCACGGCGCGGCGTAGACGGAGACCCAGATGACAGCGGCATCATCAATTACCCAGCCATGCACTTTGAGTGACGACCAGAACGAAGGGACCCGCCGCCGTGACAGCGGCATCATCAATTACCCAGCCATGCTCTTTGAGTGACGACCAGAACAACCGGACCCGCCGCCGCCGCCGCGGGGAAACAGGCTTTATCCTCCCCAATTTGCGTGGCCGTTCCAGGTGCGGCCCTCCCGGGCACATTCCAGGACAAGGGAGCTGTCAGCGGGCCAGAGCGCGCCGTACCACAGCCGACGCTATGCGCTACCGCGAAGACAACATTCTTTCCCTCCTTCCCCTTTCGACGTGGGCTATCGCCGGGAAGGCACCCACAGCTTCCCGCCGTGCCTCGTGAACAAAAGCGCATTCCCAGAAGGGCCGTGACGGACACCTGTCATGGCGGACAGGCAGTACTCGCCAAGAATGTGGAAAGACAGGCGCTAGTGAATTAGCTCCGAAGAGAGAGCCTGTGTATACTCTCACTTGAGAGAGAGTGGTGGCGTTTTTGTTGTTTATTTAGTTTGTATTGTTAACAGACTCTGGGTTCGAGGCTAAGCCCAACCCAAGGGGTTGTCCCCATCTCGCATGTTATTTTGGATTGGAGAATTGATGCTTTGGGCGGGCCACTGGAAATGACCGCCCTTAGTCCTTTGTTAATCAAGTGCTTAAAAGCACATGTAAACGGATGCAGTCCAGTCTGAGCTGGGGCTCCATGCTTAGCATGTAATGTGATGCTACTTAGGCACTAACCTGCCCGGTCGATGAGTAAAGTAGTGCAAAGTTTGTTCTTTTGTAAATTCAGTTCTGCTTTTTCCAGTTTAACTCTCTGTATATGTATGTTGTAAAATTATGCTCTGCTGTCATCATCTACAAGCTCGCCTCCTGTTCATCTTCCAAGCCGAACGACACTAGAGGAAGGGTTTGTGAACCATCCTCGAAGAAACGGACGACTATTGAAATTCTACTGCATACACGCTCAGGACGACATCGTTCGCCAAGAGAGCCTTCAGCGCCGAAGCCCGTCGGCGTGCAGCTTCTGCCAGCAACCGCTCGAGCCCAACTCCGGAGCCGCTCCATCGCCCCCATGAAGTCGTCGGCACGTAAGCTCGGACGCCCCAGCCTCTGATGTATAATCTTAATCATGTGTAATTATTGAATATACCTGTTTGTTTAAACTGAGCCATACTGTGTCTCTTTGCCTCTCCGTCCCGTGTGGACCTGCGCATTATGGGGGTCATCACACTGGTGTCAGAAGTGGGGTCTCAAAAGCAAATGTCCTCTGAATGCTGTGACATTCATGACTTCAAAATTGTAATCTAAAGGGAATCACGGGACTGATTGTGGGACTTTTACCCCCATTTGAGAGGCTTGAGGCACCGGAGGGCTTGAAAAAAAATGTCTTTATCTGAGGGAGCTCCCACTCCACAGCCGTCGCTCGGAGCAAGAATGCTGGCATTAGGAAGAGTCATTCCGACGTTTACGGGAGATAAGACAGGGGTTCCAATCTGCGATTTCTTTTCCATGCTAGAAGAGATTGGGAAAATGGGGGGATGGTCCGATGCTCAAATGCTGGGAATGGCGAGGTGTAAGATGGCAGGAGCTGCTCATGATTTTGCATGGCGAGACGAAAAAGTAAAATCCACAAAATCATTTGCGGAATTTAAGAAGCTCGCGTTTGAGCATTTCGACACTGAACCACGTCACGTGCGGCTACAGAGGTTCCGTGACGCCGGACAGATGGTAGGGGAGGACGTGCGAACATTTGCGTCGCGGCTGCAGCGCCTAGCGCACGATACGTTAAGCAGGGAGGAGGAAGGAGACCAGCTTAAGAAGAAATACGCGGAGGATATACTTAAAGAGGAAATGACCGCTTTGTTCGTGGCTGGTCTGCAAGACCCCGTGCGCCGGTTCGTGCTCTCGCGCAAGCCGAGCAATTTCGACCAAGCCGTGGAGGCCGCATTGGATGAGGAACAAAATGAGGCGTTAACGACAGCCGCAGCGAGAGTATGCGTCATAGAGAGAGCGGTGCTCAACCCTGAGGTTGCTCTCTTGACAGAGCGGTTAGATCGCTTAGAACAGCTGCTATCTCAGCAGGTAGAACGCCAGGTTGAAGCGCGCGCTCAACAGCGCCCATTCGCGGGAAACCGGAGACCGCCACAAAGCTACAGGCGCGGTATGCGAGATTTTAAAGAAATCGTATGCTTCGCTTGCCAGGGTCGCGGACACATCGCCAGGTTCTGCCAAAACGTGCGCCGTGGGGAGCCACAAAGAGAAGCAGGCGAGACACGCCCTAAGCAAGCCTACAGCGGGGCTCCAGATACCGAGTCAAAAAACTAGTTAGTCCTCCCCAGCCTGAGGAGCGTGGGGAGGGAGCCGTAGATGATGAGGTGGTGGTAGTTTGTGTGGCCAACGAGGCATGCCCTGTTGTGCGTTGCAAGTTAAATGGTTGTTGTATGGAATTGTTGATAGATACGGGGTCAAAGGTGACATTGCTTAAGGAGAGCAGTTTTAACACGCTTCGAAGGAAGGGGGACCGCGAGGTGTTGGAAGCGTCTGGTGGTATGGCAACCAAATTTGTAGGCATAACGGGGGATCCTCTTGGCATAAGTGGACTCTACCGGTTACACTTCTCTCTCGGCGGAATTGCATTGGAGCACCCCTGCTACGTATGCCCGGACACGGTGTCTCTGCCAAACGGAGTGTCAGGTATATTAGGGCAGGATTTTTTGAGAAAAGGGAAGGTAGTAGTCTCATTCTCTGAGGAAGAGGTTAATGCGGGCGGCTCAAAAGTTCCGTTTTTGAACAGGAGAGGGGCTGAGATTCGCATTAGCGATATTGACACCCGTCAAACAGTGGGATCATTGGAGAAGGTATATTCGCGGGTTGCCGTCCGGCTGGTCGAGGAGGCGGTCGTCCTTCCTTGGTCGGAGCACATTTTGTACGCGTTTGTGCCTTCAGATGTAGAGAGCGGCGCCGTGGGAGTACTTGAGCCGGTCGACTCTCTCAGCAATGGCCTGAAGGCAGCCGCGTGCCTCGTGACAGTTAATGACGCCCACAGAGTGCCCCTACGGGTGGTTAACTGTAGCCAGCAGCCACTGAGCCTTCCCAAGAACAAAACATTGGCTTTCTTCACCTCTGCGATAGAGCAACGTGAGCCCACCGATACGGTACTCGCAACTGTAGAGCATGCTAGTCCTTCGGCTGCTCCAAAGGTGTCGTTCGATCTTTCTCACGTAAAATACAGGGAGAGGGAGGCTCTGGCTGGTTTGCTGAACGACTACTCGGAGGTATTCGCTGCGTCCAACCTGGATTTGGGCTGCTGTGGCGTTATAAAGCACAGGATAGAAACCGGCACTTCATCGCCCGTTTACCAGCGTGCGTACAGGATTCCTTACTCCCAACGTGAGGAGATGGAGCGGCAGGTGCAGGACCTGATTGATCGCGGCATTGTCGAACACTCAAAGTCACCCTGGGGAGCACCAGCACTATTGGTGGAAAAGCCAGATGGCTCGTATCGATTGGTAGTGGACTACCGCAAACTAAATGCCGTAACTCGCATCGATCCATACCCCATCCCCAATATACAGGAGACGCTTTCTCAGCTGGGCTCTGCCAGGTACTTCACGGTAGTGGACATGGCGGCGGGATTCTGGCAGATAGCAATGGATCCGGCAGATGCCGAGAAAACGGCATTCAACACGCCCTCAGGGCACTATGAATGGAAAAGAATGCCGATGGGTCTGGCCAACAGCCCTGCTGTCTGGCAGAGAACCGCTGATGTTATCCTGGCAGGTCTTCTGGGGAGGCTGTGCTTCGTGTATATGGATGACATTATCATATACAGTGACAGTTTTGAGAACCATTTGCGCAATATTGAGCAGGTTTTGGTGCGACTAAGAGGAGCGGGTCACAAGCTGAAGCCCTCTAAGTGCCAATTCCTCAAAAACGAGGTGAAATACCTCGGGCACGTTGTTTCAGCTGACGGCGTGCGACCGGACCCTGAGAAACTAAGGTGTGTCTCGGATTTTCCATCCCCGACTAGCGTCCGCCAGGTCCGG
The DNA here is from genome assembly GCF_052857255.1 of Amblyomma americanum. NCBI lineage: Eukaryota > Metazoa > Arthropoda > Arachnida > Ixodida > Ixodidae > Amblyomma > Amblyomma americanum. Next base: position 541,921,813 of record NC_135497.1, on the reverse strand, counting down.
CAGTTTCTCGGCCTGATCGGTTACTACCGAAGGCACATAGAGGAGTTCGCCAAGCTCGCTAAGCCGCTCACCGCCTTAACAGCCAAAAATGTCGCCTTTCGCTGGGACGAAAACGCGGAGAATGCTTTTGGGGCCCTGAAAAGGAAGCTAATGAGTGCACCGCTGTTGCGCCACCCGGATTTTAATTTGCCCTTCGTTATGGCCACAGATGCGTCAAAGTTCGCAGTGGGTGCCGTGCTATCTCAGGTTATCGAGGGCAAAGAACATCCCGTTGCTTTTGCTAGCCGACAGCTGAGCCCCACAGAGCAAAAGTACGGAGCTACGGAAAGGGAGTGCCTCGCCGTTGTCTGGGCAGTAAAGCACTTCAGATGCTACCTTTACGGCCGCAAATTCAAGCTAGTCACAGACTGCCATCCTCTGAAATGGGTGATGAGTGTCAGGGACCCTAGCTCGCGACTCGCTAGATGGAATCTACACCTGCAGGAATACTGCTTTGAAGTTGAGCACAAGTCAGGAAAGACGCATCTGAATGCTGATGCACTCAGCCGCACAGCTGCCGTGGCAGCTATAGATGAGTTTGTCCCCGTAGTCGACCCCGCCGAATTACGCACAGAGCAGTGCAAAGATCCGGACCTGAAGCGAATAATCGAAAGCTTAGAGGACGCACCGTCTCACCCCGAACAGCTAGGTTATTTCATTGGCAAAGACGGCACCCTGTGTCGGCGCACGAGGCCAACCAGGAAAGGGAGACCAGAGAAAACCGCTTGGGAGAGAGTCGTCATACCTCGGTCGTGGACAGAAAGGGTTCTTCGCGCGTTTCACGATGCGCCATGCGCCGGTCATTTTGGCGTAGCGAAGACACGCAGGCGTGTGGAGCGTTTGTACTTTTGGAGTGGCATGCGACAGGATGTTAGAGACTACTGTGCGAAGTGTCATTCCTGTCTCGAAAGAAAAACACCCAAGGGACGAAGACCAGCTCCAATTCAGCCGTTCCCTGAGGTTTCGGCTCCCTTCGAGCGGACAGGTATGGACATAATGGGCCCATTGCCCACGACCACTTCCGGAAACAAGTACATTTTAGTATTTGTCGATCACCTTTCAAAATACGCGGAAGCGGTAGCACTCCCAGATCAGAAGGCAGACACGGTTGCAAGAGCATTTGTCGAACAGATCGTGACCCGACATGGACCCCCGAGGCAACTCTTGACAGATCGGGGAACGAACTTCGTGTCGCAGCTAATGAGGAGAGTTTGCGAGCTGCTTAAGATCGCTAAGAAGCAGACAACACCGTACCATCCGGCTTGCAACGGCGCGGTGGAGCGACTGAACCAAACCGTGGCCGGGTTCCTGTCGCATTTTGTTTCGCGCGACCAGCGGGACTGGGACTTGTGGCTCCCGTATGCAATGTTTGCCTACAATTCCGCAGCACACGAGAGCACGGGCGAATCGCCATTCTTTCTTCTCTACGGCCGAGACCCGGACCAGCCTAGTGAAGTGCCAGAGGGCCCCCGTCGTGTCCCATACGCTTCACTGGACGACTATAAGGTTGAGCTAGAATCGCGCTTGCAAGTGGCGAGGGACATCGCAAAGGAGTCCTTAAAGAAAGCGGCGAAGCGCAGGAAGGAGGTGCACGATCGCAGTGCTAGAGACGCGCCGTTTGATGTGGGGGACAGCGTGTACATTGAAAACTGCCAAAGGCAGATTGGGCTAGCTCGTAAGTTCCAGACGAAGTGGAGAGGACCGTGCGAGGTTGTCGAGAAGCTTTCTCCGGTAAACTTCAGAGTCCGAGACGTGAACCGGCGTTTGATAAGGATACACGCAAATCGCCTCAAGTCGGCACCGGTTCAGTATTCACGAAATGAGGAAAGGGAAAGCGCGGATTTTGATGGGGACAGAAGTGAAGCGGAGCGCGCAGATAGTTCGCAAGAAACGCCCTCTCCTGCATTTGTTCGGCAGGCGCCCGAGGTGACGGCCGGAATGCCACCGGATTTACTTCATGCATTGCTAGAAGAAGAAGCGCGCGAGGTTGCCGCGCAGATAACGCCAGGAGAGGCTCCTGCCACGAGCCCTCGCGAGTCCCAAAGCAGACAAAGGGGCACAGACTTACTTAGTATGACTCATGAAGGCCGATATCCGCTGCGAAATCGGAAAGCTAAGTCGGACTAATGGCGTAAACAGAGCGGAGTTGTGAACTGGTTAGAATTGTGTAATGCCGCAGCTCATAACATTGCTATATGCGTATGTGTTAAGTTATCGGAGTTAATAGTTAAACCTTTCTGTCATTAAGTAACACCTTCACAGGAGAGCATGCGGAGCGCATGCAGAACCTGCCCTACTTCCTTTCGTTATCTATATTTTTGTCTGTGCCGTGATCGTGCTAGATGTGGGAGCTCCTTTGTAACTGTGGTAAATTTATTTCGTCCAGTTTGGACTAGAAAGGAGAGGCTTGGGTGCTGAGTTTCATGTTTATCTGTAAAAGAAGATCAGTGCTGCCCCTGGAGACGCCAGTTATGACAGCGGAGGCATTGGTGTTGTGCAGTGGTGTTGAGTGCAGCGAAAAGTGTTTTGTCGGACGCACTGTGCGAGGCGATTCAGAAAGACAAGGGGAGCTGCAGGGACTCAAATGTTCGGAGAACATTCTTCTGGAGGGTGAGCGAGTGTGACATTCCTTGTGTGCTGCGAGGTTCCGCGTTCCACGGCGCGGCGTAGACGGAGACCCAGATGACAGCGGCATCATCAGTTACCCAGCCATGCTCTTTGAGTGACGACCAGAACAACCGGACCCGCCGCCGCCGCCGCGGGGAAACAGGCTTTATCCTCCCCAATTTGCGTGGCCGTTCCAGGTGCGGCCCTCCCGGGCACATTCCAGGACAAGGGAGCTGTCAGCGGGCCAGAGCGCGCCGTACCACAGCCGACGCTATGCGCTACCGCGAAGACAACATTCTTTCCCTCCTTCCCCTTTCGACGTGGGCTATCGCCGGGAAGGCACCCACAGCTTCCCGCCGTGCCTCGTGAACAAAAGCGCATTCCCAGAAGGGCCGTGACGGACACCTGTCATGGCGGACAGGCAGTACTCGCCAAGAATGTGGAAAGACAGGCGCTAGTGAATTAGCTCCGAAGAGAGAGCCTGTGTATACTCTCACTTGAGAGAGAGTGGTGGCGTTTTTGTTGTTTATTTAGTTTGTATTGTTAACAGACTCTGGGTTCGAGGCTAAGCCCAACCCAAGGGGTTGTCCCCATCTCGCATGTTATTTTGGATTGGAGAATTGATGCTTTGGGCGGGCCACTGGAAATGACCGCCCTTAGTCCTTTGTTAATAAAGTGCTTAAAAGCACATGTAAACGGATGCAGTCCAGTCTGAGCTGGGGCTCCATGCTTAGCATGTAATGTGATGCTACTTAGGCACTAACCTGCCCGGTCGATGAGTAAAGTAGTGCAAAGTTTGTTCTTTTGTAAATTCAGTTCTGCTTTTTCCAGTTTAACTCTCTGTATATGTATGTTGTAAAATTATGCTCTGCTGTCATCATCTACAAGCTCGCCTCCTGTTCATCTTCCAAGCCGAACGACACTAGAGGAAGGGTTTGTGAACCATCCTCGAAGAAACAAACGACTATTGAAATTCTACTGCATACACGCTCAGGACGACATCGTTCGCCAAGAGGGCCTTCAGCGCCGAAGCCCGTCGGCGTGCAGCTTCTGCCAGCAACCGCTCGAGCCCAACTCTGGAGCCACTCCATCGCCCCCATGAAGTCGTCGGCACGTAAGCTCGGACGCCCCAGCCTCTGATGTATAATCTTAATCATGTGTAATTATTGAATATACCTGTTTGTTTAAACTGAGCCATACGGTGTCTCTTTGCCTCTCCGTCCCGTGTGGACCTGCGCATTATGGGGGTCATCACACAGTTGTTGGAGATTAGGGGTCCTTGAGTGAGCTCACTCTTTCAGCGCCGCAGGTCCCTTCTTCGAATGACGTTGTCGGACTTGGTTATGAAGGAAACTGTACAGGGGGTTTATTGTACATTATTTACAAGATTTAGGAACCCATTGGAGGGTGATGGGGGAAGGTCGGAGGATCTGAGAAGATCTGAGGATGATCGAGGATTCCTTCTCATGGCATTCGTCGTCCGGTTTTAAAAGGGTCCGGTCCCTAGGATTCCCCAGGTTCGAGGAGGTATTCGCCAGGTTGGGCGTGGCCTAACTTGCACTGTCGTACACACACCACTTCACATAGGGACACGCCCCCGTCACATGTCTCGCCGGAGAGAGAGGGTGCCGCTGGACCATCTCCCCCCCCAGGGAGAGCGTTGTCTTCGCGTCCGAACGACAGTTCTCACGTGGTCAAGCCGAACACATCTTCCGGGAAGTCCGAATGGGTGAGGCGCCGGAGAGCAGGCACAGTTGAAGGGGTGAGCCACCCCTACTTGGTTTTGGCGGTCGCTAACTGCCTCCGTAGCGCACGGTCGATCTTCCGGGAACATTGTTTACAAACGGCAGCAGAGTCCTCCGTCTCGAATCCAATAAACCAAGCGGGGACCGGCCGTGGGAGCCAAGATGCCTTTCGCCGTGCAGTGACCTCGGCTGCAGGCGTCCCGGGCCGACTACGCAGCTGAACCAGACGGCCTGTCGCCAGAAACATTACAGTGTCAAACAGCCTCCGCGAGCTGGCGTCTTCCTCCATCCTTTGGCATAATGAAGGCCACTGCCGGTGGTATAGTTTGTTGGCGTGGCGGCGCGCTGCCGCGTCCAAGCGGTTGTAGACCGTCCAGTCGGCGCCCCTGTCTGTCCGTCGCGCCCTTCGCTCTGCGTGATCCCTTTTTTCGCGCAACTCGAGCAGTTTGTAGTCAGGTGTGGGCTGCCCCGCCCTCACCTCTGCTCTTCGGGTGGATGCGAGGGCGCTCTGTACCAGACTCGTGAAGAATGGGGCACCTGAGGCGGCCGCCTCGTCTACAGCCTGCCTGAACGCACTCCAGTTGACAATGGAGTATGTCCGTGTGGCGCGCGCCTCCGTAGCAGTGGGTTCAATCAGGATGGAGTAGTGGTCCGAGCCCCAGAGAGATGGTGATCGGTGCCATATCGCCTCGATGCTTCTGGGTGCAAAGGCAACGTCGATGCAGGGGCCGGGTGTTCCGCGTCGTCGCAAGGTGGGCTCGCCGGTGTTCACTGGTGTGAGTCCCAGCTGCATTGCTGTGTCGTGCAGGTCGTCTCCTCGCGCGGAGTGGTGCGCACTGCCCCACGCACTGTGGTGAGCGTTGAAGTCACCGCAGATGATTTGGCGTGGGGCACAACACGAACTCACTGCACGAAAACACAGCGCGTTCCACGCGACAGCTGGGCGCACGTAAACACAGGCCACCGACGTGTCAACACCACCGACGCGCACTGTCACCACCACACACTCCTGGGCATCGGTTGTCGCCGCCGCCAAGCCGACGAGAGTATGTTGTACATCCCACCGCACATACACTGCACACCGCGATTTTCCAGGCCGATGGGAGCGGTCCACATAGGGCACTTCAGCACAGGACTTCTCCTCACATGTGGTGGCCGAATGATAACCAACATAGCCGGGTAGCCGCCGTTGGGGCTTCCCATCATGGACCCGCACATATGTCTCCTGCAGCGCGATAACCCCCGGCGTGCTTTCGGTGATGCGCACGCAAAGCTCGGAGTACCGCGCTGCAAGAGATCGAACGTTCCACTGCAGGATTATGGGGATCCGTGATGGAGCCCGGCGACTAGCCTTGTTGGGTGGCATCCAGTCGAGGAGAGCCTGCAACTTCTAAGCAGGCCCGGCGTCCTTTTGAGCCCTCCGGAAGCAGGGAGCTGAGCGCCCGCAGGGCGAGCTTCAGCATCTGAATCTCCCGGTCGCGTGCATCCGGAGGCTGTCCTGAGATTTTGGCAGCAGGTGCGGGTGGTGCCTGGCGGGATGTGCGCGGGCCTGGTCCCTGCCGGTCCCGCTGTGGAAGCTGCTGGCTGCGCTGGCTCCGTCCACCGGTCACCTCCTGCGCGTACGAAAGAGCGCCAGGCGGTGTAGTGCGGTGCTGCGGGGTGGCCTGGCCGGGGCGCCGTTTCTGCGGTGACCATTGCCCGGACAGCGCGCCGAGACAGAGGCACCTGCGACGTGGCGAGCACGGTAGCCACATGTCTCTCGCGCTGCCAGTGAGGGCACGCGGGGTCCGTGGTCGCGTGTTGCCCGCCGCAGTTAATGCAGCGCGGCATTCGGCGCGGACAGGCGCCCTACTCGTGGGGGCCCCCGCAGCGGGTACAGCGGTGTGGAACCCGGCAGGCCCCGGTGGTGTGGCCCAGTCCGCCGCCCCTCAGCTGCCTGACCAGCAATGCTCCGCTCGCCCCGGAAGTGCATCGGCAACATCAACGGAGTCTGCACCTCAGCTGCCTGACCAGCAATACTCCGCTCGACCGCAACGAACTAGAAGACCGCCAGTACGCTATGCGGACGAGTTTGCCTGAGACCGAAAGACTGGAGCGTGCCATGTGCTGTGAAGCGTGTATAGTTTGAGTTCATTGTTGTATTTACTTAGCGTTGTGTTATGAGGGGGGAATATGTTGTGTACGTATAGGAGGCGCTACCCATCATTCATCTCATCTGTATATCAATGACAGTCATCGGAATAAAGGGGCATTCCCGATACCCCGTCGATGTAGTCTTGCCTGGTTCCTCGGCGCTTCGCGCCACAACAGTATGATTAAACAGTAGTTCACTGCGCCTTCCTTGTTCATGCCCTCATGTCTCTATTAATCCAAGCGGTGGGTCAGCAATTCAAGCGCTGTGTACCAGCGAATGTGAACAAACTTGCTCAACTTTCTGCCCTGTTGCAGTTAGCCTCTACACAAGCCATACAAGCATCTTCTTGCCTGGTTGACCCCGGATCTATTAGAAGATCAGAAAATGACGTTAATGGAAAAAGCTTGTTCCCTCCTCGGTGACAATAAGTTATCAAATCAAGTGCTTCCTTTCTCTCTAAACAAACTAAGTGGAGCATAAACATCGCAATTTCTGCATCTTGCACAGGCAAAAAAAAGTACCGCAACACTGAACATCAACCGAACGGAGCAAACATAAACACCAACGGAACATCAAGTGCTCAGCCCGATGTGGGCGGCATCACTTGGTTACGAGGCAGAAGAGTGATTGAGGCAGAAGAGGCAGGCCGTGTCGGCTCTCATTTCCCGCACCGAGATTGCAAGCTATCAGCAGCTGTACCTGTCTGTCGGCAGTTGCTTCTGTGTGATGCTTCAGGGTTGTATGGTATTTTCTAAAGAGAAATAAACACAACGAGTCGTCACTCAGTCATCCATAGTAGGCGCCGACCGAGAACACAGTCGTCAGCTTCGACGATTTTCGAGCCGACCGCTCCTTGTAAGTGGATCTTGGCAGGTCCATAGCATTCACTGCCTTTAATAATAATTAATAATTGGTTTTTAGGGAAAGGAAATGACGCAGTATCTGTCTCATATATCGTTGGACACCTGAACCGCGCCGTAAGGGAAGGGATAAAGGAGGGAGTGAAAGAAGAAAGGAAGAAAGAGGGGCCGTAGTGGAGGGCTCCAGAATAATTTCGACCACCTGGGGATCTTTAAAGGGACTATGCAATAAATTAATTGACATTGCGTAAAGCAGACGAGAGATAGGCATTCGATCACTCGTCCCCCCAGTGCAAGAATTTTTGAGCTAGCATCAATAACAGCGAAGATATAGACGATTAAAAATTGCGCTCCTCCTCTCTCCCCTCAACTCGTACACGAGGAGCACAAAAAAAAATAAAGAGAACAGCTCTGGGACTGGGCCCCGCCCATGAAGACGTCATACGCTGACGTTTATTTTGCAACTTCCGGTTGTCGCTCCTAGCCCCCCAGCAGCAGCGTCGGCGGCATCTCTCCGGTCTCTTCTCCTTCCTTGATTCCGGCACGCGTCGGGTTTCTTTGCTTGTCATCTGTGGTAATTAGCAGTAATAAACCCGGACCTCGAGGTGCGACTGCTCGCTTTTACGGCCACGATGGGCATCGAGCCCCATGCGTGCGCACGAAGAGCCGTGCGAGTGGCTCCGGAACTCCCGACAGAAGGACGCGGCAGAGGAAAATTGAAACCATATGCGCGAAGGCAATGCCCTGGCTCTCGCTTGCCCGAAAGGGTCGCGCGGCGGCACGAGCAGACGATTTTCACGGCTACCGGAAGTGTGCCCATGACTTCGTGGCTGCCGTGGCTCCAGCGAATGAGAGCGTGTGTTGGCCTGGCGACGTCATGGTACAGTGACGTCTTTACTTCCGAGAAACATGCACCCCACCTTCAACAGTGAGAGAAGGGAAAAGAGAGCCGAAGCCCTCATGAGACGCTTCAACGAAATGAATAAGGAGACGGTAGCATACACGGATGCGTCGAGCGGTAGACTGGGAGCAGCTGTAGCCTCAGTGGTGGATGTCAAGGGTACAGCAATATCAGCAGCTACGATACGCAGCCGCAATTCGGAAGTAGCAGAAGAGGTAGCAATAGCGCTTGCTTGCGTGGGAACAGAGGCAAACTATATAATAAGTGACAGTAAAACAGCCATCTACAATTATGGAAGAGGTAGAGTCGCATCAGAAGCGGTGCGGATTCTAACGGGGAAAAAGATGGATAGAAAAATTAGCCTAATATGGGCACCAGCTCATACGTCAGTACCAGGCAATGAAGCGGCGCACCTTCTAGCTCGAGATCTCTACCTCCGAGCAGAAGCGGAACTGCCAGATTGCAAGGAACTAGACGAGAGACTACAAACATACACAGAAATCATAGAGAATTACAGACTGCAGAGAAGAACTGTCCCTCCTCCGGACAAGGAGCTCGGGAACAGAGAGGCAGTAACCTGGAGAAGGCTACAGGCCGGAAATTTCATAAACCCGGTATGGGCGTCACACGTCCTACAAGACGATGGCATAGAAGATAAATGTAAAAAATGTGGAGAGAGGGGGACCCTCGACCATATAATTTGGCAGTGTGTACACTCCCCAGGGGTGAGGGAAGGAATAGATAGTAGAGAAGCCTGGGAAACCCTTCTGCAAAGCGAGGACCCCGCGACCCAGAAGAAAGTCATCCATCTGGCGGCAGAGGCCGCGAAGAGCCAACAACTCTTTGCCTGCATCTAGTCGCGGAGGCCCTGGCCTCTGCCCCTAGGCCTGCGCGCCAGGGGTAGGGAGTAGAGGGCCTCCATTTCTGATAGAAATAAAATGTTTTTGGAACTGGAACTGGAACGTCTTTGTTCCACGATTTTAGTTCCAAAATCGGTCACTACGAGTACACCAATCGGCCCGCGAATTTTGAAAAACACGGTTTTTAAAAGTTCATAAATTGCCGGCTCAGTCCTGAAGACTCATACTTGGTGTGAATGCTTCTTAGCATCATTTCTAAGCATTGAAAACATTTACAAGTGACTTTTTATTCGTTGCATAGCCCCTTTAACGTGCACTGACATCGCACAGCACACGGGCGCCCTAGCGTTTTTTTCTTTTTTTTCATAAAAACGCAGCCGCCGCGGTCGGGTTCGAACCCGGAAACTCCACTGCCTTCAAACTGCTTTTTCCGCGCACTTAAGACATCCGCAAAGTAACTTCATTTTAGACGACACGCAAAAAAAAACAGGAACTAGCCATGGAATCAGCTGTTTTCGTTCAGGCCGCCATGTTCACGCGATGGATGGATGGATGGATGGGTGCATGGATGAATACGGCTGAACCCTTCAAATCGGGCGGTGGCTCAAGCCACCTATCCATGACTTGTGAAATTTTACTCTTGTCTTGCTTTTAGCCACCAATCATATAACCTTCGCTTGGTTACTTCTACCCGCTTAAAATCTACTTTCAGTTCACTGTCCTTAAACCCCAATGCCTTGGGTAAATCAGCCCCGCTGCTTTCCACTGTAGGGTGAAGCCCTTTCCAGAAAAGTATCAAGTGTGCCTCCTCCTCTCCGCACGCACAACGTGTCTATCTCATGGTGCAAAACTGCAGTCCTCAAACAACAGAGAGCTTCCCCTACAATTATCATAGATATTTTCCTTGGCAATTTCCTGCTTAAAGGTCCGGTATGTTCCCAGTGCCGATTTCGTCAGCATCCCTGTTTTCCAGAGCTCTCTCTGTTTCTTTAACCTTTCTCTTAACCGATAATTGCTGATTTGCCCCCTACTGCTGTCCACATATTTGCTTGTCAATTTTCTAGTTCGCTTTCTCCATTTCGTGCCAGCATGTTTTATATACAGCTATCTGAAAACTTTCCTAGCCCACTGCTTTTCCCCCATTTTTCTCAATCGTTCCTCAAATGCTATCTTACTGCTGGCTTCTCTGCTCTCGAAAGACGCCCATCCCATATCACTCTGTATCCCCTGATTTGGTGTATTGCCATGTGCTCTCAAAGCTAACCTCCCGACTCCCCATTGTTTAATTTGTAATGTTGATTGAACATCTGGTCTCATGCAAAGGACCGCATTACCGAAAGTCAGGCTGGGGACCATCACCCGGCCCTTTCCAGATCTTACCACTTCATACGTATTGTAATTCCACAGTGCCCTATTTTTCATGACAGCTGCATTCCTACTAGCTTTATTCATTACATATTTTTCATGCTCTGTCAGATACTCAGCACTGTTATTTATCCACACCCCAAGATACTTGTACTCATCCACTGCTATCAGCATGAGCTCCTGTATTCCATGCTCGCCGCCCTCTTCATTAAATATCATGACTACAGATTTTTCCTTACTATACGTGAAACCCAATCTATCTCCCTCTGTACCACATATGTCCATCAACTTCTGCAAGTCTTCCTTGTCAGCCATTAGCACTATATCATCCGCGTATATTAGTCCCGGTAATGACTGTCCAAGCCATTTCTCTTGCTTGAAACAAGAAAGGTTGAAGCCTAGTCCGCTCCTCTCTAGCTTGGTTTCCAACCCTTGCAGGTACAACATGAACAACGAAGGGGACAGAGGACATCCTTGCCTAAGCCCCCGCTGTATCTCTACAGGCCCTGATACATTTTTCCCATTTTATGAGCACTCTGTTATCTTTATATATACCTTTTAAAAGATTAATTACTCCATCTTCCACATCCAATGTGCCCAGTATGTCCCACAAATACTCCTGAACAACGTTGTCATAAGCTCCCCTAATATCCAGAAATGCTAGCCATAGGGGCCTGTGTTCCTTTTCAGCAGTCTCTATACACTGCGTCAATGAAAATAGATTGTCCTCCAACCTCCTTTGTTTCCGGAGCCCATTTTGTAGTTCCCCTAGTACCCCCTCATTCTCCACCCAAGCCTGCAATTTGTCCTTTATATTCTGCATCACCACCCTGTACACCACAGATGTCACTGTTATGGGACGATAGTTACTTACGTCAGCTTTGTCCCCCTTTCTCTTATATATCATGTTCATTCTACTTAATTGCCATTCATCGGGGACTTTCCCATCCACTATCATTTTGTTCACTACCTGTATTAATGTTTGCTTAGATTTTGGTGAAAGCTTCTTTATTAATATAACAGGAATATCATGTGGTCCTGTTCATGTGCCATTAGGAACTTTCTTCTCTGCCCTTTCCCTCTCTCCTTGCTCAAGTGAAGCTATTGCAGTAACCGGTCTATCCTCCTTCGATAAATTATGTACAACATTCCTTTCTTTAAATTTTTCTGTCATGCTTGTTCCTATGTGTTTTATTGCTTCATCCCCTTCTAGTTGAATACCCTGATCTCTAACAATAAACCTTTGTTCTAGCCTAGTCTTATTACTCATTGCATTAAGATGCTTCCAGAATTTCTGAGCTGCTTTTCTGTCCTTTTTATTTACTTTTGACCTCCATTGGGCACCCTTTCTTCTAATTTTCTCATTAATCAAATAGGATGCTTCCCTTCTACACATTATGAAGGTATCCCATTTTCTCTCTACTTCAACTTCTGGTTCCCCGCTCTTCTTGGAATATCAGTGTTCCCTGGACACTTCCTGACGTTTCTCTATCGCCCTCTTGACCTCCTCATCCCACCAACTCTTGGGTTTGCGTCTTTTCCCTTTTAGTTTTACTCGCACCTTAGTTAGCTCTAGCTCCAGTAATCGAGTTAATTGGGTATAAGTCCATTCTGTTTCACTATCCTCAAAAATTACTTTCTCAATTTGTTTGGCTGCTGCTTCCAATTGCTTTTCTGAGTAAAAATTCCCCTCTGATTGTTCATCTCGCTTCAGTCCTACATTGGTTTCTCTTCTGAAGCTCAACTTGATACGCTTGTGGTCACAACCTAGACTTCTGGAACCATGTTCATCTATGCTCATTACCCCTAATCTATTATACATCCTCTGTGACAGTGCATAATCTATCCTCGAGTGCAGACTCCCCGCCTCCCATGTTGAGCCTTTCACACTTCTCGGTACTGTTGCATACAACTAAATCTTGCCTGCCACACGTCCTGCAGCAGGCCAGCAGCAGTATCGGCAACATGCTCAGCAACCATTTTTGTCTTGCTCTACAGGTTTTGGCGGCCCTTCTGTGCGGACCAGTTCCACCGCGTGGCTGCGACCCAGTGGCTACGTCGTTTGACCTGGTCAACGAGCCCTCGCATCGCGGGAAAGAACGGTGGCCTAGCGCCTGCGCATCAAGGGCAATCGACGTGGATGTGTTCAGTGAGCCGGCATCGGAAAATCTGGCTCGTGCCAGGTGCCCGGCGATTACATTGCTTTCCGTTCCGCAACTGACAGCGAATCGCTTCATCTCGACAACTGTGACGTCACATCACATGGCTCAGCAAGCCCCTTTAAAAGAGCGAGCAACATCGACTTTCTTCAGTGGGCAGGCCAGCAGCAGTATCGGCAACATGCTCAGCAACCATTTTTGTCTTGCTCTACAGGTTAGTAAAAACGTTTCCATGTTCTGTTATCGTAGTGACAACCGGTTTCTGTTGCTGCTGCCCTGCCCACAGTGTTTCAAATGTATTCTGGCAGACATTGCTTTATTGCCTACTAACCTACTTCTTTCGGGCGATATTGAGACAAACCCGGGACCAACTGAGAAGCAATTGCTGTCGGAACTGCTAGATGGCCAAAAGAAAGTGCAAGGAACTATTGAAGGAATAATCGACGGTCAGAATGAAATAAAAGAGCAAATGGTTACACTAAACAACAGAATAGATGGCATTGAACAGCAGTTGTCCAAGCTAGGCACGCTGACAAAACAAGTAAGCGTAATAGAAAAAACAATAGCAGATTTTGACAGCCAGTTGTCTTTTCTATGATGAATAAGGTGGACGACTTAGAAAACAGAAGCCGTCGTAATAATCTTATAATTTACGGTTTAGAAGAGTCAGGAAACGAGACGCTTGAAGAACTTGAAAACAAAGTGAAAGACGACATAATAATAAAGAAGATAGGTATAACACCTACAGGTATAGAAAGACTTCATAGGCTTGGGCGTCAATCCAGTGACAAATCTAGACCGGTTATCATAAAATTTCTTGACTATCGGGAAAAGGCATCCATTTTACAAGCAGCCTACAAACTAAAAGGATCGTCGTACTCTATCTCGGAAGACTTCTCAAAGCGCGTGCCTGACTTGCGTAAACTTTTGTGGGACAGCGCAGCGGAAGAAAAAGCAAATGGCGCTAAGGTAAAGCTGGTCTTCGATAAAGTTAGCATTGATAGTGTTATGTTTGTTTGGGATGCCCAGAAAGGAGAGCGTGTCAGATTGGTCAATAAGAAAAATAACTGACAGAAAAAGCATGATCCTACATCCTTGAAAATCTTAAACATTGACTGCAGAAGTGTAATCAATAAAGTAACCGAGCTTGAAGGGCTCCTTTTTACTAACAATTCAGACATTGCTGTGCTAACCGAAACATGGTTACATGATGCAATTTTCGGCAGTGAATTCGTGCCTACTGGTTACAATGTACGCCGGAAAGACCGTACTGGAAGAGGTGGCGGCGTCTTATGATATACAAGAAATCATTACGAGTTTTAAGGATGCCTGACGTGCCTAATGTAGAGTGCATTTTCAGTGAAACATATTGTGGTACAATCAGGTACATTATAGGTGTGTTGTACAGGCCCCCTTCTTCTTCCATATCGGTTTTAAATGATTTAAAAACTTACATGAACACATATTTAAAACCTGGCGATCGGATAATTCTAGCTGGCGACATTAATCTGCCTAATATGGACTGGCGCACGATGTCCCTCAAAAACCATAACGACAAAACAGGTGATGCCATGTTGGACATAGCATTAGCATTTGATTTATCCCAACTTGTTGACGAGTACACCAGGGTACACGACAGCGCTAAATCTATACTGGACCTTTTCTTCGTAAGCGGATCTATTAGTACTAAAACAAAATGCGAAATAATCCCAGGAATCTCCGATCACCAGGCCGTGTTCCTTACCTTATCTGATGCCGCTATTGACAGGCATCCAAAGCAGTCATGTTTTCCCAACTTCTCACGCGCTGATGACACATCAATAATCGATACCTTATCCTTTCATTTTGATTGCTTTTCGAGGTCTACCGCAAATATAGACGATCTGTGGATTTCTTTCAAGGATCTGGTTATGATGTATTAGCCGTTTTGTGCCAATCATTGTTAAAAAGATAAAACGTGGCAATCCCTGGATTTCCCGCACTTCAATACAAATGCGCAGAAAATTAAAAAAGTTGAAAAAGAAAAGGCAAGCAGTTGTCCATCCTGAAGGCCTGCTGGATAAAATTTCCGCTCTGTCACGTCAACAACGAGGACAAGTAGCACTTGATAAAGAAAATTATTTTGGCGGTTTGTTGCCTAATTTTATAACTAGCTCACCTGAAAAATTTTGGCGTACAATCTCACCAGTATCTAGGGATTCCCATGCATTTGAAATCAATGGCACATTAACACATGACGGAAAAGTAATATCAACCGCCTTTAACGAACACTTCAAATCCGTTTTTACTAATGATAATGGCATACAACCTGTGTTCGAAACATGCTTACCTCCGATGCCTGATCTTGTCATCAGTGAGCAGGGTATAACTAAAATGCTTTTGAATCTTAACGTAAAAAAATCCCTTGGGCCTGATAAAATACCCAATGCATTCCTAACGAGGTATGCAGAATGGGTGTCCAAGTATTTGTTTATAATTTTTTCTAGGTCTCTAAACGAAGGACAAGTTCCGAGCGACTGGAGGACGGCCAGAGTCCAACCACTTCATAAAAATGGAAACAAACAGTACATTAATAATTACCGACCGATTTCATTAACATCGACAGCTTGCAAAATTATGGAACACATAATACACACCCACATTTCCCATTTTCTTGAACAACACAATTTTATTACAGATTTCCAACACGGATTCCGGAAAGGTTATTCTACTTGTACCCAATTAGTTCAGACTATACACGATTTTGCGAAAGCTATTAACAATGGTAGCCAAACAGATGCCATTTTTATGGATTTCGCCAAAGCATTTGATAAGGTCTCTCACAAAAAGCTGCTTTCCAAAATTAATAGCACACTCGGAAATAACAAAATCATTAATTGGATTTCAGCATATTTGAATAACCGTCAGCAATATGTCTCTTTTGGGGAACATTCCTCTCAAACTGTTTTTGTTGACTCTGGCGTCCCTCAGTGCTCAGTGCTTGGGCCACTCTTGTTTATCATTTACATTAACGACATCGTGAAAGACATTCCAGTTAATATTAAACTATACGCGGATGACTGTGTGCTATACTCCGAAATTAATAATATGTCAGATCAGGTAAAACTTAATGAGGCTTTTCAGAAAATTAGTGCCTGGTGTGATGCATGGCAGATGCCTATCAACTTTCAAAAAACCGTGTATATGAGAATCACTCACAAGAAAAGTCCACTGATGTTCCAATATTCATTTGACAACAACATTCTTTCCGAAGTCTCACACTACAAATATCTAGGGCTATGGATTACTAACAACCTTGACTGGACTAAACACATTGATCAAACTGTAAATAATGCAAACCGTAAACTTTTTTTTTTAGGCGTGCATTGAGACTTTCCACACCCCGAGTTCGGCTTCTAGCGTATAAATCGATTGTCCTTCCAATATTAGATTATGCGGCAATAATTTGGGATCCATTCACCAAAACAAACGTAAATAAAATTGAAAAAATACAAAAGAAAGCAGTACGTTTTGTTTACAATAGCTATGGACGCACATCAGTAAGTGACCTCTTAAACAGGGCTGCTTTAATACCTACAACCGAAAGGAATCGCGTTTCTCGACTAAAGTTCTTATACCAATTGGTCAAAGGTCATTTTAAAATTAACATTGATGGACTAATATCTTTCTGTTCAGGTTATTCTACAAGACAACGTCACAATCTTACAATCACCCCTTTCACCCAGCGTAATAACTGCTTTAATTATTCTTTTTTTCCGCGAACAGTAACGGAGTGGAATCAACTTACTAACGACGAAGTCTTACAGCTATCTGTAACATCATTCATCGGCAACCTCAGTGCCCAATAATGTCCTCTGTCATGCATTCCCGGTTCCCATTTTCGAACTGAATTTAATATTGTGATCGTTTTGGTGCACTTTCTTCATTTAATTAATTCCCTGTTGACCATGCTCACTGATGACTTGATAGTAGTGTATTTATATGCCCCAAACCTTAGTGTACTTTTTTGTTTTGTTACGTCATTGAGCCTTTCATTTTTGCTGTTGTGTTTTGTTGCTTATTATTAATTTGTGGCCTTTGTACTTTTTTTATTCTTAATATTTGTACTTACCTATTTTCTGTATGCTCACCCTGCGAAAATCCCTTCCTGGGATTGCAGTATTAATAAATAAATAAAAATAAATAAATAAAAATGCTTCCTGTCGAATCCGTGTACCCATCCAGGTCTTCTGTATGTGTGTTCATGTCGCCTAATATAATTACCTTGCCCTGTCCTCCTAGCTCATCAATGTCGCTTGCAATACATTCTAACATTTTCCTGTTTTCCTCTTTGGCATTATGCCTGTCCACAGGTATACAAAGCCAAGGAGTGTTTGCTTGCCTGCCACTGTTCCTTTTAGCCATAAATGTTCCTTGCATCCCAATTTAACCCTTTGAAAATTCATACTTTTATGAATAAATGCCCCAACTCCACCCCCTTTCTGCTGCACGCTGTTCTATTGCAATATTCCCATGCGTAGTCTGGGTTACAGGGTGCTTGCTCCATGTCTCTACATGTCTCTAAGAACGATACTACTGCCAGCGCGCCCTCATGGTAATAAATGTTACGCTAAAGCAAATTTAATTGCAAAACTGCAAACACTTCCTGTTCCGCTTGGTGTTGTTGAGTTTCAAATACAGTTTTTTAGCAAAATAAAACAATACTTATTTTATTCACTGCATTTTTACGGGAAAACGTTAGCCTACGATCCCTTGTCTTGCGAATAAACACTTCCGGGGCTGAGCCACCGCAACCCTGCTGCTAATTGGTTGATCCCGCGGTCGGCGTCTTGCGGTGCCATCATTTTGACGTCACGCTATTAAACTTCAGAGCGATTGAAAATAATTGATTTTGGGGGAAAGGAAATGGCGCAGTATCTGTTGGCCGACGTAGAAAACTCGTCTGGCAACTGATGTAGGGGCACAGGGGGGAAGAAAACAACATGGCGTTTCAGTAAAACGTGTTCGTATCTGGCTCTCCGGAGTCGGACTTATTACTGCTTGTGGTGGCTTCGGCACAGCAACAAGTGGACAACAAGTGGCGACGAAGATGGGATGAAGACGGAATGAACGTACGACACCCACCAAGGCAAGCCGACGACTCTACGTGAGACGCAAGAACCGGCGCGACAAGTAGGTGGCATGGCGCAAGCACTGGGCGCTCAGCCATTGTTCGCGGCACCTCCGCAGTTCGATTCGAATGCGGAAACATGGACAAACTACTCCGAGCGGCTAGAGTCTTACTTCGATGCTAACGAAATCACCGACGACGCTCGCAAGCGCGCGATTCTCATAACATGTCTCAACCCGGAGGTATATGGTCGTCTCCGAAGCCTACTGGCGCCGAAAAAGCCGCGGGACGAACCTTATGAAGCCATCATTGCACTTCTCAAGCAGCACCTGAACCCGGCACCGTCGGAAATTTACGAAACGTACCTGTTTCAAACCCGCGTACAGAAAACCGGCGAGAAGGTAGGCGAATACCTGGCAGAACTTCGGAAGATCGCAGACAACTGTGGCTTCGGGAGCGCGTTGGAACGAAACCTGCGTGACAGATTTGTCATCGGGTTGCGAGAAAAGATGGTCCAACGAGTACTTCTGGCTAAGCCAAAGTCTCTTACTCTCCAAGAAGCAGTAGATATCGCCACGTCGGCGGAATTGGCGATACAAAATGTTGAGCGCCTACCCCACGCGAGCACCACGGAATCGGCGAACGAAGTCAACGCCACAGCGTTTAAGAAGAAAACGAATCCGCAATACCGACACACAAAGGCAAAGACGCCGCGCCCGTGCATTCGTTGTGGCGACTGCTCACACGATGCTCCCAACTGTCCGCATAAGACGTCGACTTGCTATAAGCGCCACAAGCAAGGGCACTTAGCTACAAGGTGTTTCGGTAGGGTAAAAGCGAAAAGGCCGACGAAATTTCAGGCCAACGCGGTAAGTGCCGAAGCTGGCGACAGTAGCTGCACTCCAGTCCTTGATATTTACACGGTTACCAGCGAAGGTACTGCGGTCGAGCCGGTCTACAAGACGGTGAAGTGGGGACCAGTGAATCTCGACATGCAGGTGGATACGGGTTCGCCAGTCTGCATAATTCCTGAAGGAATATACCATTGTCATGCCAAGCAGTGGCCAGCCCTGAAGCCCACAAACAGAGCTCCATTGTTACTTGGGGAAGCTACCTATCAGCGGGGTGCTTCACATGACAGCGCAGCACCAGAACTGCAATGCAACTGCTGAACTGTATGTGGTGCAATGCCCAGGACCTTCACTGTGTGGTAGAGATGTGATCCAAAAACTTCATCTGCTGCCCGACCAAGCGGTAAGCACAATCCTGACTCCAGACTGTGAAATCTCAAGTGTCACAGAACAACTGAAAGAAAAGTTCAAAGACCTCTTCGGGCTGGGCACAGGACTGATGAAGGGACCTCCTGCCAGCATTGCCATGAAAAAAGATGCAACTCCAAGATTCCTGAAAGCCCGTTCACTACCTTATGCATTGCGCGAAAAAGTAGGAATGGAACTGGACAGAATGTGTCAGCAAGGGATCTTGTCTCCAGTCAGCCACAGCTGCTGGGCAACGCCAATCATTCCAGTGGTAAAAGCAGATGGAACCTTGAGGATTTGTGGGGATTTCAAGGTCACTGTCAACCCAGAGAGTGATGTCGACCAGTACCCACTCCCAAAAATGGGAAACATTTTCGCCTCTCTCAAGGGTGGCTATGGGTTTTCAAAATTGGACCTACGTGAAGCCTACTGCCACATACCACTGGACGATCAAGCAAAGCAAGTTGCTGTACTGATCACTCACAAAGGTCTATTTGCTTACAATAGGCTACCATATGGCATTGCATCAGCCCCTGCCATATTCCAAAGGAAGATGGAAGAACTTCTGAAAAATGTGCCGGGCACGCAAGTCTTTTTAGATGATGTTCTGATTGCAGAGGATAAGAATAGCTATGGGAAGACTGTGAACAAGGTACTGGAAATCTTTCGAGAAAATGGTATCCGGTTGCGGAAAGACAAGTGTGTGTTCGGAGCACAGGAAGTGACCTACCTGGGACACAAAATTGACCGACACGGCTTGCATCCAGCGGAAAAGAAACTGGACACTATCGTGAGAGCACCAGCGCCCAGAAATGTCCAAGAACTCAGGTCCTTCCTGGGCCTGATCACCTATTACCGCAGTTTTCTGCCGAACATGTCGTCTCCTTGCACCTCTGTACCGGTTGCTACAGAAAGAGAGCAAATGGAAGTGGGCATCTGAAGAGAAGAGAGCATTTGAAGCTGTGAAGAACTCTCTGATTAACTCTAATATGCTCGTGCACTTTGACCCCACGAAGGAACTAGTGCTAGAATGTGATGCCTCACCAGAGGGAATTGGTGCAGTGCTATCTCATGTGATCGATGGCATTGAAAGGCCAATAGCGTTCAGGTCCCGCACCCTCACAAAGGCAGAGAAGAACTATTCTCAGTTGGAAAGGGAAGCCCTGGCTCTGGTGTTTGCAGTGGTAAAGTTCCGTGACTACTTGTTGTGTAGGGAGTTCACGTTGAAGACTGATCACGAACCACTGGTTGGACTCTTCGAGGAAAATAGACCAATTCCTACTACTGCAGCATCATGCAGCATCACGCATTCAAAGGTGGGCAATTACCCTTGGTGCCTACAAACACACCATAAAGTATAAGCCCGGATCCCGCAACCAAAATGCAGACGCACTAAGTCGACTCCCTATGCCAGCCAGTGAGACTGAACTGCAGATGCAAGACCCTGACCAACAAGACAGTGCACTAGTAGCCAGCATCTTGGACACGGCACCGGTCTCAAGGAAGCAACTCGAAGACGTTGCTGGGAAGGACCAACTCATGCAATGCCTTCATGAATACATACTGGGAGGATGGCCTAAGAAACTCCCACAGTCTAACCATGACCAAGTACTGCCATTCTGGAGACGTAGGAATTTCCTCACTGCAGATGGACAACTCATCTTCATGGGAGACCGACTAGTGATCCCTGAGGCAGCTAGAAGAGCATTCCTGTTGGAACTGCACGAAGCACATTCCGGACTCAGTACCACAAAAGCTTTGGCAAGGCAACTTGTGTGGTGGCCAGGAATTGATCAAGACATAGAACAGCTCCTGCGGAATTGCCCTATCTGCCAACAGACGGCATCAATGCCACCCTCCGAGAAGGCAGCGGCATGGCCCGCAACAACCCAGCCGTGGACACGTGTTCACATAGACTATGCTGGTCCAGTTGAAAACAAGATGGTGTTGGTTGTTGTGGACAGCTATTCAGACTGGATCGAAGCAGTCGCAACAAATAGTGCAACGACTACAGCAACCATTGAGATCTTAAGGAGCATATTTGCACGATTTGGTCTGCCCAATTGTCTGGTGTCTGATAATGGCAGTGCCTTCGTCAGTGCCGAATTCCAAGAATTCCATCATGAAGAATGCCGTACGGCACATCCGTACAGCGCCCTTCCACCCTCAATCTAATGGGCTTGCAGAAAGAGCGGTGAGGGCAGTCAAAGACGGTCTCAGGAGACTCACACGTGGAACACTCTCAGCTCGCTTAAACCGGTGGCTGCATGACCACAGACGCACACCATCCGGAAGTAGGGACAAATCCCCAGCTGAAATGCTCCTGAGCTATTGACCCAAAGGACGCCTGGACCTGCTTCTGCAGAAACCACAAGAGCCGAACGTTGAAAGGCACACGCTAACAAAAGGGAAATGGGTCCATGGCCAGACTGTCTTGTTCCGCAACTTCGGTCTTGGCCAGCGTTGGATGAAGGGTACGGTTCAACATGTCTTGGGAAGCAGGATGCTCAAGCTCAACACAGCCGGAGGACCCGTTACCCGACATTTCGACCAGGTTCGTCGTTGTGATAACGGTAGCCCTACTGAGCAGAGTGAATGGTGGGACCTACATGAACAACAGTCAAGTTCAGCACCAACCCCTGCAGCCGAAGGTCAACCCGGACGGCCCACTCGTATCTGGCGGCTGCCAAACCGACTGAACTTGTGATGTGAGTGTCAGTGGTGTGATTCTCAAACCAAGTGTGGGGGAGTGTTGGCCGACGTAGAAAACTCGTCTGGCAACTGATGTAGGGGCACAGGGGGGAAGAAAACAACATGGCGTTCCAGTAAAACGTGTTCGTATCTTGCTCTCCGGAGCCGGACTTATTACTGCTTGTGGTGGCTCCGGCACACCAAGTGGACAACAGTATCTGTCTCGTATATCGGCGGATACCTGAACTGCGCCGTAGGGGAAGGGATACAGGAGGGACTGAAAGAAGAAAGGGAGAGGTGCCGTAGAGCGATTTAGAGAGCGGTACAGAATACGGCTCCTGTAGCAATTCTTGCTTTGTTGTCCTCGTCTCTTAGCGCAGGTTCAACATGCCAACTTACCAGCGGTTCACCAGACAGTACACTCGGATCCAGTTTTGTGAAATTTGCAGAAAGCATCAACAGAAGGGGTGTACGCATATCTAGTGCATGCTGTGCAGATAGCTTCCTGCCTCATCCTAGCTTGACCCCTCTGTTTCTTACCCATCATTACCCAGCACCTATGGCCTTATTTATGCCATTGCCATGTGGTGTAAATCACCAAACACATTTTGTACTCTTGCCCTACTAGATGGTTTTGGCCCATAAGTTGTTTTATTTGAACTGGCAAGCTTTTAGAAAACATTCCTGCAATAGCCAGCTTGCCCTTGTTCTTCACGACATGCACTTTGACTGCAACATCCCCCTTGATGCTTTTTTTTTTCATGGCTTTGAAAAAGCATGTGATTCGCTTATTTATGTAAGGCTGGTTTTCTCGTGCTTGAACTTGTATCCAATAGCTCTAAACTGGATCCAAGCTTAAACAGCCAGCCATGGGCAGATTTTCCTTGCCAATTCTTATGAATCCTGCGTTTCCTGCAATCCTGCAATCTTGGACGTCCCCCAAGGAGGCATTGCCCTTGGGCCTCAGCTTTTTTTTCTCCACATTATGACTTACCCTTCAGTTTAAGGGAAAATAGCACAAAAGACAGGGACAAGTGAAGAAAACAACAGGACCAGCGCTACCTGGTGTTGTTGTTTTCTTCACTTGTTCCAGTCTTTCACTTCACTTCACTTTATTACCTTAAAGACCCCACTTTGGGGGTGTTACATAAGGGGTGGGAGTACAAATATGGGTTGAATATGATTGCTTACATGATATTTATGAAATGCATATTTAAATTGTTCACAAAACTTGATTGGCAGGTGATGGCATCAACGTCGTGGGGAAGGCCATTCCAGTCTTTAGCAGTGCGAAGAAAAAAGGATGCGGAAAAAGTGACGGTGCGGGTGCGTTGGCATGACACTTGCAGTGGATGGCCGGTGCGATGAGATATGCGAGCGGGCGGTGTGATGTAGGGTGGTTGTCCGAGGGAACTGTAAAAAAACTTATGAAACAGACTAAGAGAAGCAACGCGACGACGATGGGCAAGAGTTGATAAACCTGATTGTCGTTTAAGTGACGATACACTGATGTCGTATGAATAGGCAGAATGAATGAACCTCGTGGCGCGATTTTGGACAGATTCTAGTGAACTGATGAGATATGCTTGTTGCGGGCTCCAGATAGCAGATGCGTATTCTAGTTTTGGTCGAATGAGTGATTGGTAGGCGAGAAGTTTAATACTTTGAGGGGCGTGCCGTAGATGACGTTTCAAAAAACCCAATGACCGGTTAGCTGATGCGACGATGTTCGTTACATGAGAGCGCCAGGAGAGATCCTGGCACAAGGTGACACCTAGGTACTTGTATGAGTATACAGATTCTAGTGGAACGTTAGCAACGGAGTAAGAGAAAATATGGGGGTTACGCCGGCGGTGAAAAGATACGAGTTTACATTTATTAGGATTAAGCGACATTAGCCAGTCATCGCACCAGGCATGCACTGTGTCAATGTCGTTTTGCAGCTGTGATTGGTCAAAGGTGTTGGAAATCGTGTGGTAAATAACGCAGTCGTCTGCAAACAGACGAACATTGCAAACCAGGTTTGAGGGTAAGTCGTTTACGTAGATTAAGAATAGGAGGGGAGCAAGTACAGAACCTTGGGGTACGCCTGATGTTACTGGAAGAGGGTTGGAACTCTGGCTGTTAACGAGAACAAACTGGGAGCGCTTAGAAAGGAATTCTTCGATCCACAATAAGACGTTAGGATGCAGTTTTAGCATGGTTAGTTTTAGCAGTAAACGCCTGTGGGGAACTTTATCAAATGCTTTAGCAAAGTCTAGAAAAATAGCGTCAGTTTGTAAATTTAGGTCGAGGTTAGAGTGAACGTCATGAAGAAAGACGGCCAGTTGAGTTTCACATGACAAACCCTTGCGAAACCCGTGTTGTGAGGGATGAAAGAAGTTGATAGCGTCAAGAAAGTCCATGATTTGAGAATAGATGACGTGCTCCATGATTTTGCAAGGTATGCTGGTTAATGATATCGGACGGTAATTTAAAGGAGAATCTTTGTTACCGGACTTAAAGACGGGAATGACCTTTCCCACTTTCCAGTCATCCGGAATGGAACCTGTAGAAAGCGACTGTGAAAACAATAACAATAAGTACATTGCAGAAATATTATTAGTGTTGCGCAGTATTTTGGAGTTAATTTCGTCGACGCCGGCCGATGATGAAGTTTTAAGGTGTTGAATGAGCGAGGTAATGCCGGCTTCAGAAAACGCGATAGCAGGCATGCTGGACTCTATATTGACGGCGAAAGTTGCAGTTGGTGGGTGAATTTCATTAGTGAACACAGATGAAAAGGCGTTATTAAAAATGTCAGCGCACTCAATGTCATCAGCTTCCTCTCCAGACTCTTTAGTTAGAGTGATGGTATGTGCCGGGTGCTCACTTATGACCTGCCAAAACTTTCTGGGATTGGAAGTCAACAATTTGGGGAGGTCGTTGTGAAGGAAAGAGTATTTTGCGTAGCGAATTTCTGATAGGTAGGTGCGTTCGGCTGTATAGTATTTTTCCCACGCGCACTCGTCGTATTGCTTTAATTTTGCCGCGCGGAAAAGGCGCTTCTTTTTATTGTCGAGTCTTTTTATCGTTTTGGTATACCATGGTTTCTGGCGGTCCGAGTGGAAGCTTATTTTGGGGATGTATCTATCGGTTAGTTCGCTAACCTTTTTCTTAAAACGGGACCAATTGTCATTTACTGAATTATCGTGAAAAGATGCTTCAAATGTTGTGAGATATTGGTTTAATTCAAGACTAAAGGCTTCATAGTTTCCTTTGTCGTAGAGGCGAATAGTTTTGTTTTGATTCTGGCGTCGTGATGGGTGGAACTCAAATGTGGCGTGGATTACTTTATGGTCGCTGATTTCGCGTAGATAAGTGATAGATGAGAGGGCTTCCGGGTGGGTAGTCAGGATTAGATCTAGGATGTTTGCACCGCGGGTCGGTTCAGATACCACTTGAGTTAAGTTGAAGTTTAGGCAGACGTCGATAAAATCATTCGCTTCCCTGTTGCCGACAGCTATCTGTGTCTGCCAGTTGATTTCTGGAAAATTGAAGTCTCCAAAAAGAATGATATGCGCTTTTGGGTATTTCCTCGTTAATTGGCTGATCACGTCGTTAATAATTCGAGAGAAATCGGAGTTGGTATTTGGCGCTCTATAACAAACTCCCAGCAGTACGGTTTGGGGCGCAGCGCGACAAAGTAGCCATACTATCTCAAGGTCTGATGGAATATTAATAACTGTACACGAGAATTGATTGCTAACTGCGATGAAAACGCCTCCACCTCGAGCGGATGTGCGATCTTTGCGAAGAAGGTTAAAATTCGGTAAGTCAGCAAGAATTTCAGTATCGGTGATGCCATTAGTGAGCCATGTTTCGGTAAGTATCAGCAAGTTACTAGCAGATGAACACACAAGATTGGAGATGATTTCACGTTTCGGAAGAAAACTACGTATGTTTGTGAAAATCGCCGAAAAGGAAAGATTAGGCTGGGGGGTGGTAGGTACATGAGCGGCTGGGGGCTGGCGGCGCAGCAACCGCTATGGTATCTCTTTTACAGATTGCGATGGTTCGTCGAAGATATATCGTCGGGAACCGATGAACAGGGTTTTGTATCGCAAAGAAAAACGGTTAGTCTTGCTTTTGGCAAATGTAACTAGATGTTTGCGCACATTGCGAACGCGGCGTGAATAATCTTCACCGACGGAGTAGTCAGTGTCCTTGAATTTGCGGCCATTAGCTAGAATTTCGTCCTTCGTTTTGAAAAGTGCGAATTTGGCAATTAACGGACGGCAGCGATCAGGTTCGTGGCGCCCAAGACGGTGAGTGCGGTCTATTGTTTTGGGGTCGAGGGTGATGTCCAAAAATTCGGAGCAATGGCGAATTAGTAGCTTTTCAGAGTCGGCCCACGTTTCAGATGGGTCAGGGTCCGGAATGTTGTAGAATATGAGGTTGTTTCTTCGTGATTGGTTTTCTGCTTCGTCTATGCGATCCTCGAGATCACAGAGCTGGCGAGTTGCCTGGGTGGTGTGAGTGCTTAGGCCTTCTATCTCTGTGCGTAGTGACTGAATGGCTTGGTAATGACCTTCAAGAGCGCTGATGCGCCTGCTTAGATCAGAAATAAGGTTGTCTGTTGTTAGTAACTGGTTTTTGAGGTCTGTAACTTCTGCGATTAATGTCGACTGACCGGCGGACAATTTTTTAAGTTCCGTAACTACAGTTTCGAGTGAGGCAGGGCCGGGGTTAGTCTCTATGTCGCCGGACAACAAGAGCAAGGAAATAATGACATCAGAACACTCAGTGACAATGGCAAGGCAGCATTGCGGGCTCGGCAGCTGTATCAAAAAGTAATCACTAGATTTCTTAGCGTAAAGACAACATGGCTTACTAACCTGCATAGCGAGACAGAACGGGTTAAGCGACCGCATCGTGGCACAGCCACCGAGCCCACAAGGCGACGCCGGTGGCCGGAGCTGCTTAAAAGCTGGAGCGGGAGGGGATGTTGATGGCGATGGTGTTTCCAACTGTCTGTCGAGGGTGCAGTGCACTGGTGAGGTCAGCGCACGATCGGGCGAAGCGGTGATGGCGCAAGGCTGGCACATATCGGTTCGGTTGAGAGCGGGCGTCCATTCCGGCGAGATGTCCGGTGGACAGGCAGCAAGAGGGGCGGGGAAAAGCGTGGTAATCCAGAGGGGAGCGATCACCTGCATAGCGAGACAGAACGGGTTAAGCGACCGCATCGTGGCACAGCCACCGAGCCCACAAGGCGACGCCGGTGGCCGAAGCTGCTTAAAAGCTGGAGCGGGAGGGGATGTTGATGGCGATGGTGTTTCCAACTGTCTGTCGAGGGTGCAGTGCACTGGTGAGGTCAGCGCACGATCGGGCGAAGCGGTGATGGCGCAAGGCTGGCACATATCGGTTCGGTTGAGAGCGGGCGTCCATTCCGGCGAGATATCCGGTGGACAGGCAGCAAGAGGGGCGGGGAAAAGCGTGGTAATCCAGAGGGGAGCGATCACCTGCATAGCGAGACAGAACGGGTTAAGCGACCGCATCGTGGCACAGCCACCGAGCCCACCTTAAGTATGCATCACTTTCCCTTAAGTATGTATCACCAACTTGCCCGTCTTGCCATTGTGTTACCCTTCAGTGTTTTGTTACATGCCTTCACTGATGGCTATATGTGGTCTGCCATCTTGCAATATATACCAGTGTTTCAGTTCTCCAAAACAACACTTTGCATGCTCTAGAATGGCCTGTTTGCTAATGTTACTAAGAATGCACTAATATTTTTTTTATTGCCAGCATAACTACATTTCGCCTACTTATAAGGCCTTACCAAGAAAGGTATATTCACTTTATACTCAAACATTCCGCCATCAACATGGCTCGCAATGTAGCATGGTCTCAACTCAATCTTTATACGCCCACCTACAACCTCAAATATTTACACCATAACATGCACTTAGCATCGCCGTCTTCCAAGTTACTTGCGTTCGGATCCCCTGTGTGGCATCACCTTGGGCATTCTAATGGCACAAACCAAACTTAGAGTCCTAGAATGAGTTCAGACCTGAGCCCTTGATTTATTCTCTCAGACTATTGTTGAAGCTGCAGTGTCTCAGCACTAAAGGCTAATCTTCAAATTTCTTCGTGTCGTGCAGAAACTGCAGATTTTTTTTTAAACTCTTTACCGTCACATACCAACTAATCTGACTCATGGTTCCTTCTGCATGAGCCACACAAGTGCTGTTCTGCCTCGGTTAGCACATGCCGCTGCATTTCAAGATTGATTTTTGTTTTTCCTGCTGAACACAGGAATGGCCTTCTACCTCACAAGGCTTACTAACCTCTTGTCCTTTGAGCTGGTCACTGCAGAAATACACACAGTAAATGATGATGTTCGTCCACTGATTTAGGTAATTCCCCCAAGGCGAATATTTGTAATAAGGGAGTAATCACTCACTGACATCCACCCAAGTGCAGCCGTAAGGCCACAAAGAGCTACAAAGCTTTCCTTTGTAGCCATATGGTTGTGCTTGGATGCTAATGGTTAATTACTTATTAGTAAATTACAAACTCAAGTTTCTACTTGGCACATCATGTAAAAGCTCAACACTCAAGTATTGTCATTTAGTACTATTTAGGTATAATAAATGTTCAAATAAACTGTTATAATGCGGTGCCTAGTCGCTTGCTCAGCTCGGCAAACCAACACAATGCTCTCTTATGTGCAAGAACTTTCCTCACTGATTATCTCAAGTAATAGTGGGGCAGATTTACACAATAGTTTTGTCGGATGGTATACAGTTGCATTTACGCTAACTTGCACACTGTGCACAAGCTAGGTCTAGCCAACTGAACCTGTGCACTGAAAATCTAAGCATGCATTATTGTGCCTATCTGTGTCAGATTTTTCTTGGTTTCTCTCTCTTATCGTCTCTTCAGCTAAGCAACACGCCGACTTCATAACGTGGCTCAGTGAAAATGCTACAAATGCATGTTTGTGCATATGGCTTTTATATATTCAGGACAGTGTTAACAGGGCCATTGGTTCATCTTGAACAAAAAAGCCGTCAACTTCAAGTTGCAGCAAAGAGACACCAGTAAAGACAAAAGCCATCACTGCTTTTCTGGTTTTTTTCGGCATTCTTCAGCCTAACATCAAGTTGGTCTTTTCCAAATTTCTGATGCCTATCGATGCCTCGGTTAATTTCTTTGTTTGAGAACCAGACTGGCAGTGAATAGGTATATTTTGCTGATGATGCTGATAGTTGGCAACTAATAGCACACTCTAAAATTCAACATTTGTTGAGTGGTATAAACATCAGCAGTTAGCAATGCTCACTTTTGCTGGCTAGTTTGGGAACTGGTAACCTTTACATTCAGTCATTCTACATGACTGATGAGTGAAAATAACTCTTCAATGTTGATTTGAAATTGTATCAATTTTTATTTCATGTTATTGCGCTACATCATAGCTCCCATACTGGAAACCCATTTTACAAATTCTGCTTGAGATGTTATTGTTTGTTCGAGATAACCAGATAATATGGCCATCGTATCCTGTTTTCCTGACTATACAAAGTATTTTTTCCTAGCCTAAGCCACGAGCCGTTGCCATGTGACCCTCCAAATTGGTTCTTGCATTTCCTCTACCTGTAATCCAGTTTACTGGCTCCTACATCTCATTATGTTTGTTAATGAGAAAGACATGTACAGACTTTTATGCAATTCAAAGGCACCAACTTTGTTTTATATTCACAGCGACATTTGAGAATATTTTGGAGTTGCACACAGTACATGCCATCTTGTTTTGTACATGACAACAATATAGGCTTCTGCTGACCGCAACGGCTTTGTCGGTACTTCGGGATATACCCGCATCTGCACTTGTTAGGCCGGAGGGGAGCTGAAGAGCCGTGTACCTCCCTGAAATTTGCGTGGACTTACGCCATTGGAAGTGGCATTTCTCATATGTGGAGAAAGCCCGCTTGCGGAATTTCGCACGAGGTCACAGCCTATTAGCGTCTACCTGTCCATGTGATAAACGACACAGAAGAAAGCCAAGAGGCTGCTTCAGTGCTGTTTTCCTGACTCTTTTAAACTCGCTCTTTGAATAAATTTGGCCAGATATTGTCGTTTTGCCACGGTCGGACTTCAAGTCGGTGCTAACTTCGCGCACTTTAGAATATTCGAAAATTCTCCAGTACTAATTTCTCGAATCGAATGAGATCCGAGTAACACACATTTTCAATTTGTATTCGAAATTTTGAATATTCTTACACTCCAACTGATACGCCTTATTGTCGGTTATTTCTGCTTCTATGCCAAGGTTATTTGGCAAAGAAAAAGGCTTC
This sequence comes from Amblyomma americanum, assembly GCF_052857255.1. Lineage (NCBI taxonomy): Eukaryota > Metazoa > Arthropoda > Arachnida > Ixodida > Ixodidae > Amblyomma > Amblyomma americanum. Next base: position 541,891,741 of record NC_135497.1, on the reverse strand, counting down.
CACAATATCCCTGGTACGCAGCTGCTGGTGTCGGGACAAGAGAGTTATAGCTCAAGTAGCGTGATCCGTGATCTGCTCCCACGAGGCGCCCCTCCGCATGCACAGAACGTGCCGAGGCTGCCAGATGGCCCTGTGTGCGTGCTTGCCGCGTCAGAACTAATCGGGGCGTACTTGGGTGCCCGCAAAAGTGAATCACAGTAGCGGATCGTGGATCACGCTAAGCTGTAACTATCTAAGGTTCAGCAAGGGCACTGCGCAAAAAGAAAAACAGACAAGACGGCGCAGACTCGCGACTGCATTTATTCAGAACATACCATACTTTATCGTCATATCTCCCAAAACATTTACTGTGCGCATGCTAGCAACCTGCTTTTTCCGATACTTCATCAAGGTGTCGCTGACACGATTATCATTCATATTCTTGATGAAAAAAGCCTCAGCAAGCTCGCGTGACATCTGGCCACTACTACGCCTCAAAATTTTAGGTCTTCCCAGCAAAGGAAGGTACGTATTATCGTGGGTAGTCGAAGGGCATACGCTGCAGTGCAACGGCGATTTGGACTCTTTTCCAGTCTTTATCGAAAGCTGGTGCTTCGTTAGTCGTTCATTTAAACAGTGGCCGGTTTGGCAGATGTAAACTTTCCCACAGGTCAGGGGGATTTTGTTGTATACAACCCCGACTGAGCACCTGACAACACAGACAACGCAAACACCCCAGAGACGTGGGAGTCTCTCCTGTGTACTTCCAAGCCAGCAGACCAACGCTGGCTTATCCAGCGCGCGGTGGAGGCCGCGGCATCCCAAAGGATCCCCGCCGACCTCCTCTAAGTCAGCGCAACCGGTCCTTTGACTGGTCCCCTGTTTTTGGGCGCAATAAAAGAGTTTACCTACCTACCTACCTGACAAACTGGGTGGTGTGGAGCTTCATGCAGTCTCGCGCACACCTTTCTGCGGAGGCAATCCGGGGGCACAGCAAGGCCAACTTGCACGGGGCAGAAAATACCACCGGCACACCATAGCAATTGTCTACACTCTTCAGGTTGTGGAACACCCTATGAATATAGGGGGCAACCGCCGATCCGGGTTCTTCCCGACCGCCAATTTCCTGGGGTGCTCTGACCTTCAGTCTCTGCAGGAGCTTCTCCGCCACTGCAACGACTTAAATAGGAAAACCAGCTTTTAGCAACCTACCAACCTGATTATTGAGGCCGTCATGTACCAGATGAACACATTTCTTCAAGGCTCCCTTCAAGCAGAACATACCAATGGCAAGTTTCACCGTCTTGGAATGCGTAGATTGATACGGCAACAGGTCTTTTTAGGCTAGTGGTGAATACATCCAGCACGTGTGATCTGGTGTTAGTCAAGTTGTCTAAAAACTGCAGTCTATTCTGATCAAGTAATTCGTAGATGGTTAGACTTCTCCCGTGTCCTTTAAAGACATTTTGCTTGAGTCTGTCAGTGCACTGCAAGCACTGGAACTGCACTACGTGTCAAAAAATCCTCAGGCCTTGTTCTGACCAGCACGGTACCAAGGATATCAGGGAAACCATTTTCACTGTGATTAATATTGGCAAATGGGTCAGTTCCCCTTGCATCAAATCTCTTATACCCCTGTCACACGGGCACTTGTAAGGCCTTAGAAATTAAGGTCCTTTGCCCCAAAGGCGCGTGACGTGCATCTACACGGCAAAGCGTCGAGACCTTTGCGATAAAGGTCCGTAGCAATAAAGGCGGCCGTCAGCGGCCTTAAAGTTGCTTAAAGGAGCAACCCAGATGGCAGCGCCAGCTAGCGAGCTCAAAGAATAAAAAATTGACGCAATTTTGTTTTGAAACCGTAAAAAAATATCTAATTTATCTTATTTAATGGTTAATTTTGCGTTACAGTGCACTTAACCATAGAGGAGGCTATGACTAAAGACATCTATACTGCTAAGAAAGGACTTGAACGCTTTTCAGCAGCCACATCGACACACACGTGCTTGCGCATCTCACTTTGCTCTTTTTTCTTCGTTTGCTCTTTGTTGTGTGCGTGTTTTGTTTGCTTGTGTGCACAAAGACACAAGCAACAAAGCACGCTTCTCGAACACGACGAGGAGCCGAACGGAAAAGTGCGCCTACCGTGGTCGGACAGAGAACGATGAAAAAAAAAAGAAACTTTGTTACAAAATATCCGTTTCTCATCATCAGGACGCTCGTTTATTATCGTGATAGCTACTTTTTCCAACATAAACGAAAGCACTCTTAGCTGAAGTGCTACCGTCTGCTTTAATTTCATGTTACTAGCGCTGCTGCACACACAGCGGTGACTTTTGGCATTCACGGAGGCCGCGTTCTAGCTCCTTTGGATTTTCCGTGTAGCAGCGTCGCTGCTCCTTTTCGGTTTTCCTCCTTTAGTGCAATAAGACAACTTTACGGCAAAGGTTGAGAAGAAGTCCCGTGTGACAGGGGTATTAGAAGGCGAAATGGCCTTCATTGAGGCATATCAACTGAATTCATCATTTTGCTCACAGCGCAACAAGACAGGACACGAGACGAAAGACTAGCACAAACAAGCACTGACTATCAACTGGTTTTTATTGAAGAACGAATATATACAGGCAATGAGACTTCTCAAGACAACAAAAGTTATCTGGAAGGCACAGCGATAAACTAACACGCAAGTTAATGGAGGCCTTCTATATTAACCACAAGGGTACGATGTGTATCAGTAGCCCTTCCATTGCATTATCCGAGAGGGAATTGAGTTATTTGACCTCCCATGTGCCTTTCAGATAACCTTTGTTGTCTTGATAAATCTTTCATTGTCTGCATATATACACCGTTTCTTCAATAAAAAACCAGTTGATAGTCAGCGCTTGTTTGTGTTAGTCTTTCGTCTCGTGTCCCGTTCTTGTTACGCTGTGAGCAAAATGATGAATACTTACCAACTTGCCCAAATTTCCGCCTTGCTGAATATCACCTGAAGCGGCACACTGATGTTTTGTTGCTGACAATTCCTATGTGGGAAGAGCAGGTGTGACCATTTTCTTGGTTTCTTGCTGCTGTTACAAACCCTCAGTTGACAGTCAGTGCTTGTCCTTTGTCTTCTTAGCTACATCCTGCTTTTTCGCATTACTTTTGAATGTGAATGTTAACCGACTCAACCAGCCTTGCAATCAAGTGCTACAGTGCAACGGAAGAAGCTCAAGTTTTGGCACTCTTTGATGGCAATAAGGTTTTCCAGGTATTTTCGTGAACTTAACCTGAAGAAGCCGTTCAGACTATAGTAGCTGTGGATAAGGACTTTCATGTAAAACAAAGGACACACCACACAGACACTGTTTTGACATGCAAGTCCTGTCTTTCAAGAAAAACAAAAAAGAAGCCAGACATTACATTGCAGTGGCAGTGCCCAACACTCAAGCTTGACACATACCAGAACATAGGGAAAAATAGAAAAACCGGTAGCAAGGCTGCTGAACCTGCAGAACAGCTGCTCTGTCTCCACTTTTATATGGCCAGAGCAGTGTATGAGTGAGACAGCATGCCTTGCCACATTACAGGATGCATCAGCAAGCAAAGGCCTGGGACTACCTAGACAAATGACAGTTCCACTATGATTGTAGATCTTGGCCCCAAAGTCCAGCAAAAAACCTGCCAGTGTTTTGGCATTTTCTCTTTGTTCAGTTCTTGTTGACACATTTGCTTCTCCACTGGTCCTGCTGAGAAAAACCTGAAAAACCACTGCTACATTAACTTCTGTTCATGTGACTGTGGTTTACAGGCGTGTTGAGCCCACATAACAGACTTGGGATACTACGTACCAAGAAACACATGCTCAGCGGAGAGTACACGTGTGACAAGCATTTATACTGGCACCTTAGAATGACCTGATGTATTCAACTGCAATACACCCACCATTTTTCTCAGAACTCTAAGACCACACTCCACAATGCAGACTGCAGCAGCCAAGTAAATAAAGTGGCAACTGACGCTCCGAACAGCAGCCACTCTAGTGAATAGTGAAAGAACTGTTTCGATAGTGTTCTTTATTTGGACATAAACTCAACACAGATGAGAGGGAGTGTGAGATCCTTTGTCCAGTGTCGGTGCCCAAGGCAGACGTCGCACATAAATGTCTAGCCGTGTACTACGAGAAACAAGCGCATACTTATTTTTTTTTCCATTATTGGCCGGCCAGACAGGCAGGGGCACCAACCAAGGGGTGTTACAAGGACCCAATGCTTTGCTACACTGTATATTATCCTCAAACAATGCAGCCCATGAATTTGCACATAGAGGTTTAACTTATAAACAAAGGGGAAAAAAAAGAAAGTGAACCACATACACTGTCAAGCTCCAATGTTACCACATAAGCTATATAGTACAGCAATATATATAGGTAATCAAGGAGATTAAAAAGGCAAGCAGCAAACAACTAGACAACAGCTTACCAGAAGATATGGTGAGTGCATCTGTGAACACCAAACAATGTGCTTTCCTAGCATACAACATTTAGGGGAAAAAGAAAAGCCCCAGAGAACTATAGAGTGCCCTGCATTTCACCTTTGCCGCTTACATGTACACACTCATCATCCTCTCTCTCCAGCTGCTGCAACATGGCAGACAATGACTGTGAATGGGGAAAAAATAATAATAACAATAATGTGAAAAAATTGGTAAACCCAGGCACAATCTTTTTAAGCAAAACCATGAAGCACAAGGAGGAAAGAGCAAGTGCACACTAAGAACAGGCAGCAAACACAGTCAGCAGGAAGGTTCGTGTGGCTTTTCAGTCGTACTCGTGGCTGCTCTCTCGCTTGGTGGCCGTCAGACCCTTCTCGTCATGGATGTCCCGGTTCCGCAGCGTCTTGGACACATTCTCCGTCAGCCCCGTCTGTGTCAGCCTGCAATCAACGTTCAGTGGCCGTGCTCAAGTGTGCTGCGATGCTAGGGTGTGCACTGTGATCTACCAATATCTCGCCAAAAGAAGTAAGAACAACTGAGACAGGGCCCACATCCTGGAAGTGTCCACGCAGTGGACATACGCACTTCGGTCCACGCCGATTGATTCAAGCCCCAAATGCAGACGATGGCTGCATGATGCCAGATTACCCATTTATCATGTTATGTCATCTTGGTTGAAGCTGCACTTGCAATGGCAATAATGATTATGTAGTGCAAAAGTGAATCCTGTAAAAACGATTGCTATACAGTCGAACCGCCGCTACAACAAACACCGCTTCAACGAAATATTTCAGATTCCCCATCAGCTAGCCATAGAAAGCAATGCATGCTAGTTCTCGTCACAACGAATTATCTTTTCAGGTGCGTTTCCACTTCAACGAAATTTTTGTTCAGTGGAGATGGGCTTAACATTTATTTTACGACAAAATGAGCATAACGTTACCCGTCCGTACGTTCATGGCATTTAATTTCACCGAACACACTTGCTGAAATCGATGTCAGCCCCGTAGCGCGTCGAGTGTGAATGGGTGGCACCATTCGATATCGTCTGTCATATCGTCCTGTGGACCATAACTGAGAACTGCTTTGTACATACTGGCCTTAAACATGGCGCTGAATCAACGTTCAGCTCAACGGATGACGATCGTGTCCTAACAGAGCCTCCATTCTCAGAGGCCATTGCAGCGTGGGCAGCACTTCGGGGTGCCGGAAACGTGCCAGCAGATGTCAACCTCGATGAATACATCGCTGTTGATGTGGACTTGGTATCACACGAGGAGCTGAGCAATGAAGCAATAATTGAAGAGGCCCGCTACAACGATGCCTCGTCCTAAGATGAGAGCAACGTGCAAGATGCACCAGCTCTGCCATCTGCATTGCATGTGATGGACGCATTTGACACCATTTGTGCTTTCATTGGTGCGCATGACGACGACACCGCGATGCGGTTGTTGGCCAAGTGTGAAACTCGCACCATGACGCTCATGTCCACTATAAGGATGCAAACCAAGATGACCGAATTTTTTGGAAATAAATGATATTTTTGAATAGTGCAGTCAGATCTTAGTTCTTTTGGGCTGATTTTGCTACAACGAAATTTCCGCTTCACCAAATTTTTCACGCACCCCATGAATTTTGCTGTAGCGGGGTTCAACTGTACATGCAATAAGTACTTGCGATTCATATTTAAAGCGTTTGAAAGCAGAAACAAGGGGCTCTGATTTAAAGGCAGTATAGCGGCTTCTATGCAACTAATGCATTCCAATGCACCGGCAGCGTTGTTTGCTCTAAGGGGGGAAGCGGGGATCAGAACGCGATTTTCGCGAAAAAAATCGATTTTTGAAAAGTACGCTTTTCAGAATCTACAGCATCATTTCTATCTTGTACTGAAATATTTCACCGAAAAACAAACTCTAAGCACTAAAAATGAATATATTTGTCGGTGCCGGAGACCACACATCCACCCGAAATCGCGAAAAAGCCGCGAAGTTCAAGGCGCGACTGTTCAGATTTCCCGCCACGGAGCGCCGCCACTTTGGTATCGTTGGAAAACCCAACTCTTTCACTCTTTTTCCCAGCCCTTCCCTTCCTCCACTGCCAGCCAGCAAGCGCACAAAAAAAGAAAAACCGGAGGGTGGCAGCACAGAGCAGCCAATGGCTGCCGCGCCCCGATTGGCTCTGCGCCGCGGCGCGTTGTAAGGCGCCTCCTCATTGGCCGACGCCGCGGCATAATGGCGGCTGAGGCAAGCAGCGTCTGCTTTTGTCCGCTGCTGGGAAGCCTTTCTGGCCTTTCCTTCTCGTGTTTCGAGGGCTTCGACCACGTGCAATAGATCCGCGCACGTTCGAAAAGAAGTACTGGACGAAGCATGCCTACGGGAAACGGAAACGCAAGCCCGTCACAGGAAGGAAGAAGCGGCGATTGTCAGCAGGTGGTTCGGCTGAGCCTAGCGCCCGTTCAGAATCGGCGGAGTACACGCCCAACGTGCTGTGCGATCTCTCGCCCAATGTGCTGCGGGATCTTGCGCCGAGTCGAGCACCGGCCAGCGATAGTGAGACGAACCATGATCTTTCGCCGTCGAAGCGCGGGCGCAGTGTTACTTCACCGGTGACGATCGACATGCCAGTGAGTCTTGCCGTACGCGAGCGTCCCGTCGCAAGTTCGTCCAGCACAGATCACGGAGTGGGCTTGCAGCGGTCATCGCCGCCCGACTGCAGAGCATCGGAGACGCGCTTCCGTGGTAAGTTGTTCAACGCCGAGATGTCTCCGCAGCCAACAACCGCCAGTGAAGGCAGTCCCATGCCATCGACGAGTTCCGGCGCTTCGACGGAGCTGCAATGCGGGCGCACGCTCGCTGCCGCGGATGCGCCGGCGGCTGTCCTTGCCGCTCATCGCAGTGTTAACTGTTCGCCCAGTGAACGTCGCACTATTCAAGCTCACCTGAAAACACGATTTGTGTCCGCGGAAAGTGCAGAACTGCAAGTGTTGAGAGTTCGCGAATCGCTTTGCAGGAGCATTCTAGACAGTGTGTGCCAGTAAGGAACTTTGAGGCTTTTCTCAAAAGTTTGTTTTGGGCTTATCACCTCGCTCGTGGAAAGCATAGCACGGCAATGGGAGCACGAATCTTAATCCTGTTTGATTTGTTGCAATTCCTGAAGTGTGCCTTATGTCAAGACAGTCTCAGATTTACCATTTAGGCTCACCATTTTTTATTACACAATAATGGGAGCATGATACATTCTAAACATAAAGAGAAGGTGCATACTATGCCTTTTAGAAGAAGAGCAGAGAAATTTAAAAAAAATTAAGAAAATCTTGACTTAGACTATACTTCTTAGTAACTATTAAAAATATTTACAGACCCATAACCCATTTTGCTGTCACGCTAGGCTTTCCACGAGCAAGCAACATGTGAGCAATATATAAATAATGATAAAATAGAAACTACTGAAGATATTATTGTGAAACTTTGTAGCTGTCTGTTTGATGCTATTTCAAACCTGTCTGCCAAATTTCATCACTCTAAGCTAAAAAATGAAAAAGTTTGTTCCGATCCCCTCATCCCCCCTTAATGGAGCAATGGAGCATGCAGAGTTTAAGCAACGCCTATTTAAACATGTCCACTAAGTGGACGCTTCCAGTATACAGTCCCCGAAGCTTCAAAGGCCAACCACTGTGAACGGCATGTCTGTTGCTGAGATGGCTACCACCTCAACTCAATCTCCATTGCAGTGTTTGACGTCGAAGGGAGCATGCATGATCCCAATTCTGAATTGCAAGCCGTGGACTCCGCATCTAGCCTGCTCGGAGCCGCAGTTCAAAGAACTTACACAAGCTGATGATGCAGCCCTGCGGCTTGCAAAAAAGAAGGGTGCTAGGATGGGCACATCACATCCCCAGTAAACAGCCAGCCTGGCAACTCTGAGCAGGCAAAAGTGTGACATGGCTTTTATGAAGTGCATGACTGTCTGGGCCAGTTCTGTCGCCCACAGTGAGTCTTGCTGCAGAGACCGCAGCTTTTGCTCAGAGATGTAAGAAGCTGAAAATGCCGTGAGTACAAACTGTACATCTTTTGTTGGTAGAGATGGAACAGAGATCAGATAAAAAGCTAGCCCAGTCAGAAGCATATTTATACTAATTGGCCAGAAGAAATCAACTATTTGCTTGTGAACATCTGAGCCAAAGCAAGACAAAAACAGGGATGACAGAAGGTCATACAACTAACTGTGACTGTTTTTTATTCTTTAATAAATAAATAAAAAACACCTATCTACGGAATGACGCTTTATTTTGAAAGCTCATCATTCAGGCCGCACCCTTAGACTGGGGCTCATTACATTATGAAAACCCAGCTCTACAAAACTCAAAATGGCATCAACAAATGCCTTGGTATGACTGTCTTGTGTCCACATATGCAGGGTGTTCCACCTAAGACTTAACAAAGTTTTTAAAAATAGGCTTTTTGAATAAGAAGATCACTTTTTAGCACAGCATTGTCAGCGGTGTAGTGCATCAGAATACAGCTTAGAAGTGCGAACTAGCGGGCTGGTTAGCTAATACAGTAGAACCTCGTTGATACGTTCCCGGTTCGTACGATTTCCCGGTTCATACGATCAAAATCGAGGGCAAGAAAAAATGCCCCATAGAGTTACGTGTATTTGTTTCCCGGTTTATACGTTCCCGGATCACACGATTTCCCGGTAAATACGTTCAGACTTTAGCGAAACAATACGTTTTGCGACGAAAAGAAGAAGAGTTGGCTGAGAGCAGGCACACGCGACTTCTTCCTCCATGCTTGCGTGAGCATGGCGTAAATCGCCGCCGCGGCGGTTTCTCCGCTCGGCGCGGTGGCATGTCAACGGCGCTGCCCCACCTACTCCTCCAGTCTCTCCGATTCCTAGCAGGGTTAGTACGTTCACTATATGCAGCAAACAGGAAGCGCTCGCGATATCGCTTGGTTTCCGCCAGTCAAGCGAGCGCCACTCTGGTTGCTTTATAGCCGGTAAACAGGGTGGTTCTGCTCTCTGGTTGCGTAATCGGGACGCACAAGCCCGTCAAAATTTTTATCTCCTAATCTACCGCAGATTTGACTATGCAACTTTGTTTTGGTCGACGCGGGTTTATTTTGATGATTGCCTACTTTTAAAGCTCCCAGACACCATCATCATCAGTTCCCACCACCCTGCGGTCGGACGAATAGCTACCGATTCTCATTTCCACCTTCTTCCTGCGTCGTTTGCTGGCTGCCATGGCGTCTCGTAAGCGTAAGCCGTTGTCCTTGAAGGAGAAGTTGAACATCTTGGCAGTCGTCGACGCAAATCCCAAAAAGAAGCGAATCGACATTGCAAATGACCTCGGACTGCCAGCATCAACTGTCAACACGATCGTGTCGAAGCGGAAGGAGATCGAAGGCAACGCGTTGGTGTTCGGCGCAGGGACAAAGCAGGCCCGTGGAGCCAGGCATGGGGAGCTGGAAGAAGCACTTCTGAAGTGGTTCAAACAAGCGAGAGCGTCCGGTGTCAACTTTGACGGAAGTATTCTTCGCGAGAAAGCAATGGAAATTGCAGATGTGCTTGGGATTGATGACTTCACCGCCTCGAATGGCTGGATTAGCCGATTTCGAGCTCGGCATGCCATCGCGTATCGGCAAGTGAACGGCAAAGCTGCAAGCGTCAATCCAGCTGACATCGAAAACTGGATTTCGTTGCTGCCCGGAATTTTTAAGGGGGGACGCGGGTCTTGAAATCGCGAAAAATGGTCAAAAATGGCAATTTTCAAAAATTGCGATCTTGAAGTCTTTAATGTCCCAACTATGCCTCTACAAAATATTTTAGCTGAATTCCAACTCAAAGTATGAAAAAAACGGCAATTTAGAAACGTCGGTGAGCCGAAATTGAACGCCAAGCGCGAAGGTTTGCCCCATTTTCAAGCTGCCGTAGCTCCGCGCGACGCGAACCGATCGGCGCCATCTTGGTCTCGTTTGAAAGCTGGTTTCCCGCTCTCCAATTTGGCGCCTCTCGGCAAGCTGTAGACCCTCGCACAGCGGAGCTATCAGCACCCGTTCGCAAGGGGGAATGCGTCGCGAGACAGCCGCCGATTGGGTAAAACGGGCGCTCCTCGAGGCGCAGCCCTCTGATTGGCCGTGACGCATGCTTTGCCCCCCGCGGCCGCGTTGTTCGGCTCCTTCCCGTCGTCTGCTTTCGCCTGCACGCCCGTCATTTTTCGCGCTCCTCTTTGTTTCCTAGTATTTTTCGTTCTGCCGTTTTCCTTATCGTTATTGTAGACATTTTGGCTATTGAATCGCTTCTTTTAGCCCCGAATTTCGTGCTTTTGCGTGTATTTGCCTGCCTGGTGTCTTTGTTCCGTGTGTCACGATGGCCCGAGACGCGCGCTTGAAAGCAAGCACGCGAAAAACAGTCGGCAAAAAGAGACGCGCATGGAATAAGTAGAGCGCTGCATCGTCGAGAACTGCAGCTTCGGTAATGCCGCAAGCTGCTGTACCCTCGGTGGATGCGGCTGGACTGAGCTCGCCAACAACAGCTTCGCCGGTGGACGCAGCTGAACAAAACCCTGTTGACGCCAGCATCGCCGGTGGACGCGGCTGGACAATGCCGATCGCCGTCAACTTCGGTGTTGCCGCAAGTCTCTGCAGTGCCGGTGGATGTGCCTGGACTAAGCCCGTGGAAAATATCGACTTTTGATACGCTGCAAGCCGCTTCGAATTCCGTGTCGTCGGAAGCGGCCGAGCCGGCTGACCTAAGCCTAACGTCGACTTCGGCGTTTGCGCACGCCGCTTCGTGCCGACGGACGCGGCTGAACCGAGCTCGCGTGCTCAACGCTTCGACAAGCACGCGCAGCGCGGACCTTGGCAGCGCGCCAAGCCGCTGCCGCCGCTGATAACGTCATTTGTTTTTTTTTTAATATATATATATATTTTGAGGAGAGCTCCTGGGGGGGGGGGGGGCTCGGCGAACTTGGCAGAGCGCCAAGACGTTGTGCGCTCTAAGCTGAAGCTTGAACATTTGAACATTCGCATTAGACACTCCTCACTGTCCTGTTTTTAACCTCGCAAGAAGCAGTTTCTCGCTTCAACCAAGGAATGGCAACAACCAGCAGAGCTGTTGCAGCACAGCTTGGTTACAGGCCTGGGAGCTGCCTCATTGGTAGGAGCCTTGAAAAAGATAAAACAGAGGCTGTGCAGGTCTGATAAGGGTCACACCAATGCTGAAAAGGTGAAGAAGAGGATGGCCAAGAAGCACAAGCCTGACAGCACCCAGGACTACTGCCCAGGACTTTTGTGAATGTGTGGCAGATTCAAAGAAAATAGCAAGTGATTTTCGGAGCTTTTTTTTTGTCAAGTGCCAATGCAATACAGAGGTTTTCATAATCTTTACATGAACAGATTTCTGTAAATTTGGTGTTATTGTGTTCAGCAATGACTGGGCGGCATGCTAAAGCATTAAATTTTTCCATATGATCAGTAAACAAAAATGGCAGAGTAAGCAAAACTTTGAATGCAATTTTCTCAGCTTTGCTTTTTTGATCAAATGCCTTTGCCTTACGGAACTTTTCATAATGTTTGCATCGACTGATTTTATTGAAGTAGGTATCATTTTTTTCAGCAACACCTCAGCTACATCCTAAAGCTTTCCAATTTTCATTAAACCCAATAGACTAGCAATTAGGTCAGATCTAAGCTAATTACTCCCACATTGTTTTTTTCTTTCCTACTTTGTTATTCATTCATGACCTATGTGATGACTTTTTAAAAATTTCTTTAGCTTTAGGATGTGCAATGGGCCCTTAGGAATGACAGCATTACTTTAAAACTAGTTTTTTTAATTAAGAAACCACCATAATGGCCCGTAAGAAAAGACCTAAGTGGCATAAATTATTTTGCCATATCTTCATTTCTAGATGAGATATATAAAATCTGAATATATATTTGGGATTAGCATTCAAAGATATATCTGCATGCCAATTTTCAGGAAGATATGTTAAGAAATAAAAAAAAAGTTTTCAAGACCCTCATCCCCCCTTAATGCACACGATCCACGAGACGTGTACAACGACGATGAACTGGGACTGTTCTTCAAGGTACAATCGAACAAAACGCTGTGCCTGAAAGGCGACGATTGTCACGGCGGCAAAGTAAGCAAAGACCGCGTGACGGTCCTTTTATGCTGCAATGAAGATGGGAGCGATATGCTCAAGCCTTGGGTAATTGGGAAAGCAAAGAACCCGCGCTGTTTGCGCAATATTGCACATTTGCCTTGTGTTTATAAAAATAACACAAAGGCGTGGATGACCTGCAGCATTTTTGAAATGTTCCTTCGGTACCTCGACGGACGACTCGGATCGAGAGGACGGAACGGGCTGCTGTTTCTAGACAATTGCGCGGCCCACCCGAAGGACACTTCTTTTCTTCGAAACGCCCGCGTCATTTTTCTTCCGAGCAACACAACGAGTCATCTACAGCCCTTAGACGCTGGGATTATAAAAAACGTGAAGCACTTGTACAGAAAGTGCATTGTGCGACGATTCCTGGCTCGTGTCTCACGACAGCAGGACCCGGGGAAGTTGTCGTTGCTAGACGCAATGCACTACTTGGTCAGTTCGTGGGAAAGCGTTACGAGCGATACTGTGCGTAACTGTTTTCACAAGTGCGGTTTTCGGCGCGTGCCAGGGGCCGAGGAGACCCAGGAGCCCAGCGATGACTATGCAGAGATCGACGAAGAGTTTCGGTCAACCGGTGCCGATGGCTTGTTTTCAGAGTTTGTTGCCGTCGACGACAACGTGCTGACCTGTGAGCCGCAAAGCGTAGCCGAAATAGTGGCCGAGGTACGAGGCGGCGAAGCGTCTGATAGCGACGAAGACGACGAAGAGGACATCCCGACTACTTTCGCCCAGGCCGCCGCCGGACTAGATGCGCTGCGGAGTTTTTTCCGCGACAAAGAGAACAGCGCTGCAGATAAGAACATTCGTGAGCTAGAAAAGCAGCTCTACCTTTCTAATGGTCGCACCCTTCATCAGCGAACGCTGGTCGACTACTTTAAGCAGTGAAAATGGAAATAAATGCCCTTGCACATCGTTCTCGAGTCTTGATTTTCGGAAATCAAGGTGAGTTTGGATCATACGTTTTCCCGGATAATACGTTTTTTTCTCGCATTTAAAAAAAACGTATCAACGAGGTTTTACTATTGAATAGTTAACTTTTGAACTATTACCGTTAGGCTCCTTAATTATCGAGAGGCATGCAGCCCACTGTAAGTACCTAATATACATGACAGTTTTTAGAATTTTGAAAACGAGGTTACCCTTGGCGCTGCGGCCCAACAAATTTTGGCTACATCACGCCAAAATACATGCGCTTTGGAGAAGCTCGCAGGCAAAGCAACCTCTACAGTGCATGTAACCCGTCAAAATAGCCAACATTTGTTGGGTCACAGCGCTGAGAATAACTGCGTTGTCGAAATTCTAAAAACTGTTATGGATGTTACTTATGGTGGGCTACATGCCTCTGAATAATTAAGGGGCCTAACATAATAGTTAAAAAGTTAACTATTCAAGGCTAGTTAACCAGTTTGCTAGTTGCACGTCCTAGCTGCATTCTGATGTGCTACATTGCTGGACTGCTATGCCAAAAAAAGCGCTCTTCCAACTCAAAAAGCCTATTTTTAAAAATTGTATAAACTTAGCTGAAATGCCCAATATATGCTCCTATCTACTTAGTTCAACAAATCACCTTGCATAGCACTGTTGAGGAGAAAACAGGAGCACATTGCGAAGATCACCGCCTGACCCTTGCAACCAAAGCAATGTCCTACTGGAGATTAAAATACAGCACCTCACACCAATCCTTGATCCTTGACTACAACTATAGCACCTACTGTGCATCACTGTCCTCCAAGATACTAGTCCACAAAATGGACCAGGAGGGGTCCTCCAGGCCACAGAGCCAAAGCTTACCATTTCAAGACACCAACCCCAAGACCCCATAGCCTCCGACTGTGCTACCTTCTGTGCTGCCTTCAGCATGGAAGCCGTGCTGAAGAGTGTGTTTTGTTTTGCTTAGAATGTGAGTCGTATGGATGAAACATTTATTCCACCAGCATATTTTTTGTGCCATTTTTACTGAAACTTTTCTATGACTATTTTACCTTGTGTACTGAATGCAGCCCCGTATTTTTAAGAAAATTTTTCGGATAAAGAAAGTGCATTCATTACGTGAGTAAAAACGGCAACACGAGGTGGATTCTGAAGCAGATGATTCGGAAGAAGAAACTCTCAGCATATCTATGCAAACATGGTACATGATTTTAATATGCACATGCCATTCTCCTACACCTAGTCATTCATCCATGAGATTAAGGGTCTTCAAAGAAGATCTTCAGTGACATTACAAATACCTTCAAGGACCAGTCATGGGCCTCTGTCTAAGAACTGCTCATCTGTAGCTTTCTAACCAAAACTTTTTGAGGTACCTTGAGAGGTTAAAAAGGTACTCTGTCAACTTCAGATATTTAGCTAAGAAATGTAGAATGCCTTCACGTGAAATGGGCGGGCGGCCACTGCTACTACTAGAACACAAAGGTGAACTCGAGTTCTGCAGCTGAATGAGACACAGGCTGCACTTCCATTTGCTAATGACATGTCCCAAGTGCACCAGTCAATCTTGGTACTGGGCTAGCAGGTTGAGAACATACTTTGCAGTAAAATAGCCTGAACACAGATGGCGACAGGGGGATGAAAAGGACACAGCACAGAACAATGCAAACAACAAAGAACAGTGCCATTCTGTGTAGTGTTGTTTTCTTGTCCTCCTGTGGTTGCATGTGCTTGTGCTATTTTACTTCAAAAAGCCCCAAGCCCTACTGCTTGAATCAGCAATGGCTTAGCAGACTGCAGGTCATTCTTGATATGCTAGCCCGCATATGCCGGCTTCACCTGTGCCACTAGCGAAGCCAAATGGCAAAAGGGTTTCTCGAATGACGCGAGGGATGATGATGAGACCAGCTCGGTGGCATATCAAAGAGCGCACTCACACTTCCTCCATCTCTTCCTGATCGTCCTGAGAGAGGCGGAAGTAGGGGTTGGACTGGGTGGGCCGGAACTTGTAGCCCGTCAACACAAAGAAGATGAGCGTGGCCCCCTCGCGGAACAGCTCGTCCAGCCACTCGTACCGGAATGGCACCGTGATCTGTGCAAAGCAGGCACTTCACCAAAGCGATCACACTGGGCTCTGCCCCACAGATGGGTGCAAAATCAATCTGGCTGTGCATTGCAATTACAGCAGTAGGACAAAACTTGCTGCCGGGCTAACTGGCACTCACAGTTAGGACACCTTAGTGCAAGAAGAAAAGACACTAAGACTTGCATGTCCCCGTCAAGTCTTCTTTCTCAGCATCTTTTGTCTCGCGCTGAGGTGGCTTTTGGCAAATAGCAGTTCTTTGCTTGGCCAAATTTTCATGCTACAACATAAAACCATCTTACCTTCAGCAGAAACACAATGATCCTGGTGAAGTAGATGTAGCACACAATCTGCAAGAGAAAAAATAAATAAAAGCTTTTCAGGGACTAGAAACGACCCTGTTTGCCACCGTGCTCCAATGGACTGAGACCATACTTTTCATGTGATGTTGTGATTTCAGAAAAAAATTAATTGTGCACTGTCAGAAAGCTTAGCCCCAGGGATTCACATTTATTTGCACTATTTTCTGCCGAAGTACGCTTGCACTATCACCTCTGCCTATATGCAGGCTGGTGCAGGTTGCAACCTCACCATGACATAGAAGTGCCGAAACAGCTTGAGTTTCTCCAGGTTGATGGCTGCCTTGCCATCCGTCTGTGATGCCTCCTGTAGGTGCCTGATAGACCTGCATGAAATCGGACAGCAATTCAAGACAAGTACATTCCTCTGCACCAATTTCAAAAAGCAATTCCACAGTGACTTTCAGTGGGTCATTTTTCCCTGCCATTAGGCACCCCAGGAAACGATTACAGGGCAGAGTTCCATGCATGCACACACACACAAAAAAAACAGCAAAGTGTGCACAAGAGCCAGGCTGCTACAACTGAGGAAGCAAACTTGTGAGCTCCACTGACCCCGTAATGTCTGGCATATCACCTGTGATACAGTGTGCAAAAAATGTGAATAATCTGCATTTCTGCTTGCAGAACTGTATAAACTGCTAACACACCATATTTACTCGTGTAATGAACCCATTTTTTTTTCCAGAAAAGCCCAAGTTGACCGGCTTCATTACGCGGCGAAAAAAAGCTAAGACTGACTTTCTTGTGAGAGTCGAAATTTTATATGATATGTCCGTCCACCTGCCCACCAGCCCGTCTATACTAATCAACAAAAGCACGCAGTCCGCCACGTTTGTCTCACTGGTGTTTAGTATCGTTCGCTCCAAAAGGCGTTTGCTGTACCACGGTGCGATCAGATGATCTTGTGATAGCCGACTGCGCGGCGAAATAAAGTGAACATGCTCCGAAGATCAGGAGGAGTTTTTTATGCAAGTTTAAAAAAACACCCAGGACATTAGGTGACGGGTGTGTAATGCGAATGTTTAAGCATTAGCTGTGGTGCAAGAGGGGTTAAGCATTTTCACTCCAGATCCAAGCTCACCAAATCACGTGGAGGTCTGAAGGTCCTATTTAAGTGTAGAGGATATTTTATAGCATTCTGGATTAAACCGTTCGGCTGCTCTCCGATGCTAGAGCCCTCACTGGCTACAATGGCGCAGCTGGGTGCACAACAGCGCATCGAGCAAGCCACCACTGCCAGGACAGAGTCTTAATTGGTGCCCTGCTAAGTTCGCTGAGCACGCCACCCTTGCACGAACTCTCATAAAAAGATAAACATGCTGTTTGTTATCGACATGACACGCAGCATCGTGGTGCACTGCCAAGGCCTGCACAGCGGATGGTGCAAAACTGAGGAGTGCACTAAGTAAAGCGAATAGTAAATTCTCAAAGACAGAAGTGGGGGGTGGGTTCATTATGTGAGTGGGTTAACTACATGAGTAAATGCGGGTACTTAAAGCAAGGCCCTAGTGTCAGCTGTCAGAGGAATAAGAGACATGCTGAAAGATAAATTCATGCAAATGCTAACCCTAACAACAAAGCAACCCAAAATTTCTATGGTCTATTGCTGCAGATGATGATGAAGCAATTTTGAAATTTTCTTTTGGTATACAGTCAAACCTTGCTACAACGAACATGGATATTTGAATTAATGGCTATATCGAACTCTACGTAAATATTTTTGACAAGCAGATGCAATTTCTGCTTTATATATCGAACACGGTTGGCCATGAAATGGATATATAGTCAAACCCGGATATATCGAAAATGCATATTTCGAATTATTGGCTATATCGAACACAAAGATTATCCCCTTGAAAATACTATGCAAAAGTGTAGGACAGTTGCGTAGTATATCGAACTCCAGTTTCATGGGCTGTTCGATATTTCGACCGCCGCGCTGGGCCCCTGGGAGGTGCGCTTTCCCCAAAGACACTCGCATCTCCGGTCGCACAACGCGCGGCACAGATGCAAGTGGCGACGTTTGCAAGCCATGCCACCTCCAGGAAAGAGAGGAAACCGGTCGTAAGTGAGGGCAACGCCTCCTCACTGGTGAGGGAGACGAGAGAATTCGAAAGAGCCAGGCGTGGCCTTCGCTATAGAGAGTGCGCGCCGCCAGAGCCGATCTCGGAGGCCACGAGCCAGGCGGTGGTTGCGCCCGCAGCGCCCCGTGACTGGCACAACTAGCACCAACGGCGCATTTCCGCTGAGTTTTCTCTCCCTCTCTCCCTCATTCCCTTTGTGCCTCCTCGGCCGACGCCAGCCGACTCCATCGGCTAATGCGGGACCTGTTGCATTTTTCTTGTGCTTGTCATTGTTTCAACGCGCCAATTGTAGCGTGCGTAACTGCTGTCACCTAGTGACCTATGGCATCTACGAACATAAAGAAGAGAAAGAATGTGGACTTTGCAACAAAGCTTGAGTGATCCAGCGCGTTGAGAATGGCAAAAAGTGGCACACGCATTCGGCATTCCGCGGAGCACTCTAAGTATGCTGTTAAAACAGAAGCAGGACATCAAGCTCAAAGCAGGTGAGCAAAGTCACTCGGGAGCATGTGTGCGCCCTGCTGCTTTTGATAAAGTTGAAAAGGTGCTGTGTGCATGGCTTCTCGAAGTCAGTGAAAAACATTCCTGTGGATAGAGAAGGCCAAATGGTTTGCCACGGCTCTTGGCCAAGAGAACTTTTGCAGTGGCACTGGGTTGCTGCAGTGGTTTAAAACTGCCACAGCATTGTGGGAAAAGCCATTTCAGGTGAAAGTGGGGCTGTCAGCAGCCAGGAGATGCAGCAGTGGCTTTCAGAGGAGCGGCCGAAGATCGCTGCGAAGTTTTCGCCTGCCGAAGTCTTCAGTGCAGACGGAACAGGTCTCTTTTAGAAAATGCTGCCGAATAAGACGCTCGATCTTCGTGAGACCTCATGTCACGGCGGGAAAATGAGCAAAGTGCGTGTGACGGTTCTGCTTGCAGCAAACAAAGATGGCTCGTGCAAGCAGCGTCCATTTGTTATCAGAAAGAGCACGTGACCGCGCTGCTTCAAGAATTGCAAGCAGGTTTCCGTTCGCTACGGCTGTAATAGAAAGGCCTGGATGACATGCCAACTTTTCGCTGAATGGCTGCAGGCTTGGGACGCCGAGTTGGGCAGGTCGAGCCGCCAAGTATGCCTTCTGTTAGGCAACTGCTCGGTTCATCAAACGACTTGCAAGCTGCAGAAAATTTAACTCAAGTTTCTGCCGCCGAAAACCAGAGAGACTGCAGCCCATGGACCAGGGTATCATAAAGACTTTCAAGTTAGGCTACAGAAGGCAACTTGTTCAGCGGCTCCTTATAAACCTCCGCATGGGAAGTGATCTCAAGATGACCTGCTCGGTGCCATCCAGATGATTACCGGCACTTGGAATGACGTAAAACAGGCCATGGTAGCCAACTGTTTCGGCAAGGCAGGCCTTCAAGTGGCCGGAGATGAATGCCCTGGAGCTTTGGATGATGACGATGAATGCTTGGAGGGCGCATTTCACGACTTGTCCCATTTTCACGGCGTCGTCCCGTCGGAACTTACCGTTGAGGACTTCATCAACGCTGACAGCGAAGTTCAGCCTGTAGCTGACCTCGCTGATGAGGACATTGTGGCCGGAATAGCTGGCGCCCAAGAAGGCGATTCCAGCGACGACAAGGACAACTGTGTCCCAGAAGATATGCGCCTGTGCACAGCCGCTGAACTGGCATCAGTGTTCAGTCTCATTCGGCATTGTTGCAGTGAGATGGAAGGTACCAGGCTGTCACACCTGGACAGCCTCGAGAAGATCGAGACTAGCGTTTGAAACTTCATTAATGACAGCAAAAAGCAGTCGAAAACTAGCCATTTTTTTTCCGTCAAATAAAGTGCTTTCACACTGCGTGCCCGGACTTTGCAGTTCATGACTTGCAATCGGTAAGCCTCTATCTGTACATCGAATTTCCGCTGTATCGAACTATTTTCTGATCCCCTTAGAATTCCATATATCCGGGTTTGACTATCAAACTGCCCAGGTGGCAGGGTTTGCCGCACTACACAAGTGAATGGTGGTTTATGGTTTATGGTTTTATGGGGTTTTAGGTCCCAAAGCGACTCGGGCTATGAGGGACGCCTCAGTGAAGGGCTCCGGAAATTTCGACCACCTGGGTTCTTTACCGTGCACTGACATCGCACAGTACACAGGCCTCTGGAATTTCGTCTCCATCGAAATCCGACTGCAGCGGCCGGGATCAAACTCGCATCTTCCGGGTCAGCAGCCGAACGCCATAACCACTGAGCCACCGCGGAGGTGATGAAGCAAGCGTTCGCGCCAAGGTTTGCACTTTTATCACACACTCGGCAACAGTGACATGCAGGATTGTAGGCTGGCAGTCAGCATGGTTCACACCTCTGATATCCACTGATAGCGAACTGGAAGTAGCAGTACAGGTGGTTGTAAGCTTGCAGTAACAATCCTACGCTCATCTACGCTGGGAAGCCACCGTAACTGGCACTTAACCTGCACTTGTGGTGCTCTGCAGGAAAGCCAACCTAATGTGCTTGATTTTTTTGCTGCCTTTGGAATAGCTGCGAGCGCCTTCGAAATGTTGCTGAAACCTGGGAGAAGTCTCTCCATTACTCTAATAAGGACCGCCTTAATTGCTGTCCCTTCACTGACTAAATTTCGCCAGTATTGTGTGCGTTTCTGTCAAAATTTTATATAATGACTTTTGGCTATATCAAACTAAATACAATTTTCTACATGTTTGCTATAACGAGGTTTCACTGTACTGCATGCGCCAACACATTTGCACAAAGTTTCATCATCATTAGACATTCAAAAATCACCAAAATTAGCTCAATTTATTTATGCCGCAACAATCTGACTGCTGCTGATGCTGCTGTGTGCCAGCGGATCAAGGTTCGGCGAGAGTTGTGCGTTCTACCAAAAGAACTGCAGCAATGGTGTGCGTATCTCGCGACGACATCGCGAGATGTGGTCGCAGAGACATCGTGGCGCTGAGGGAGTTAGACCACTGACATTGCAGTCGCCGCCTTCTCTGCATGTGTGGAAGGGCTGCTTTGTTCTCACGGAGGAGGACAGGCCATTGTGCTAAGGCATGTGCGTGCCCAGTAACAGCACATCCGAGGCTTTGCTCGCATATTGACCATGTTGGCCATACGAAATTGGGCTTGGCCTGCAAGGGGCGAAGCAGGGTTTACGGAGCTTCTCCCAAGCACACACCATTTAAGAAAGCTGGGTGCCGTCCGGAGGACGCTTGTACTCATTCTCATCTGCTGAACTCTTGTAGAGCGAACTTATTTGAACTTCATCGAACTCGATGAAACTCTATTGAACCTCTCAACTGAATCACGAACCACCTTTGCAGGCTGATGGTGTTCAAAAATAGTTTTGCCCCCCATAAGAACGCAGTGTGGTTGTGGAGCCTCTTCCGAGTGCACACCCCTGAGGAAGACAGGCGCCAGGCCGGGGGACGCTTCTACCCATTTTTACTCGTGGAGGGCCTGCGGTGGGTTTAAAGTCAACCACCTACCGCAGCCGAGACAGATGCTCAAGCCTCTAATAATTAATAAAAAACAACAATAAATAATCTCCCAGTGTTTTGCAGTGATGGAAACATTAGTCATGTCCTGGAGGTTCAGAACTTTTATCAGAAATTTTCAACACCCGGGTTAAAAACCCTCCTGCACTGCACCAAGGTGGGAGGGATTGGAAAGGAGGAGGCCTCACCAGACAACCGGAAAGAGGATGGCTCCGCAGCAGAGCAGGTCCACCAGGATGAACACCTCCCGCCAGGTGGTGTGCTGGGACTCACCCTCCTCGCTCTCCTCCATGATGATCTGGGCCACGTTGGCTAGCAGCTGCACCCACAGAGAGAGGGAAGAGCGTTAGTTCAAGGGGACAAAGAAGCACTTGCATCACAAGTCCCATTCACCCCCTTCACTGGACGTCTGCCGCCGCAAAGGTGCCCCTTAGCTTCACACAGAGCTCCAAAAACCACAATGGGAGAAGACAACCAGACAAGTAAGAAAATGAAGTGAAAGTGAACTAAGAGAGTGAGAGAAAGGCCAGCGAGCGGGTCAACGCTGCGTGGTGTACAGTCAAACCTCATTATAAAGATATATATTGGCTATATTGAACTGCTCCTAATTATTTTCAACAAACACAAGCATTTCTTTGCATACTGAATGCGGTTTGCTATGAGACGGATATATCTAACTGACAAGCGCCAAGCTATGTCTGAATACACGGGTGACTAGTGGTGGCACGATAAGCATTAGAGTCACGGTTCACGCTTTATCTTGCATTTGCCAACAATGCCACAGAAGATGATATAATAGAGAGAAAAGATGGAAGCCAGGAAATCGGCATCCGTTAGTGCCTCTCGCATTCATAGCTAATTCCCCGAAACGTGCGACATGGTCGACTGTTGTAGCTTTCCAGCAGCCATCCTCTGCTCACGTCGACTCTCACAGAGCAGAGGTAGTGAAAATGGCGACAGTTTCAGTACTAGCATAGTCCTTCAATATGCTTTTACTGGTCACGAAACTCCATCCAGTCTCATATAGGGATAGCGCGCGCCACTAGTGGCACAGCTGTCAGAGAGGGGCACGAATGGCTGTGTCAGCCCTGTTCGCAGCGGCTGTTTTCTGGTCAACAGCCTCACATTCGCTTGGTATTTCTGCTTCCTGGGGATTGGTACTTGGGCTTAGCATGGACGCTACTTTACTGGTTATCGCCTGAAAGCTTGGCTGCAACAGTGAGGCACTAAAAGCCTGTGTGATCGACGGCGGCCACTAGTAAACCTTGCTAACGGCTGTTTTCTGACCAACCACGTGCTTACTTTCTCTCGTTGCTTTTTATCAAACAGCGAATTTGGAATTGAGTCCAGCCTGTGCATTCATTTTGCTCGCAACTTGCCTGCAATGTCACTCTGGAAGATGTAGTGTAGCGGTCTGTAACATATTCATATGTGTCTAGGTTGCGGCTGTCTCAGCTCAGTCCTTGCTTACTTTGTGAGAAATACTGCAACCTCACTAATGCTGAAAACAAAGTGCTATGGCAGCATTTTAAGAACTGGAGTGCGCGCTACAGAAACGATCACATGATGAATGCACCGGCAGTTTGATGCTATGTCAAATGTCTTTTTTTGCTGACACTTTCAGAGGTGGCGAAGGCAGCTGCTGAACACTCTTGCTACATAAGCCAATTATTTACACTTTGTCACGCTGTGACGACGGAGACGCTGGCGAGTGCAAGAAAATTTAGAAATTTCTTGATGTGCTGGCTTTGCGCTACCAAAATATCAGACCACCTGTGAGCGGCCATGCAATTAAAAAAAAAATGGCAATGATAGAAAGCATGGGGCAACATGTACAAAATAAAAAATTGGCAGTGACTAAGCTCAGCTATGCCAGGATATACGTAGCGAGAGGTACGTTTCCGTGGCTGAGCTTGTTGTGGTCACTGTATGTTTACAATGAGAGACATTGAGCTCCATCTCCGCGGCTATGCGCCGTCGATTACTCTCGGCAGTCTGGCATCTCCGTTTGGCAAGCCGTTCCTCTCTTTGCTTGGGCGTCTCCGCTGCTCTCTTCGCCATCTTACGCTCATTCTTATCTTTGTTGAGTAGCCAAGTGCCAAGCGACAACCTCAGGATTGGAAGAGTCAATCTTCTCTAGTCTATACCGCTGTTTAGCAGCGGCTGTACTCTCCTTCTCTGCATCCATGTCAAACGCTGTGATACAGCTTATTAAATCTCCGCATTTTATATGCAATGCTGCACATGCTGCCCATTACAGGTTTAGGTTTATAGAGGTTTAATGTCCCAAAGCGACTCAGGCTATGAGAGACGCCGTAGTGAAGGGCTCCGGAAATTTCGACCACCTGGGGTTCTTTAACGTGCACTGACATCGCACAGTACACGGGCCTCTAGAATTTCGCCTCCATCGAAATTCGACCGCCGCGGCCGGGATCGAACTCGCGTCTTTCGGGACAGCAGCCGAGTGCCATAACCACTCAGCCACCGCGGCGGCTGGGTAAAAGGGAGACATGTGGTTTGCACAAGCACTGGGACTGTACTGTTGCTGTTCGTGGTGACTTTGAACGGAAATTTTGTCATTGCACAAGCGACTCCGTTCCTACTGTTTTGGACAAAGTTGTCATTAGTGGTTTATTTTCAAAATAATAAAAATTACAATTTACATAGAAACAAAGATGGGCGCTGACCGTGCCACGCGCGTGTGCTCCTTCTGTACATAAAAACTGCAGCACACCCCCATGGAGACAATCTAACTATTGTCTTCGATCACTTGTCATGACGTCAAGGGTTTGGAAGCGAAAATTCCATACCTACTATTGTTTCTGGGAAAGTCTCAATGTGCGCCCTGCTTCGCTGTTGTTTTTTTTTTGTATTGCTGTGTACCGTATTTACTCGCGTAATCCTCGCACTTCTTTTCCCTGAAAATCAACGCGAAGTTTGGGGGTGCGATAATTATGCGGGGAAAATTTTCAAGCAAATGTTTCGGAGTGTTAAATGCAAAGATGAATGGGTGCAAGATCAGGATTGTCAGGTCCGCAATTGTAAATATAACGAAAACATTACTTTCAAGCGTAACTTACCTTCGTTACGAAAGTACAGGGTGAACGTAAGCTCAAGCTACTAATGCACTTTATTTGCCGCGCGTAACCTCCCCGTCACTACTCGCGTTGCGTACGTCCTGCAGGCAATTCTACTCTTCATCAGAGTCCGTGTCGACACTGGAATCGATGGTTTCTTCATCTTCCGATGCTTCTTCATCGTCCCACATCAGTGGTCCTCGGTCGCATCCAGGGCGTTCGAAATTCCTGTTTTCTTGAAGCTTCTGGCCACCATGTTTACATCAATCATCCCCCATGCCTCTGATACCCAGCTGCACAGCAGCTCCACGGACGGTCTTTTGATCTTGCCGCCCGGCGTCAGAGCATGTTCACCTTCGGCCATCCATTCTGCGTACAGCCTCCGGACGTTATCTTTAAATGGCTTGTTCAAAGATACTTCAAGAGGCTGTAGCATTGATGTGAGGCCGCCGGGTATAACAGCCAGGTCCGTGCGCAGTTCCTTGAACTTCGCCCGAACTGACTCTTGAAGATGGCCCCGAAAGCTATCAAGCACGAGGAGCGACGGATAAAGAAGCGCTCCCGGTCGCCGCCCCCACAGAGTCTTCACCCAGTCCACCATAAGGTTCGCGGTCATCCACCCCTTTTCTTGACGCGCACGTGTATACCAGGGGGAGCTTTCCTTTCGGGAGGGTCTTCCGCTTGAAAATGACGTACGGTGGGAGCTTCCGCCCGTCCGCCGTCACACCTAGCATGACCGTGCACCTCTGTTTTTCGGCACCTGTAGTCCTGACGTGCACAGTCTGAGCGCCTGTCTGTTCGACTGTCCTGCTGCTGGGCATATCGAAATTCAGCGGAGTTTGGCCCGCGTTCCCTATCTGGGAGAGCAAGAAGTTTTTCTCCTGCCGGATCCTGATAATGAATCGATGGAAGTCCACTATTTTCTCTTCATAGGCTGCGGGCAGGTGCTGGCAAAGCGTCGTTCGCCTCCTGAGCGAGAGTCCATTGCGCCGCATAAATCGTGTGGCCCACCCATTACTAGCGCGGAAGTCTTGCACCGGGATGCCCTCCTTTCTTGCGATTATGAGCGCCTGGTTCCGTATCAAATCAATCGACACAGCACACCCATCCGCTCGTCGAGCCTTGATATATTCCAGTAAAGAGGATTCGACGGCAGGAAATTTCCCAGTCTTTGGTCCACGGAAGGCCCGGCGCGTCTTACCAGTCGCCTTGAGTTCGTCGTGCTGCCGTCTCCAATACCGGACGCAAAACTCGTTGACGCCGAAGTGTCTGCTGGCGGCGCGGTTGCCATGTTCCAACGCATACTCAATAGCTTTTAGCTTAAAAGCAGCTGTGTAGCTTGCGTAGCGTCCCATGGCGAAGCGGCACAAAGAGCACGGTGCAACACGCAAACAAGGCAAACGAGGCCTACGAGACACCGGAGAGCTGGAGACACCTTCGCAAAATGTCGTAGCGGTGGTGAGTGGATGAGCGGTAGCGGCGGTGGCAGCGGATGATAGCACAGTACCGCCGCCTAGTAGCACGTGCGCCCAACCATCGCAGTTAGTTGTGGCCACAGTCAATAGATGGCAATCGCTACGACAAGCAGATGGCTCGCGGCAGTAATTTTGGGGGTGCGATGATTATGCGGGGGGGGGGGGGGGGGGGGGGGGGGGGGAAATTTTCCAATTTTTGATAGCCAATGTGGGGGGTGCGAGCATTACGCGAGTGCAAGCATTATGCGAGTAAACACGGTATTTATACAGCGCCCCTTCAGAACGTTTTTCAGATTGAAATATGCAATTTTTGGCAGCATGGTACAGGAGGTGCGACTAGGTGTGGCGCATACCGAGGCGGCTCTAATTGGGAGAAGAAAGATGGTTGGGGAACACTTGACACATGCGAAACCGGGTCAGAAGCAAATCTACATGATTTTGCCAGCCAGGCCATGCCCCTTTGACATCACGTTGTTTACACCACAGAGATGTCTATTCTGGAGTAGGGAACTCGGAAACCCACGAGCTCCTTTCTACAGAGAGGGTGCACCCACGCTTACCCGCGTATACAGTCGACAGCACCTGCACTGATAACGTGAACATTTTGGCAGAGATTTGCCTGGTCGGGAGGAGCATTACAGAGAAAAGAGTGACACTCGACCAAATATTCATTAGAACCGACGTTTTGATGCCGATCCAACATATTCTGGTTTCACTAGTTTGAGGCCAGAAGTGGCTTCGACCGGTTCTCATGACGTCGCACTTGCAGTGCAGCAGAGGCTAAGCAGTAAAAGGAAGGAGACGGTCCTTTTTCCCCTTGATATGGGCTGTGGCACTGCCGTAGATATATGTCCGCGAGTATAGCGTGAAGTAGCGGGTGACTGGCAAGTGCCTCAGTGAAAGGGGGTTAACCTCTATGTCGTGACAATAGACTTACATGAACCCAACAGCGTCTTTTTGAATCGGGGTTCGGGATGAGCAAGGTCAACCCAACTCGACCAGTGCGTGTTTACATGAACTCGGCGCCTGTTTATGTGAACCCAGTCACCGGTTTCAACCCGATAACTCGCTCAACCCGGTCCTGTCGGGTTCATGTAAACGCCGCTACTGGCTGGAGGGCCTCCTCTGAGGTGTATGTGCCCCTGTATTATCCTCACCTGCACCCCTGCCCCGGGTAAGGAACAATTCTTTTCTCCCACATCCTCTGGAATGGGGAGCCATCTTACTGTGAGTCACCCATGTTTTGGTGCGAACAGTGCCTTATTGTGCTTGGCAGGGGGGGAGCTTTTGGATGTGCCCTTGCATCCCATCCTTTCCACACCACAAGCATCAGCAAAAGAGAAAAGAAGTCTTTTAGAAATGCAGCCCAAGCAAGAAAAAACCTGTTCAGAGAAAAACCTGAGCGCACGAATACAGACAAGAAAGTGGTTGGTGGTAGAGTGTAGTAGCGACAAAATAGTCTCACGACAGATGGTGCAACATCGCACTAGTTAAATTTAGCGCGAATTTCAAATCTCCGCAGCAAATACACACACAACTTTCAGAGCCTGTAAAACGGAAACACTAGGCTCGATATGGTTGAAAATTGCCGCTTAACAATCAAGAAAGAAAAGGGGAGGAAATGTTGCAGAAGATATTTTGATATTTGGCTTAGATTTTTCACGAGATGACATGAAAGGCCAACATATCTAAAAGCACAATTTTTCTGTATATTTACCTCTGATTTGTAAACAAAAAAGAAACCCAAGAAATAAAATCTGTCCGCAATATTTCCTCTGTTGAGTGAAGAAGAAAACTCTGCCACAAGCCTCATGAAAATCGAACCATATTTAGACACGCTGTAGCTTCTGAAAGTTCCCATGTACAGTAGAATCTCGTTACAACGAACTTCACGGGACCGCCGAATTTAAATCGTTATTTTGAAATATCGTAGTACTGAAAAACCATTATTTTCATGTCAGTAATGCATCACAAGAACTAAAATTATGTACCTTTGCAGCAGATTTACGTGTTGGTAAGTAAATAATAAACGATAATGCTGGGCACAGTTTAACTAGAATTTATTGCTTAAAGAAGTCTGTTATCTTCTTCTGGCGAGTAGACGATAAGCGCTGCAGGACGAACGCCTCCACATCCTCGACCTTCCTGTGCACGTCATCGGGGACATCTTTGCAGCGCCCGAGGAATGATCGGGTCTTCTCTAGAAAGACTAGGACATCCGAGCCGGAAACAATTTCTTCCTCTTCGTGCGCTGATCCAGTGTCGGCATCGTCTTCGTCGCTACTACATTCTTCTTGCTCACGCACTTGATTCACAATGTCTTCGGTGGTGAGCTCCGCGGATGTAGCCGCCGCGCTGTCGCTATCCACATAATTCGAAAGTCGCTGTCCACGTAAGTCGCTGTCCACGCTAGTTGCCCAGCCGCAGACGTTTTCTTGAGGGAGCCAGCTGCGACTCTCGATGTAGTTTTATGATCTTGTCCCGATCTTTGAGCATCGTTGCCATTGTTGACGGTGTAATGTCAAGCTCCCTGCACAAGTCCGCTTGCTTTTTTCCAGCAGCTGCGACAGAATGTCCGCTTTTTCTTTAAGCAAAAACTGGCGTCGCTTCTTTTTAACGCGGGGGCCAGGAGAACTCATTGTCAGCAAAGCTAATGCGCAACACAATCACAGCGCCGATAACTTTGCAGATCCTAACGTTCGCTGTCGACGTGGTGACACTGCGCTGAATAGGCTTAAGACTACTGCGCAGTATGTGACCACACGCTGGATGGACGATAATGGCCTTACCCTTTGTATCGGGCGGCAGCTTGCGCCGCCTAGCCTATATTCATTCAACGCGACACTCGCGTGATGGCGATACCGCTGGGGCTGTATCCATTGCAACGAGTTCCCCAGCGCATAGCTGATGCTTCGGATGATGATGACAGGCGTCAGCTTCAGGGATTTGGTAGGGAACTTCGACGGAACTTCGTAATAACGAAGCGCCTTGCAACGAATGCGAGATTAAATTACATACGTTATTCTGAAATATTCGGTAATTTGAAATTCGTAGTACTGAAAGTTTTTTAAATTGAAAGTATAGGCATTTTGGCGGGGATTTAAAAAAAATTCGTAAATCTGAAAATTTTGTTAATCTGATGTTCGTAGTAACGAGATTTTACTGTATTTCCTATGGACACTGCCAGTGGTGAACCCTCTTAAGAGTCGTACCCCAGCACCACTGCTAGAACTTTGCTGTTTGTGCCATATGTCTTGCATGAGTATCCGCTGTGGGGACTGCCCTGCAGCTTCCCTGTGTGGTTTGCTTTCCAGCGGTGCACCCTCCCACGGCTTCGCCGCAGGAGGGGCACACCACGCGACTTCAACTGGTTAGCTACCTTAAGTAACAAGAGAGGGCGCCACGGACAGCATGACTGCTGCACTCGCGCACGGGAGAGCGCATTTTCTTTGGCTGGGATTGTTGGCCCGAGCGGACGTCTTGCACGCGGCTCTGCTCTTCACCAGTGGGGCGAGGAAGTGGCGGGGAGACATGCTCCTGTATTTCGTCCCATCCGGCCTTCGGAGTATCCCTGGCCCTAGCGTGGGCGAACATTCGCTTCTAACCTCGCTGGTGAGTCGGACGACCTTGATTCATTAGCGTATTTTGTTGCTAGCTGGCGTTATTGTTGCTGTAGCAATAAATGTCTTGTTTGTGTCGGCCGGTGCATCGTTCCTTTGTTCCCGCAGAGCAAGGCCCGCTGTTGTCAGCGTGCGCTCGGTAGCATACTGTGTCAGCCGCGATTAAGTGGGGAGAACGTATTTATCTCCCCTATTAAAACCCCCACACCACACAGGAAGCAAAGGTTCGTAAAGATATTCGACACATATTCAATTTGGTTCTATTACCATTTGATTCACCCTCGATTCGGTTTTTAGCTACACTATTCATATCTGATTTAGTTTTGAAAAAGTACCTTCACACAAGCCTACAAACTGCAACCTCTATGAAGGCAATCAAGGGTGAGAAAATGGCAATTTTTTGCAGCTAGTCCTCTGCCCTGCTATACCTCCATGTCCTCTACATGCATTGCTTTTGCATCCTTTTCTGAGGTAGACACTTCAAAAGTGAGGCTGGCTCTGCACAGGAAATGTTTCAGTAACAATACAGTTTTCAAGGTGACGGTTCAGTATAGCTACACAGGCAGGCCGACATAACTCCATTAGAGTTGCCCACCTGGAGGGGGATAACAATCATGAAGATCTTCTTGTCCTTGTCACTCAGGATGTGCTTGATGAAGGCCCAGCCAGTGCCAATCAGCACAATTGTGATGAACAGCAGGGCACCCTTCAGCCTGGGCACAAAGGTAAACAAGCCACCTCATTTATCTAAACATCATTTCATTGTCCAGGGCACTATTGCATACTAATTGTTTGAAAAGCTCCTTCCAATGCTGATGAAATGTACAGTCCCGGCCATAATATTACAGAGCACATTTCGGTGATAAAACAGTTCTCGTGCCTTACCCAGTGAAAATTAGGAAGTACTTCATACATAAGTTGGCATGTGCTGCAGGTGCGCTCGCATATGAGCCAAATAAACTATCACATTTTCTCTATGGAATGCTTTCAGAAAATTTCAAATGCTGAAGTGTGTGCCATAAAATTTTGGCCGCGCCTGTACACTGAAACTGCATCTAGATGAATTCGATTTGCCTAACCTACTCGTACAAACTCTCCCGATATACTTGCCGGTCATCCAGTCCTACTCGAAAAGTGGCAAAGAATAAGCACAGAAATACATTGCAGCCAACCTGTAATGACCCCACCTGCCAAAAGCATTTGCTTAGCACTAAAAAAGGTTACGCGACCATCACAATGCACATTGGGGATAATGCCCAGATAGAACGAATGTCATAGAATGTGGGACAGCGAATAGAGAGATGCCACAAACTTGTGTGTGGGAG
Source organism: Amblyomma americanum (assembly GCF_052857255.1). Taxonomy (NCBI): domain Eukaryota; kingdom Metazoa; phylum Arthropoda; class Arachnida; order Ixodida; family Ixodidae; genus Amblyomma; species Amblyomma americanum. Next base: position 541,860,653 of record NC_135497.1, on the reverse strand, counting down.
CACGCCACATGGTCATGGTATCTACCAAGGAAGCATAAGAACATCAGAACTTCAACAGCCTTTGCGTTCCATATGACAATCTTGGTAAGGATATGAGTAACACAAACATGTCGACAAGACAAGAATGCAGTCTACCAAGTACTGATTAGTAGCGCATGCTTCAAGGCCAATGTGAACCGTCCCCATTTTGGGAACCAGTCTCACATCACACAAAAAAAGAGTGAAAAACTCCTCGTGGTCAATGCTACCAGTTCTTTGCTCTTTCAAACACGAGACTCTGTCTTTTTTTTCTTCTTCTGATGAGTCACAAACATACAGACTGCATCGCACCTCAAATCAATTGTGAGAAGCAATCCGATCTCATCCTGCACTGGGACTAATTCTTCCGTACAATCAGCTACTGCCCAAACAGCATGCAGTGACCACTAATTTTTTTTTTGATGATAGATTAAATTTTATGCACAATTTATTTCACCAGATCTGGACACCTGCATGGTTCCTGGCATAAGCAGTAGCACTGCACGACCTCTGTGGCTGACTGCCGCTGCCACCATTGTCTTCAGAATTTTTATATGAAAAGCGGTTCCTTGTATACTGTGTCTGTTTGGAACACATTAAATGTACCCATTCTTTACTGGGCCCCAAATCTGACACAAACTAGTTAGGCTATATGCTAATGGCACAGAATTATTTCTGCACACGAAAAGTCATCACTGCATGCACACATAATGACGATATGCTCTCCCCAAAAGTTGTAACTAGTCACCATCCAGCAAAGGCAGAGTCCTACAAGAACCCAGTGCCACCAATGAATAACAATGGCCACATCTGCACATGTCTCAGCAAGTCAACATTTATGCTGCCATTAAAACTTCCCTTCAATAACTCTGAACACGTAAGGCCTCATCAATGCCTTCGAATGCTGGATTCCAAATTCCCACACATTCTGAAGCCCATATCAGTCAACTGACCTTGACGCCTGTGCTGCTCACATTACCTCTGAGCCGAGGAAGAAGGGGGGCACAGCAGTGAAAAGGCACCAAAAACTTGGCCATGCAACTAGTGGCTCATGCATATTGCAATGGTAAAATTAGTGCCAGAAGAGTCCCGATTAACAAGCGTGGCTGATCGGGCCAGTTAGGTTTGGTTTATGGGAGTTTTAACGTACCCAAGCTACTCAGGCTATAAGTGACGCCGTAGTGAAGAGCTCCGGAAATTTCGGCCACCTGGGGTTCTTTAACCTGCACTGACATCGCACAGTACACGGGCCTCTAGAATTTCGCCTCCATCGAAATTCGACCGTAAGCGCCGTAACTACTCAGCCACCGCGGCGGCGCTGATTGGGCTAGTTTGGGCTGATCAGGCTGTAGCACATAATCAATGAACACTACATAATGGTCACACTTGGTATACAAAAAGTATGGTGGGGCAGCCTAAAAAGAATGTAAACAATTAAGCCCCTGCCTGTGCCAACACTTGGTATAAAGTAAAACCTCACGGATACATTTCCAAAAAAAAAAAATTGATGGGAAAACTATGATCTAAATTGCCTAATTTTGAAAAATGTAACTGGCGGCTAAGGTAGAAAGGTATTTACAAACAATTTCACTTCATAAAAATGTCGATTAGAATTCCTTGGCCCGAGGTCTTGAACAGCTACTTTTTTAGTGTATGCAGAATTCAGTCCGCATCTGCATTGTCTTAAGCGCGAAAGAAACTTTATAATAAAACTGGTGCGTTGACCGCAATGGCGAAAGTAACTGCAATTTCTTCCTCGTTTTCGGATGCTTCGCCCCCTTGCACAATACACTGCAGAGAAGCTGCCGCGGCACCTGGCTGCTGCAGTGTTCTTTGGTTTCATGCTGCGTTCCCCAGACCTTGCCTGCTCGTATGTACACGCATCGCTGTAGTTATCAGGTGCTTCAGCCCCTCGACCCTAGGCACTGCGAAGAAGCCGCTGCACTTCTCTTCTCCATGTCATGTCCCTGCAGGAATGGCCGCCTCGTACGTGAGCACTCTATTTTAAAGCGACAGCGTTAAAGGCCCCGTGTCGCAGAAAAGCCGGTGTCGGCGGTGGCGTTTGCTGTGAGTGAAAAATCCCTCCTCCTCCTCGCAATGTACGCCACTGCCCCAACAGATATCGCGTGACGGCAAGGCCTCCCACTCGTCTAGTTCGGGCGCAGTGGGGCCGTGCGTGCACGCTGGAATCACATAGTGAGCAGCGAACAATGTAGTGCACATCCAGAGTGTGTTCACTACGAAGCTTGTGGCTTGCTGCCCGTTCATTTGATGCGGAAGCAATGAAGCTATGCTGGCGTTCGTGCAGGTTTGTCGAGAACGATGTGCCGACAAACTACGACTGCAACTTGAGTCCAGCGCGTTTTGGCAAGGCGCCTGGCAGCGCTTCCACATGGTTTGCCGCTCCAGGTGTCCGTTTCACCATACGTAGCAGAGCGATTTGTCTGACGGGTAAGACGTCGCACCGAACGGGCGATGGCGTTCCGTTCCGTGGACTCCCTGGCAGTGCTGCAACACGCTGTCGTGTTCCACTCTTAAAGGCAAAGTTTAAGCGTCCTTCAATTTTTAATGCAATAGCATTAGAGGTCCCATTCCTGAAAAAAGCCAGCATCCGTCTGAGTCACAAAAAGGCAGGTGGCCCACCTGCCATGCAACCTGCCCGTCATGGCAGGTGGCAATAAAATTAATTAAAATAAATTCAATGCGACTGCCACCTGCCCTTCATGGCACTGCACATCAGCTCAGTGATCAAGAGATGGGCAGCCTCCCGAAGAACTATCTGTGCAAGAATGAGCCTTACGGGAGCAAGAGCAGCAGTACTTGCCCGAGAAGGATCTCTAATGCTATTGCATTGTACTTGAAGACTAGGTTACATGTCATCCAAGTTTTTTTTTTTAATTATTCACCCTTTTACACCAAAGCACTGCAGAGAAGCCACTACGGTGAGTGGGTGCTTATGCATTCCAGCTCTTCATGTTGTGTGCACCCCCCCACCTCCTATACTTGCACATGCGTGGCTGGTCACTAAATCTATTATACATCTACAATTTGTCAAAATTTTGAACGTAGTAGCCAGGAAGTCGTGTTTTTCAGTAACATATTAACTGGAAGAAAATAGTGTAACTCTATGAAGCATTTTAGTGACCGTGATTTGGAGTGCATAAACTTAGAAAGCATATGAACTGGGAATATATAAGGTTCTAGTGTAAATGGGCTTAACTGTAACACTCATGATGCAGTAGAGCGATGCCCTTTGCCACTAGTACACAACACGCAAAGAGATCTTGCATTCCCTATTCACGTTGGTCTATTTGTACTACAGCAGCGCCATTCCTTTCGCACCCAGGCTTAGGAGGACTCGTACACAGAGTTATACCGTATACACTCGACTAAGGGCCACGCTCGTGTAAGGGCCGCTCCCCCCAACTTGGCAGTTGAAATTGTGAAAAAAAAAAAAAAATCTTGCCAGCAAACGGCAGCGTCGTCGCGCCTCGCGTACGACAGACACATTTTGCGGGAGCCACCAGATGGCAATAGCTGTCCTGCGGCTTCATCACGCGGCGCTATCTGTGAGCTTCAGGCGCACGGCACTATCTGGGAGATCTTGTCGCATTTCTTGCCGGTGCCATAGATATACTTTGTGCCGCCATTCATTTTGACGACTGCCTATAGCACAACCGCTTGCGATGGAAAAGAAAAAACGCTCAACCGCGTACGATGCTGCGTTCAAACTTCAAGGTGTCGCATAAGCCGAACAGAATGAAAAACGTGCAGCCGGCCGGAATTTCCACGACGACAAACAAGTGCGTGCATCGCTGGGGCGAGCAAAAGGAAGAGCTGGCCGCAGCAAACAAGACTAGGAAAGCATTCAGAGGCAAGCCTTGCAAATTTCCAACACTCGAGAAGGAGCTCATGAAACACGTCACGGACATCAGGAAAAACCGCTACGCGTTGTCAAACAAGATGCTCCTGGTCAAGGACCTTGCAATTGCACGCCACATGAAGATTTCACCTACAGATTTCAAGGCCAGTGAGGGTTGGCTTCAGAGATTTATGAAGCGACAACAACTCAGCATCCGTCGCCAGACAACAGTCTGCCAAAGACATCCATGCGAGTATGATGACAAAGTGATCAAGTTTCACCGCTTTGTTAACTCGCTGCGAGCGGAGCACGAGTACCGGCATGAGGCCGTTTAAGGCAGAATTTAGACGACAGTACTCTGAATGGATGGCAGCAGGCCAAAACGAGAAAACGCCGACCAGACGACTAAGGAGGGCGTCACTTCAACTGGTCTGCTCTTGGATTTTGAACGCGTAGCGTGCGGTGTGCACGGATATTATTGTACAGAGTTTTAAGGTCACCAGCATTTCCAATGCTATGGACGGCACTGAGGACAATTGGATACATGAATGTGCGGATGACACGAGCAGCAGCGACGAGCCGAGCCCGAGCAGCTAGACGCCAGATATCCCATCGTTAGGTATATATGGCATGATTAAACAGGTTTTTCCATACGTCGATCGAAAATTGAACAAAAATTTCACACTTCCGTGGAAGGGCCGCACCCCAGCAAAATCGCGGAAAAAAGTGCGGCCCTAATACAAGTGTATACGGTAGTATACGGTAAGTACCGTAAAAACCCAAGTATAATACGAACCCGAATATAATACGAAGTGAAGTTTTAGAGACGCGAAATGGAAAAAAAAAAAATTTACCCACATGTAATAGGAGCGACGAAAGCTCAGAGAAGACATTTATTCAAATCGCATCCCGCACTTCAGTTCAATCACTTTCCTCTTCCCCAATGCTTTCTTTGGACATTTCTTTGTCTGGCAAATCATCCCAAACGCACCCATCTTCCGTGCCATCGAGGGCGTTCGAGATGCCGCACTTCTTAAAAGAACAACACACAAGATCTTCTGGGATGGCCGCCCACGCATCCACGATCCTTTTGCACAGCATGACTGGCGAAGCCCGCTTCAGCCACCCGGTTGGCGTCACTGCAGGCTCGCCTGAGCGCATTCACTCTGCGTAGCACCGCTTGACTGTGTCCTTGCAGGGTTTGTTCGCACAAACATCCAAGGGGCTATAGTTGTGACATCATCCCACCCGGAATCACAATGAGTTCAAAGCCACAGTCACGTACAGTAATCCCTCGTTATAACGAAGTCAGCGGAACGGCGAAAAAATTCGTTATAAGCGATAATTCGATATAAACGACCACTCAAGAAAATCTAAAGCAGTCGAGCTTTAATTGCGCTGCAACGGCGAGGAAGTCAAAAATACAATGTATTCAGTGAAGCAAAACTTTATTCAGGTGCAAAAAAGGCAGTGAGCTTTGGCTGTTTCGAGTTCTTACCGGGCGCGTGCAACCCTTGCTCTAATCTGACCAAGCATTGCACGAGGCCGCGGTCGCCGCGCCCATGCATTCAACCTTCGGGTATTTCGAATTGCGAAGGCAGTGGCCGCTTTTATGGGGGTATTTAGGGGTATTTCGAAGGCAGTGGCCACTTTCATGCGGGGGGGGGGGGGGGGTCACGGAAATGCCTTGGCTCGAGTCTGAGGTTGTGTTTGTTGTGCTCAAAAAACGATTAGCTGCTCACTGTAGGTACGCAGAGCGATCGTGAAAACTGAACGGTTTCCCGATGTGTACAGCTGTGAAGTTTGCAATTGAGTTTTTTGGTGAGAGTTTTTCTGCGCACCGTTGTCGACAACACTGTGCTAATTCTACGGTTCGAGTGTCAGTGTTCGCACAGCGTCGCGCCCGCGCCGTTGACAGATGTCTAGGTACAAAATTCAATGACCCTACCACTTTAGACCGTTTGTCTATTCGGATGGCACAAATCAAGCATGACCGGCTCGAGAAAATCGCCGGGGAAACACCGTGGTTGCATTGACCTGCCATGTTGACAGCCTGACTCGCCACTGGCGACGCTCGGATTTTTCGTGTTTTCGGCAAGTTATCGATCTATTTGCGCCGTAAAAAGTGCAACGAAGCTAGGGGCAGTGTTTTATTGCGATGCAGGCCGATTATGATGGCCGCAAGCATATTTATAGACCGGCTTCCCCAAAGTCGTCGTCCCGATTTGTTAAGGCGCGAATATAGTCCGACGTAATGCAAGCGAGCGTGCACGCGCGCGCGCGCGCATGCTGTGTTGCGTTGGTGAAACAGCTCCGTCTATAGTTCGACGCACTGCAGCGGCCAACGTAACCGGCGGCTGCCAGCATGCCCCGACGGGCCCGCTGCAGATTTGGCTCCTGCTCCAATTGCGTGCCGGCGCCGGGGACCGCATTGACCCACAATACATCGTGCAGAGAAAAATGGTGGATGCCAGTGCGAGCGGCGTGAGTGGCGCGAGCTGCCCAAATATTGAAATTGTGCCGGATATCGTTGTGGAACGGTTTATCGAAGCCATCAAACAACACCTTTGTGTATACGACACCAAACGGCTGGATTTCAGAGACCACCAGGGCAAAAGAGAACGCTTGGGAACAGAAGCCAAAGCACCGGTCTCTCCAGGGGTGAGTTGTTCCCGTGGAGAGACCAATCTTTCATACATACATCGAGCACCTGCGCTTTCGCCGCAAGTGGTGGACTAGTAACACGAGAGCAAGTTTCTGTCGCACGGATAACACCCTAGCCATGTGTCATATAGTAGCCACAATGCCGTGGATGGAACGAAACGGATGAGGCGATGCAGAAAAAGGCGTGAACGGAATTCAAACTGCCCGCGTGTCAACGATCGGCGCGGTGGTTGTTCTGCTCATGCTCCGAGCGGCGCGCGGCGTCTGGGCGCATCGAAGTATAGAGGGGGTGGCACTTCGGCCGGGGCAGCGAAACCAGCGTAGCGCGACTGACTGCAAGCGACTGACTACAAGCGAGGCGCGCTCGCGCGCTGAACACGTCGGGCTATAAATGCGCCTTCCTCGCGTCGAACACGGCAAAGGGTGTCTTCGGCATGTTACCGATCTATTTGCACCGTCAAAAGTGCAACAAAGCTAGGGGCGGTGTTTGATTGTGATGCAGGTTGATTATGACGAGCGGCAAGCAGATTTCTAGACCGGCTTCGTCAAAGTCGCCTGCCCGATTTGTTAACGTAGCTCGTCGCGTTGAACACGGCAAAGAGCATGCGACCAGACAGGAGCTCGACGACACCGTTGTTCCTACTTGCAAGCACGACCTGCGGGTAGCCTTCTTGCTTGAACCGAAAACGCTCGGGAATGACGTTTTCGCGCGCTTTCAAGAGTTTTGTCAGCGCTTTGGCCGATCTGAAACGGTTAGGCTTAGTGACGACTACGACAGCCAGGGAGCAGCCACGTTCGTTCCCGAAAGCTCACTTCGCTCGCTACTCGCAAGCGTGAATGGGCTCATAATCGCAGGGACACTTCTTTTGTGCTTTTTGGCACGTTTCAGCGCCAGAAATGTTCTTTAGAGTGGTAAAATTTTGCTCACCGAGCACACCCCATGGAATGCTACATTGCAAGTCTGCCCGCGGTCTTTTGGCCACTTTTCGGCATCCAAGAGACCGCGGTTTTCTGGCATCGCAAAGCATCATGAAAATTTTATTTTCGTTTTGATTCTATCACGGGGGACACCAGCGACGCGACTGCGACCGGTTCGGGTGCGCTTCTGCTCGCATCCACTGTAAACAGCTGGGGGCAATCGGCACTCGCTTACTCGTTACTAGGCAGGTCATCGGTCGTAGGTTTGGTACTTTTGTGGCCTGTTCTGTGCCTGCCTGAGACTAATTCGTTGGCTGTATTAACTTGACACTGCATGCGCAAAAGGGTCGCCAACGCGGCGGCGATGCCTCCGCTCGCCACTTCGCTCTAAGCGGGTCAAGCTCTTCGTGCGTTTCGAGTAATGCGACCCAAAATGCATGCGTATGGGTCGAGACCGGAAGAAATTTAGAATAAAACGATATTTCGAGTAAATCGATCTCGTTATAACGAGGGATTACTGTAGCAGCCTCTTGACCGAGTCGGCCAAATGGAAACAAAACGCATCCAGCACAAGGACGGATGGCAGAGACAACGGTGCACCAGGTCGCCTACAGCACACGGACTTTACCCAGTCCGAGACTAGATCCTCATTCATCCACCCTTTCTCATGACATTTCACGATAACATTTTTCGGCAGCACCTCACTTTTTGGCAGTGTTTTCCTCTTGAAGATCACGAAAGGAAGGAGCTTGCGGCCATCTGCTGTGCACTGAAACGTGACTATAACTAGCAACTTGTCGTTGCCAGTGGCCCGGACACTAACTTGTCTAGACCCCTTCTCGTGCACGTTGAGGGGCGATGGCACGTCCAGGTAAATCGGCATCTGATCGGCGTTGGCTATTTGGCCCAACAGAAAGTTCTCTGACTCGCACAAAGAAATAGCATGGCGCTGAAAACTCACAAGCAGCTCTTTGAACGCTTCAGGCAGCTTCTGTGAAATCGAGGTCCGCCGGCGTAGTGAAAAGCCAGCACGGCACATGTCGCGATGGACCCAGTGCTTGCTCGCTTTGAAGGCAGAGCGCGGTCTCCCTTTTTCTTTTGCAAGCTCCCTAGATTTTGCCTGCATAAGCTCCACGCTCATAGCTAGATGTGCGGCTCGCTGTTGCCGTAACTCCGTCAGGCCAAGTTCATTTTCCGGGAATGCGCCATTATTCGGGCCGCAAAAGCTTCGTCGCATTCCGCTGCATGCGAAAAGGGCTTCTTTCTGTCGTCGCCATCCATGAATGCTTCCCTCAACGACAGCAAACTGCCTCCCGACCACACTGTTGCCGATGTTCTCCGCAGCTAAATCACTTTTCGCTTGAAAGCATCTGAGTGCTGATTTCGAGACCCTGACATCTTGCTCCCAAAAAAAACATCCACTTCACGAAGCGTGGCTTGCATGTGAGCACGTGCATTATCAACAGGCACACGGCACACCACAGCCCCCCGGCACACCCAAAGGATCAACAACAAAGAAACGACATCGAGAGTAACAAATCCAATTTGTCGAGAGTAACGAATCCAAGCCATAGCCACGCAGCAATAACGAAACCAAAACTTCGAGCAACTTCGTAAATTTTTGTTCGGATCCGCAAATAGTACGGGGCAGAAATTTAGGACGCTTACTATGGAAAAAAACCTCGTATGATATGCGGCATTTTACGGTATTCTAACAATGCGAAGTTGCAAAGTTTGTGATGTGCAACGTCTGAGCTGCTGATGCCCGACTTAGTGCAAGACTGCTTGTGTCAATGGACAGTGTTTTTGAAGTGCCCACCGGAAAAAGGGTAAGAAGCACGCACCAGGAAAGGGACATAGCTTTGCATGTGCTGTGGAGGCCAGATGCGCTGTGGCAAAAGTAACTGTGGCATGTTGAGATTTTTTTCAATCAGGCTTCAAGCAGTGGAGTAGACAAACCTCAGCTCTTTGCTCTGAGCACGATGATGCCACAGTGAGTGAGCTGTGAGCTCTGTTAGCTACTGCAGCTGTGTGTTGCTTGTTCCCATAGTATGCACATCTTGTTTGCATCATTGTAGCAAGTTTTAAAAGTTGAGTTTTCTGTCCTTCATAATTACTGTCTGTTGCCCATCCATCATAACCAGGTAGAAGCAGTCTGCTACAATGCCCGCCAACTTACTGCAGAAAAAAAAAAAGAGAGAGAGAGAAGAACCGGCCTGTTTTACTCCTAGCTAACAGACGAGTCTACCATGGTGCTTCTGATGTCACGGGCTTCTGCAAATTAGAACTCTAGTCCTCCCCTTTCTGGCTTAAGTGACTACTATGCACAGTGGAATCCACTTAAAACAATACTGAAGTGCCATGAAAATGCCATTGTTATAACTGGGTTGTGCCGAAAAAAAGAAAGCATGACGGACTTTAGAGCATTTAATGAGAGGATCGAAAGAACCAGATAAGCTTGAGCGGTCTAATGATTATAAAAGCTCGTGGCCATTCAAACTTAAGGGACCAGAAAAAATGTTCGAATTATCGAATGATTCGAAAAAACTAACAGGAACCGCTTGCATTACGGCATATTTAGTTGGTGAAAGACTGGGCAATGGTTGCAAGAATGCCCCACAACATACCACATTATAAGTGGGTGCGTCGGACCAAAACCACTACAACTAAAATTCACTAGAACGAAGGAGCAATGGGAGGCCACTCTGCCCAGCTCGGACCTTGCCATTCAGCGAAAGCTGATCAAGCAAGCCTGGGCTTGCTTGATCAACCGTTCCTTTTATGATTTTCTTTTACTTTTGTCAATAAATATTTCACCAACAACAGCACAACATGATTATTTTTCACATTTTCACAAATGCTTTGTTACATGCATACTCTCAGGGGCCTCGAAGTAGAACTGCCCAAACATGGCAAGGGCCTCTTCGGCAACCTTCACGGCGCAAAGTGGTGCTGCTGGAGCTCCACCACTACTGCGTCGCACCCTCACAAGCGGCAGCGTCGCGTGTGAGGAGGCTTCACCGCACAAGCAGTAAACGGCACGTGACGAGCGTGCAGTTTTGATGCAGTGGAACAACTGAAGAGAAAAAACTAACGCGGAAAAAAGCACTCGCACCAGTCAGCGCCCGAAACGGCGTGCAGGTGGGCTCAGTTAGCTGGCTGATACAAGCTTGGCTGATGCTCAGGAAAGCGAAACCAAAACTACGCGGTCTGACTGATCTCGAGACATGGCCGTATGGTTGTCATGCCTGCCATTGCATGCACATCTGAGGTGTACGGATGACTGTGCAGCACAGAGTTCAGGTTTGAGCAGGGCTATTTGGATCACTTGCCGCGCCAGTCATACATGGACACAGCCTCACTTTGGGAGCCCGTCCGAATTAACCAGTGCGAGACCCGTAGCGTCCGAATTAGCGAGTGTACAACACCATAGACTTACATGGACATTGGCCAGGACATGGCTGACAGTTCGAATTATCCTGATTTCCGAATTAATGTAGGCCGAATTAACGAGCTTTTATTATACACCCCAACTTGCATAGGTTCCTGTTCGTTGTTGTCTGTGCCCGTGACGGCTGCCACAATCACCTGAGGTCTTCATTTGTCGTAACTGCATCGTCAGAGTGCAAGAATTCTTGACTCGTGGCACGCCTCATGGCATGCCTAAAGTGTGCCACAAACATCCACTAAAACACTGAGGTATCAAACTTTTAGTCGGCGTTTGTGGTGCATTTGAGATGTCCACCAACAATCCGAACTAGCTATGCGCCTTTCCTTTTCTCAAAACCCAGTCTAATCTTATTTGCGATATAAAACCTCTCTGGTTTTGAGAAAAGAAAAAAAATGGACCCCTCAAGCACACCACCAACTCAAATAACACTGAGGCAGCAAACTTTTAGTCCATGATGCACTTGAGGTGTCCACCGACAAAGTGAACTAGGTATGGTACGTTTGAGGTGTCCACCAACAAAGTGAACTAGCTATGCGCCTTTCCTTTTTCTCAAAACAAACAAAGTTTTAGAGCCCCCCCTGGCCCACTGCAATCGAGAAACCCTCCCAGACTAACAATCTTGTGACTTCACAATGTCGCTATTGTAGGAGATAATTTAAAAAAACCATTTGCAGTTACTACTGCTTCAGTTAACAATATTGGAAGTAATACTTAAAATAACAACACGAGAATTTTTAAACTCCTCTGAGCCTCACTAGGGCACCTATGAATGTCCTGTAGGCTTGGTGGACGGAATGTAATGGACAACGGGAGTTGAAAATGTAGCCGTTCCACTGCTCCATCAAGGCTCCTTAGTTTCTTCTCTGCCTGGGCCTTCTGCACACAGGAACGCATCTGTCTTTTCTCTTCCCTGGCGTCATGCAAGATCCTCGGCACGCCAGGTGCCTCCGAGTGCGTGTCATGGGTTCTTTTGATTTCGCTGCGTCGCTACAGCGGCTCGGTCCATCGGTAAGCTCGACACATGCGTGCTTTGGTGCTGTGTGATTTGGCTGGTGTGGTTGTAACATTTCCCCGTTTTTGTTTCTTTTAAGGTTGACTCTCAATGACCAGTTTTAATTGTTATAACAGATAATGTACCGTCACAGCACTGCTACAAGTGGTTTACTTTACCATAGAACACATGGTAAAGCTGATGGCATTGTTATATCCGATATAATGGTATAACTGGTATTGTTATACAGCATAGACCATTTATAACGTAACCGCCTATAGTGCGGGACCGCATATAATGCGGCTTTATGTGACCACCAGTATGGTTCCCATAGAGTTTAATGTGTCAGCGTACCGCTTAGTGCGCGGTCGCGCACCACGGAAGACCGGGTATAGTGCGGTTTCCCCGAAGAGAAGAGAGCGCACCCCCCCGGCACCGCGATGCCGGCACCCTCTACAAAAAGGGAGAAGAAAGCCACGAAACCCATCGCAAGAGGGGAGAAAAATAGAGGAGAGAGAGAGACTGTACAGCGTGCGAAGAAAGAAGTGCAGCTACCGGCCTTATCTTTTGCTTTTCTTTGTGCAGCGCCGCGATGGCGGGGCCATGGCGGGGCCGAGCCAGACCGAGCACCCGCGCCGCCGTCTTAACGGGGTGGGTCCCATTCAGAGGGCGAGAAGGGGAAACGTTGGGGAGGCCCATTTGCTGGGGGTGGCCGTTTGACAGGCTGGCTTTGCACATGCAACACTCTTCTGCCTTTTTTCCTGTGTGGGTGCGCACGAGTCGTCGTCGTCTTGTGATACCGAAGTGCGCTGTCAGCGTCGTAGGCCTAGCTACCGGAAAACGTGTTTCCTTGTCTTGCGTTTGTGTCGCGCTACTTTTGTCGCGCTGGGCTAAGTTGCCATGCCACCTGATCCTTCCAACTCAAGAAAACGGCAAGCTTTATCCCTGGAGACGAAGCAAAGCATTATTAAAGACGTGGAAAGTGGCCTAAAGAAAGTTTCCGTCGCGCAGAAGTACGGCATCGCCAACACAACAGTGTCGGCGATTTGGAAAAACAGGGACAAGGTGAAACAGCAACTGCAAGAAAATTGTGGATCACTAACAAGGAAGCGGATACGTTCATCAATGTATGAAGATGTCGACGCCGCTTTATTCAAGTGGTTCTGCGAGGTGCGAGCCCAGAATGTGGCCGTGAATGGTCCGATTCTGCAAGCAAAGGCCAGGTCATTTGCAAACTTGTTGGGCCACGATAGTTTCAACCCATTAAATGGGTGGATTCAGCGGTTTAAGGACCGGCACGGAATAAGCTGCCGTGTTATCTCCGGGGAGAGCGCACAAGTTGATGATTCTACTGTTCAGGCCTGGCTCAGTATAAACATGGAGACCATGCTGGCGAAGTACGCGGAGCGGGACATTTACAATGCGGATGAGGCTGGCGTGTTTTACAATTTGCTCCCAAACCGCACACTCGCACTGTCCCACGAACGCTGCTCCGGTAGAAAGGCTTCGAAGGAGCGGTTTACCGCTCTCTTCTGCGCCAATATGGATGGTAGCAACAAGAGGCGCTCATTTGTAATCGGAAGGTCGGCGCGGCCGCGCTGTTTCAAAAAAAGAGAGTGCCTGCCGATTACATATAAGGCCAACAGGAAGTCATGGATGACTCGGGAGCTATTTGCAACTTGGCTTCAAAAATTTGACGAGGACATGGTGTCAGAAAAGCGACAAGTTGTCCTAGTTCTTGACAACTGCAGTGCCCATCATGTAAGTTTAAAGCTCAGTGCAGTGAGCCTCAAGTTCTTGCCCGCAAATACAACAGCCAAGAGCCAGCCGATGGACCAAGGCGTAATCGCTGCAGTGAAAGCGCATTATAAAAGGCGCATATGCGAAAGAGTGCTAATTAACCTTCAGCGAAACGAAGCAATGAAGGTAAACCTGCGGAGTGCTATCGACATGATCACGGCATCTTGGTGGCAGATAAAAGCATCAACCATCGCCAAGTGTTTCGCAAAGGCGGGGTTTGTGCGCAACGCCGTGGTCAGCGATCCTGATGTGAGGAGCGACGATAGCCACTGTGTCGACGATGTCGACGAAGGCCTCAACGCGGATGATGTGTGGTCGGATCTGGTGAAAAAGAACATTGTTAGACAGGATGACACGTTCGAAGGCTTCGTGAACGAGGATTGCGATGACTTTGTCTGCGAAGAAGCAGACACAGACGAAGCAATTGTAGCAGAAGTGCGTGACCGCGATGAGAGTGTATCGGACGATGACGACAACGAAGGAGACAGCACACCCGGAACTTTCGCACAGAGATGCACTGGATTACATAAGCAAGCTCAGGATGTACTGCGCGCAGAAGGGCTTGAGCGAGAAAGCTTCCCAGCATCTGATCGCTGTTGAAGATGAGATGGTGCATAATGCCGTGAAGGCTCAGCGCCAGACGAAGATAACGGCATTTTTTCATTGATGAAAAAAAAAACGTCTTGTTTAGTGTCCAATTCTGGTGCTTTATTTTGCATTAAGTTGTAAAATACATAATAAAAGGTGGGTTGACCATATTTGCATGTGAATAAGAGTCTAAAAATGGTGTATTTGATATAGTGCAGTACCGCTTATAATGCGGATTTTCCCGACTCCCACGGCCTACGTTATAAGCGGTCTATGCTGTAAATGTGTTTGACGGTATGAGCAAAGTGGTCATACCCTATGAGTGGCGGAAGACCGGCCCTCAATTGATGTCGAGATCAAGAAGAACTCTGTGACCACTGTTTGGAACTGAATGGTAGTGTAGCCCAGATTCCGGATTCGCACACAAAAAACTGGCTTGCTGTCACCGCACTTTTCTTATGGAAGCAGCCGCCGGTGTTGGTGATATGTGCATCTCATTTTTTGTTCTCCAGATTGTAAAAGCTTCGTTTTCAGTGAGCATAGTCTTTCTGCCAATATAACGTGGCACAATTGACGCACAGGCCAACTTGAATTTGTCCTCAGTGTCCCTTTAAGCAGAAAAAACACCTTTCAAATGCAGCTGAGCTCTTGTAGCTAATTTGGCCCCTCAAAATGAAGCCTAGAAAAAGAAGTGGTTGCACTCACAGGTGGGTGATGTAAAAGAGCACGGCCCATGCTTCAATGGGAGACCCATCCTTGGAGATGAAGTGGTAGTTGATCTGCACCGCATGGAAAAGGAGCACACATTATGCAAATGCTGGGGTGGTGGGGGGGGAAGGGGGATGCGACTAGTAGCAATCACCTCTAACCAGGAAATGGTGCACACTTGGGAGCAATGCTGGCATCCCCCAGCACAAAAACAGCCACCATGCGCTATGTAAAAAGCGCTAAACAAACAGAACTTGATGGGACACCTAAGCTCTGCCTTAAGGGTATGACACGCTAGCGTTAAAGGGTCCCTTCAGCAGCCTGGGGTCCTCTTTGCATATCACTTCGCAGACACGGATGCTGTTCTTTCTTTCCCCGTCGCACAACTTTTCCTTAAGGGTACAATGCGATAGCATTAGAGATCTCTCCTGCTAAAGTACTCCTCCTCTGTCGCCTAGGTTGTGCCTACATGCCCATATAGGCGAAATTCATCATACTCTACTTTGATTTCACAGATCTCGGGGAGTCCTCATACCACTCCTGGTACAGCAGTGCAGCGTTTAAGCGATGCACCACTGTTCGAGCAG
This sequence comes from Amblyomma americanum, assembly GCF_052857255.1. NCBI lineage: Eukaryota > Metazoa > Arthropoda > Arachnida > Ixodida > Ixodidae > Amblyomma > Amblyomma americanum. The sequence goes on along the minus strand of NC_135497.1, from coordinate 541,845,066 downwards.
GCGGCTGTTTCAAACATAGTCACTGGTGCGGCTTGTGAGACCAAGTTGCTCTTTTCGAGTAACCACTTGCAACCAATTGTTAATTTAACTGTCACCTGCCACAGTAGGCAGTTTGCTCACAATCCCATGGGCAGGTTTCCAGCTGCTTTTCCGCTCACAACATCTACGACACCAATGACATCAATGCCACCAGATTTTCTGGAGAACGACAGCCTTAACGCTATTACATTAAAATGGCTCACAACTTTATGCTTCTTTAAATTCAGTTTTTTCAACCATGCCCAGCAGGAAAATTTCTCGATTCTTTTCCTGCAGGTCCCAAAAGCTGGCACTCTTCGGGGCAAGGGGCAACCATTTCGAAATGGTTTGTACGATTTCAAATCAGAAGTGGCGCGTAATTATCAAATTGTTTTGCCAGCAAAATTAATATGAGTAATGAAAACTGGCTGGTTATTTGGATCAAACATTTGTGCACATTTGCAACATGAAATGATAGTTTCAATTAAAAACAAAACTTTCACAAAGCATGGTCATGGACATGTACAGGTTTTAGCCCACACAAATACAGTAGACTAATTCAAACTTCAAGGGATCAATAGATTTTTGCTTGAATTATCAGAAGTGCACCTTAATATGATCCAAGATTAAATGTGACTTGCTTTATGGACATCTATACATGAAAACGCAGCTAAATTCTTTAGCACAATATAAAACATGGGTGAAAGGCATTGATGTCTTCACTCAACCAGCAGTCTCCGACTGTTTGTATGGTTGAAAAAAGTTACCAAAAATGCATTGGTTTCCCAGTAAAGTAACACCTTATTAAATGGCACCTCAAGGGACTGGAAAAAAGGTCCGAATTATCCGAAGTTCTGACGGCTGAATGGCTACAAAAACCTCTCAGAAAAATTTTGCAGCGCAGCAAATTTAACTAATGAAAACATAAGCAATAGTCGTCTGCTTTAATGAAAGCTGTACAGCAATGACAATTTTTTGCAATTACGCCATGCTGGGCTGCTTGGTCACTGTCATAAATATTTTAAAAAAAACTGCTCCAAAATAGTAAGGCCTTCTGTGGCCGCTTTCACAGGTGCGACGCAGTAGCGGTGTAGCAACCACACAGCGAGCAGCTTTTGATGACCGCACTTTTTCGGCACACGACCACGCAGAGGGAGGCGAAGGAAACGCACATTTGCATCACAACACCACGATGCCTAAAAAGAAAAAAAAAAGATCACTAATGCCCAAATCAGCGTCCAATCTAGCGCGCAGCTGACCTTGGCTCCCTGAGACGCGGCCGATAGCCGATATCATCGCTGGCTGGTAACAAAGCTGAGACCGAAATTATGAGTCGACAGGGCAATTCCAATCGACACGGCCCCCCTCGGGCTCGCAATTTTTTCTGAGAGTGTGCCACACCTAGCAGAGATTTCTTTCTTCGAAGTGAATTTAGCATCATTCAAGTCCCAGATAGGTTGTTTTTTTATACAGCCAACGTAGTAAATATTTCACAAAACAGTGAACTGGGTACCACGTTGTCCGCCATTTCTATGCATGTAGATTTTACCACCAATATAAAATTCAGTTGTTTGTTTTCTCAACTTTGACATGAATGTGCATCTTGGAAACAAAACTATTCCACTATCCCTATAGTGCTACCTGAGAAACACTGACATTTCAATGTTACTATTTCCAGCCATTGTAACATTTAGTGCGAAATTTTACACATCCGTGATAAAAAATGAACCACTGGTATTTTGCGTTATATAACTAACAAAGTATCATTGTTCATACCTTAATATAATATTACGACGAAAAAATATTTGTTCACAATGGAAACAAAAGGTAGCACCAGAAAGGATTAATGCTGGATGAGCCTGCTGCAGCAAGGCATGCCTCTCCTCACAATCTTCTCCTCCTTATAATACTAAGCGCCATAAAGCCTGAGTGCACAGTTCCACAAGAAAGCACCTGACCGCTTTGTAAGGAGGCTGGCACCATGCATGAAATTCCACCAAGCAAGGAGGGTAGCCAACTAAGAGATGGAGCGCACATGCGGGTGTGCTAAACATAACATTCAGGCGCCACTATTCTTTGACGGCAGTGTCATCACCACCCTGGCTTACACTGCTACCATGAGCTTGAGGCTTACACCCGATCAGCTCAATTCATTCTTCTCTCATCATGCCTCAGTGGTCAAAGCACAGTCAAATCCCCCTATATAACAAACTCTGCTACAGCGAAATTTCCGCAACAGAGAACGAACAATTTTCAGAGTGAGGTTCCGCTTCAATTAATTTTTTTGAGCAAACCATACAAGGCAATGCAATTATTTCCCCCAGAATGAACAATTTTTGGAGTGAGATTCCGCTTCAATTAATTTTTTTTGGAGCAAACCATACAAGGCAATGCAATTATTTCCCTCAGAACGAACAATTTTCGGAGTGAGGTTCCGCTTCAATTAATTTCTTTTTGAGTAAGCAGCTGGCTTTTCTTTTTTGCACATCCACATAATATCTCGTTAAGTTTCACCAAAAAGAGCTGCTGAAGACATTTGCCCTTTCAATAGTGCAGCTGACACTCCCTGTGGAATCGGAATTATTGTGCATACATGTGCACATAAAGATGCGATGCAGCGCACGACTGCCTGTGACGGTTCTAGCAATGACTTGGGCTCCACAATTGTGAACTGCAGCCGTTGGTGTGAGGCTATTTCTGGCTTTTTCACATGCTTCGGTGGCAAAGGCATAACAGAAATCAGTCACGCGTTCATTTCAGTGTGAAGTTATCGTACCAATGGAAAGCAGTGAAAACAAACATTTTATGATAAGTGGTGGCTAGTTCCCAAGAATTTTTTTCTGAGGATTCAGTGTGGTGCTCGTTAGGCCTAGCAACACCAAGCAAGTGACATGCAACAATTTGCTGTCACACAGCATGCTGGTGGGCCACATGTCGTGCAAGAAGCCTGATACCAGCTAGGGTGCATTCTAGTCTTGTGTGTTCTTGTGTGTGTGTTGTGTTGTGTTTTATGGCACATAGGCAACTGAGGCCATCATGCGCCAAGAACAAGGTATAGGAAAAGTCTTTTGTTGAATATTATAGAAATGCAAGAATCATCCTTGCTCTAGCGGCCCTCAAACATTTATACAGTAGAACCTCGTTGATACGTTCCCGGTTCGTACGATTTCCCGGTTCATACGATCAAAATCGAGGGCAAGAAAAAATGCCCCATAGAGTTACGTGTATTTGTTTCCCGGTTTATACGTTCCCGGATCACACGATTTCCCGGTAAATACGTTCAGACTTTAGCGAAACAATACGTTTTGCGACGAAAAGAAGAAGAGTTGGCTGAGAGCAGGCACACGCGACTTCTTCCTCCATGCTTGCGTGAGCATGGCGTAAATCGCCGCCGCGGCGGTTTCTCCGCTCGGCGCGGTGGCATGTCAACGGCGCTGCCCCACCTACTCCTCCAGTCTCTCCGATTCCTAGCAGGGTTAGTACGTTCACTATATGCAGCAAACAGGAAGCGCTCGCGATATCGCTTGGTTTCCGCCAGTCAAGCGAGCGCCACTCTGGTTGCTTTATAGCCGGTAAACAGGGTGGTTCTGCTCTCTGGTTGCGTAATCGGGACGCACAAGCCCGTCAAAATTTTTATCTCCTAATCTACCGCAGATTTGACTATGCAACTTTGTTTTGGTCGACGCGGGTTTATTTTGATGATTGCCTACTTTTAAAGCTCCCAGACACCATCATCATCAGTTCCCACCACCCTGCGGTCGGACGAATAGCTACCGATTCTCATTTCCACCTTCTTCCTGCGTCGTTTGCTGGCTGCCATGGCGTCTCGTAAGCGTAAGCCGTTGTCCTTGAAGGAGAAGTTGAACATCTTGGCAGTCGTCGACGCAAATCCCAAAAAGAAGCGAATCGACATTGCAAATGACCTCGGACTGCCAGCATCAACTGTCAACACGATCGTGTCGAAGCGGAAGGAGATCGAAGGCAACGCGTTGGTGTTCGGCGCAGGGACAAAGCAGGCCCATGGAGCCAGGCATGGGGAGCTGGAAGAAGCACTTCTGAAGTGGTTCAAACAAGCGAGAGCGTCCGGTGTCAACTTTGACGGAAGTATTCTTCGCGAGAAAGCAATGGAAATTGCAGATGTGCTTGGGATTGATGACTTCACCGCCTCGAATGGCTGGATTAGCCGATTTCGAGCTCGGCATGCCATCGCGTATCGGCAAGTGAACGGCGAAGCTGCAAGCGTCAATCCAGCTGACATCGAAAACTGGATTTCGTTGCTGCCCGGAATTTTTAATGCACACGATCCACGAGACGTGTACAACGCCGATGAACTGGGACTGTTCTTCAAGGTACAACCGAACAAAACGCTGTGCCTGAAAGGCGACGATTGTCACGGCGGCAAAGTAAGCAAAGACCGCGTGACGGTCCTTTTATGCTGCAATGAAGATGGGAGCGATATGCTCAAGCCTTGGGTAATTGGGAAAGCAAAGAACCCGCGCTGTTTGCGCAATATTGCACATTTGCCTTGTGTTTATAAAAATAACACAAAGGCGTGGATGACCTGCAGCATTTTTGAAATGTTCCTTCGGTACCTCGACGGACAACTCGGATCGAGAGGACAGAACGGGCTGCTGTTTCTAGACAATTGCGCGGCCCACCCGAAGGACACTTCTTTTCTTCGAAACGCCCGCGTCATTTTTCTTCCGAGCAACACAACGAGTCATCTACAGCCCTTAGACGCTGGGATTATAAAAAACGTGAAGCACTTGTACAGAAAGTGCATTGTGCGACGATTCCTGGCTCGTGTCTCACGACAGCAGGACCCGGGGAAGTTGTCGTTGCTAGACGCAATGCACTACTTGGTCAGTTCGTGGGAAAGCGTTACGAGCGATACTGTGCGTAACTGTTTTCACAAGTGCGGTTTTCGGCGCGTGCCAGGGGCCGAGGAGACCCAGGAGCCCAGCGATGACTATGCAGAGATCGACGAAGAGTTTCGGTCAACCGGTGCCGATGGCTTGTTTTCAGAGTTTGTTGCCGTCGACGACAACGTGCTGACCTGTGAGCCGCAAAGCGTAGCCGGAATAGTGGCCGAGGTACGAGGCGGCGAAGCGTCTGATAGCGACGAAGACGACGAAGAGGACATCCCGACTACTTTCGCCCAGGCCGCCGCCGGACTAGATGCGCTGCGGAGTTTTTTCCGCGACAAAGAGAACAGCGCTGCAGATAAGAACATTCGTGAGCTAGAAAAGCAGCTCTACCTTTCTAATGGTCGCACCCTTCATCAGCGAATGCTGGTCGACTACTTTAAGCAGTGAAAATGGAAATAAATGCCCTTGCACATCGTTCTCGAGTCTTGATTTTCGGAAATCAAGGTGAGTTTGGATCATACGTTTTCCCGGATAATACGTTTTTTATCGCATTTAAAAAAAACGTATCAACGAGGTTTTACTGTATTACCCAGTGAACACATACATAAATTTTATAAATGGCTACAAGTAAAAGCTTTAAAGAGGGCCGGGTAACCTCAGTAGCCTTCCTTGGCTGCGGAAGGACATCGAGGCTCCCAACCAATCAAAATAAAAGCCTCAGCTTTCTTCTCAGGCATGAGAAATTGGCTGTGGTATACTAAAATTCAAACAAACCAGTGGGTAAAAAATTTAGAGTGTCTTGAGAAACCCCGTTTCATTAAGAAAGCTAAATACACATGATATATAAACAATTGCATCATCTCCTAAAAGCAGTGCGGGATGAAAAGGAATGCATTTATTATAAAATTCAGTAAAATACGTTTTTCTTAGTTCTTCCAGTTCCACACAAGAGAATAAAATGTGGTTAGCCGTGAGTTTGTCTCCACATTCTTGGCAAACAGGTTTGTCTTGTTTTGTTAGTAGGAAGTTGTGCGTAAGGTGCGTGTGGCCTATTCGGAGACGGCATAAGATCACTTCCTTGAAACGTTCTTGGTGCACACACGACTTAAATTCACCTAAAATTGGTTTTACCAAGTGTAGTTTGTTTTTGACCTCATTGTTCCAAGCTGACTGCCATTTTTTTCTTAGTTTCCTTGCTACTAATTTCATGCAATCATTAAACGGCATATTTACTTTCATTATTTCCTTGCCACGAGCTTTACCAGCACACACATCTGCTCTCTCATTGCCTTTTATTCCCACATGACTCGGGACCCAGCACAGTTTTATATTTTGTCTTTGAGCTGTGGCAGTTACTATGTTGTGTATGATGTCACCAAGCAGAGGGGAGCTTGCATTTTTAGAATGGAGAGCTCTAAGTACACTTAAGGAGTCTGTGTAAATAACAGCATTTTTGAGGTTCTCACTTAGTATTTTTTCTATGGTCGTCCATACTGCGTAGCACTCCGCGGTGAAGATGGAGGAACACTGTGGTAGTCTTACTATTTGCTCTGAATTTCCTCGCACCACTGTGCTTCCTACGTAACTATCTGTTTTTGATCCATCAGTATAAAATTCTGTAAAACTACTGTGTTTTTCTTCAAGGGCACGGAATTCGTGTAATATATGTTGCTGTGGAGTTCGCTTTTTACGGAAATGTGCAAGAGTGAGGTCACAGATTGCAGGAAAATTGAACCATGGAGGCAGCGGACCACATCTTCGAGCAACGCCAGGTAATGCATTCATTACGCCGAGGTTTTTGCACATATCTTCAAAACGCAGCAGAAGTGGCCTTATAGCTAATGGTTTGTTGTTAAATAGTGTTCTAGATGGGCACTTTGTGACTATTTGGTGACAGATATGTTTAGGTAGTGAACGGATTTTTAAAACGTACGAGCAAGTGAGCATGGTTCTTCTCTCTGTAAGCAATGGCTCGTTGGCTTCCACATAAAGACTGTTTATCGGTGACGTCCTGTATGCACCAGTGGAAAGACGCAAGCCTAAAATTGTGTACTGGGTCTAGCCATTTAAGGTACGATTGCCTCGCTGATTTATAAACTATGCATCTGTAATCTAATGTAGAACGTACTACAGAGTGATGAATCCGTAAAAGACAAGTCCTATCGGAACCCCGATGTTTTCGTGAAAGTACTTTTAGTATATTCAGAGATTTAGAAGCTTTCTTTTTGAGTATGTTTATGTGTGGTAGGAATGTGAGCTTTTTGTCATAAGTCATTCCTAGAAATTTGTGCTCATCTTTAATTGGTAGTGCGACCTCATTTAAATACAGGGAGGGATCAGTGTGCAGTCCTCTTCTAAGCGAAAAAAGAACAGCTACTGACTTTTGCGTAGAAAACTTGAAACCGTTTTTGTCTGCCCATATTGTTAGTTTATTTACTGTCATCTGTATTTGCCTCTCACACGATGTAAGATGTAACGCTAGAGGATGTGCAAGCAATCTGGAGATCGTCGACGTAGACAGAATACATGATAGACTTTGGATTATTTTTGCTAGGGAATTCATTTTTACTATAAAAAGCGTGGTGCTTAAAATGCACCCCTGAGGCACGCCGTTCTCTTTAATGAAATTCTTAGAAAGAGTGGCACCCAGGCGTACTTGAAATGAACGGTTGGTCAAAAAGTCACTCAAGCATTTTAGCATTCTACCACGGATTCCGAGGTCTCCAAGGTCCCATGGTATGCCAAACCTCCATGTGGTGTCATAGGCTTTCTCTAAATCGAAAAACACCGCAAGGCAGTGTTGCTTGTGTATAAATGCTTCTCGGACTGTGTTCTCTAGGCGGACTAGATGGTCGGTTGTAGAGCACGCCCTTTTAAACCCACACTGATGGACGTCAAGAAGATCACGGGATTGTAATATAAACATTAATCTAATGTTAAGGACGGTTTCGAAGGATTTGGCAAGTACGCTTGTTAGGGCTATAGGTCTATAATTGCCAGGGGAGGTAGGTACGTTTCCCGGCTTCAACAACGGTACAATAATGGCTTTTTTCCATGCCTCTGGAATCTCTCCTGATAACCATTTTTTTTTTTTAATTTCAGAAGCGAGTCTACAGCATGTTCGGACAAGTGGGCAAGCATTTCGTAATGGACTTCATCTGGTCCTGGTGCAGTCTGTTTACCCGAAGAAAGTACACTGTTAATTTCTTGTAGTGTAAATTGGCTATTATATATGCTTCGTGAGCACTGCCCTTTATCGGCAGTCTTTCTTTTTCGGCTGTGTTTTTATATTTTAAAAATGATTCTGTATAGTTGGAGGAACTAGATACAGTGGAAAAATGTTCGCCTAATATGTCTGCTTGTTCTTTTATATTTGTCTGTACACCAGGGGCAGTCAGAAGTGGAACTGTGAATGGAGAGTAGCGACCATCCAGTTTGTGTACTGCCTCCCACATTCTTTTCGATGAGACTTGGCTGTTTATCGAGGAAATGAAACGCTGCCAGGATGATTTTTCGGCATTTCGACGTATGTACCGCGCTTTTGCTCTTTCTTTTTTAAAGTTTATAAGGTTCTCCTGTGTGGGGTATCGGCGAAATATACCCCAAGCTTTATTTTGTTGTTTTTTTCCTTCTTTGCAATCTCGTGTCCACCACATTTTATGGTTGCGTTGTACTATTCCTGAAGATTAGGCAATAGCCAAGCATGCGGCAGAAAGAATGCAGTTTGTGAACTGTTCATTTATTTCATTTACATTAAGATTTTCTAGCGTAATATTTTCTAACATGGCTGCTGTTCTAAACAGCTGCCAGTCTGCTAAATTGATCTTCCAACACGGTGGTTTTGTCTGGGTGACTGATGGTGGGGATGACAGGACGATTTCAACAGTGAGATGATCGCTTCCGTATGGGTTGTCTAAGACATCCCATTTAAAATCGTTAAAAACTGAAGGAGAGCTAAAAGACAAATCTAAAACAATCACTTTTCCTGAACTAGGGGAGCAATAATTAGGTTTACCGGTGTTCAATAAACAAATATTGTTGGATAGTATAAAATCCTCAATAACCTGACCTCTGCTATCAGTTTTCTCACTGCCCCAGAAACAAGAGTGTGCATTAAAATCGCCAACTATCAAGTATGGCTCCGGTATGGCTCCGGTAATGTGGTTGAAGATATACGCTACAAATTGTGATGGTCTTGTAACCAACCACGGCGGCTGCTACGGCTTCGAACCTAGTTTTGAGTTTGATCTCGCTAGCTGCTACGCCGGGCTGAACAATGATGCCTACGCCTCCCGAGAGTCTGCTCGCCCCCTCTCGGTCACGGCGGAAGACAGTATACTTCTTTAGCACCTTTGTGTGCTGAGGGCCTAGATTGGTTTCCTGCACACATAAAGCAATAGGGGAAATCGTGTTTAAAATGTCTTTTATGTCGTTATAGTTATTTACGAGACCTCTGCAGTTCCAGTGTATTATGAAAGCCATCTTAATGTTGGGTGTGTGTGTGTGCAGATAAAATTACATTAACTTTGATTTGGCCCCTTGACTCAGAGCCTCACATTTTTTTGAACGATCCAAAGACCTCCGCCGTCCGTCCGATGTGGACGGCACGGGGCTGCCCTGGGTCGTGTCCATCGCCTCAGCAGAGGCGCTGGATGACCGTGCAGGATGCACGCTGACTTTTGAGTTAGACCTCGACCTGTGGGAAGAGGTCTTGAGGCCCGCTGACCCGGGGGTCTGCGCAGCCTGCTTTGGGGTTGGCGGAGTACTATCAGCTACTCCACCAGTGGGCGCGGATGGCCCTGCCATAGGCCCACTGCGTGCGGCCTGGACAGGTGCCGAAGCCTGGTGTGATGCGCCGCGCCCACGCACCACATCGGCGAAGGTTGTTTTTGCAGTGAAGGAGAATCTGTTTGTTTCGGCGTATCGCCTTCTTGCTTCCTTGAAAGAAATGTTTTCAGTGGTTTCAGAGTAATTATTTCTTTTTCTTTTTTCCAGGACGGACAAGCCCTGGAGTATGCAGCATGGTCTCCCTCACAATTTGTGCACCGCGGGGGCAGCAACACATTCACCTGACTGGTGGTCCTTCGAGGAGCATTTCGCGCAAGTTTTGCGGCCGCGGACAACTCTGTGAGCCGTGGCCCGAACCTCTGGCAATTGAAACATCTGCGGTGGGTTGGGTATATATGGCCTTACATTTATTTTCAGGTACTCGACTTCAATGCTTTCAAGTAGCGTGCTGGTGTTGAAAGTGAGGATCATGTGTTTCGTATCTATTTCCTTGTTATCCTTCCGGATCTTTATCCGCTGAACATTTATGACATTTTGGTCGGCAAGGCCTTCAAGCATTTCTTTTTCAGAGAGGTGAATAAAATCAATTTCTGATATGACGCCTCGGACTGTATTCAAAGATCGGTGTGACGTGATGGAGAAAGGAATCTCCCCTATCGATACAATGTTTGCAAGTTTCGAGTGCTGACGGTGTCACGTATTTCGAGCAGTAAGTTGCCACTAGCCATTTTTGATACCTTGTACCCAAACCCTAAGGTATCTGTCAGGCACTTTGCTACCAAGAATGGGGAAATCAGTCTTGCTTGTTGTTCTTCAGCTTTGCTGTGAATGACATGAAATTTTGGGAATGACACTTTTCTTTTTGAAAAAAATCTTCATCGTTCCGCCCCCTTTTTAGAGAGCGATCAGGTTTGGAATGGAGGGGAGCGATAAAAAAATTTAGTTTTTCAGCCACGGTGCCAGCCACCCACCACGGAGCCAACGAAGGGGACGGGACAGCAACTTGCACGCAAGTCCTGCCCACGCCAGCTGTACACCTCACTATAACCAAATATGACGAAACCCAGGGTAGTTCGCCACACAAGGTTAACCCTAGCCGCCCATGAAGAAATGAAAAACCAAGAAACAACGCGGAGACAGGACAGTAGTCAGAAAGAAGATAGGAAAGTAAAAGATGTAGAGGAGGATAGGAAAAGGTGACTGCCGATTTCCCCCGGTCGGGTCAGGCCGGAGGTGCCGTCTACAGGAAGCTGAGGCCAAAGTGGTGTGTTGCCTCCGCCGAGGGGCCTTAAAGGTCCAAACGCTCGGCATCGGCTCAACCACCAGGATCCCCTTTTCCCCGGGCACAGCGATGCCACGCACAGCGAGGCGCGGGTGCTCGGGTCCGTGGTGATGCACTGTTCACCATCATCCCCCTGCAGGGATGTCCCTGCGGATGCTTGGGAACCCGTGGTGTCGCCACTCACCAACGCCTGCAAGTTGCAGACGCCACCCTGCGGGGACATTCTAGTCTTGCTTTTGCGCCACAGGCGAGCATCATTTCTTTCCCTTGTGGTAAAACTGTGCACTGACCTAGTACAGGCACTGCTGCGTAACTGCAGTTGTTCTAGGTGGAGTCTCAACAGAACAACACTCCCCCGGTATGTTCGTATCGTGCGCCACGAAACCTTTTGGAAGAATCTGAGCAACTGAATTTCTGGTAAGTTGTCTAAAGAGTCGATTTCGACTGCACACGTGCCTAGTCCATGTCAAAAATGCCTACAGGCAGCGCGGTCTCAGTACAGACTCTCACAAGACAAAAGCAGATGTGCTTTTATAACACGTGCACAAAAAAAAAACAAATGCGTTTGATAGCAAATGTAGCTGTTGCATTTCTTACGCGAATATGTACCGAGATTTCCTGAGTACCGCGAAAATCGCGCCACAACGCTTATCTCGAAGTGGCGAAGGACCAAAGCTGACATATTTTTGGAAAATAAACGTTCTTGAACTGTCCAATCTGTCAATGTTCTGGCCTGATTTCATGACAGCAAAGATCCCGCTTCAGCGGAATTTTTCGCAGGTTCCGTGAATTTCGTTGTAATGGGATTCGATCACATCTCGGATAACAAACAGCTGTCTCTCTTTTTTTTTTTTCAGAAAGATGTGTTCCTTAACATGTAACACCATTTTAAGAGGTGTATCACAAGCTGCATCAGGCGGTGCCTTCAATTTGCATTTCACATCACGCAAAAAATATCCTTTCACAGCGTGGAACCATATCACAAGAGGAAGGCAGCACAAACAAAAAGGAACACATTAATAGCCACGCTCATTTGCAGGCGTGAAGTGTCTAAAACACTGTCCAATGAGAGTACGGCGCTCCCTCTGTGCAGTGCTAGCGCACTAGAAGTGAACAGGCCCGCACACAGCACCACTTTACCCCGGCAGCGCCAACAGAAAGGTTCCAATAATGCCAGACGCCTAATATGTAGCCCTGTCAGACAGCTTACAGGCCCCACTGTGTTTGCTTCAAAGCAGGTATACAGTTGAGAAAGGGTGCCAGTTTAGTACAAGAGCAAACCACACAACACACAACTATCTTTAGCCCCGTAGAACCTGGGACATGAGAATGTGGGCACTTACAGCCCTTGGTTGTTTCTTACCACTATGCTGTTTAAATGTTTTTAAAAGTGCTGACAAATTTACTGAAGCAACCACTAATTAAAAGCTTCTCTCTTGAACTCACAACTGTGCCATAGCCAGTGGCATGTGTTTCAGTAAGAAAAATATGGCTGCAAATGCAATGCGGTTGATTACTGTTGCCCACCTGCTAGGGTTCAAATAACCATTGAAATCTTAGTTCATCACAAGATGAACTTATGCTGCATAGGTTACTGGAGCCCACTGAAATGCAAGAGCTGACCTTACAGTGTAAACCCACTGACTGCTGAGCACACCTGGCTGATACAGCCACACCAGTACTTCTCGCATCACAGGCTACAATCGTCATGCTCTGCCATAAATGCAGTCACCACTTGGTTTAGTGTTTGTGCTTCCTGTCCACTCTGGTCTAGTTGAACAGCGGAAGCTTTCAGGCACATTAGTGACCCTTTACCAGTTCGCCACAATGCTGCGAAATTGCTTAAAAATTTTTACCGCACACTTCAAACAGATAATGAACATAAGAAAGAAAAAGACCACAACCCCAGCTGCGTCTGTACTGGCACCTGTCTAAACACAGCGACAACCATTACAGTGGAAGTCAGTTGAAGTGTTTGTGGGCATGTCTATCATGATAAGCAGCCTGGTTGGTTCACATTTAATCTGTACAAAGAATTTCTGTTTCACTGTCACTAATTTGGAGACACTAGCAGCAGGCTTCCTGTGCCTGAAAATTCCACATGGGTAGAATGAGACCAATTCCACCTCGTATGACAACAAAAAAAGAGGACGGAAAAAATTTGACTTTCTATACACTATTAATGGCACATCCCTCACTACAGCCACTGAACCAATAACACATAACCTCAGATGAATGCACATATAGATGAGATTACTTGAACAGCTCTAAAACAACTTTTTATTAGACGAAGCCTTTGACTAGCCCCTCCTCAAACTAAACTATATTATCTTACAACAATTTGGTGACAATTGTTCTCGAATATGCAAGAGCTGATGGACTCCCTTCTACTAAGGCAAAATATAACCAAACTCGAAGTAGTTCAGAGAAAAGCAGTCATATATTTAAAAAATACAAAATAACTGATTCATCAACTGAAATGATAAAGCATGAAGGAATATGAACACTGTAACTCGTGCTAAACTCCCGTGACTTAGGTTCATGTATCAAATAATTCCTCACCACTTAAAACTAGACAAAGTTCCACATATTTCTTCTCTGAAGCAAGATGAACACATAATAAGCAATCATATACAGTTAACAAGTATCATTCCCATACTGAATGCATTAGTCATTTTTTTCCATTCACAATTAGCAAATGAAATAGTTTAAATCCCTTCTATCACAAACAGTTTTTAATTGATAATGTTTGCAAGAGCACTTGAGAACTTATTACATAACTAGCAAATAATTTTTTCTAATGTTTCTGTGTAATTTTTCACTTGTGCCTCTGTACCATTATTTACAATTCAACTTTGTATTTCAACTTTACGGCTATACGCAAACTACCAATATTGTTTCCAGTTTCCTAGCGGTGTATCTTATTGTGTTC